>NC_090442.1:495160927-495463957 GCF_031143425.1 Pleurodeles waltl | reverse complement strand
GGCTGCAGGTATACACACTTTCACTGAGTAGCATCTAGGGTTTAGCTTAAACAGCTCCAAGAAAAAACTTAGAATGAGGTCATCATCATAAGAAAGTCTTAGTTTGAAAGTGACTGTATCAATCAGAGTGTAACTGTTCAAATGAGTTTGATGATGTAGCATGTTGTACTCTTATTTGTGGCTCATGGTAGTGTTTGTATGCTTTCAGCTTAATCCACTGAAGGAGTGCCATAATGAATTCCTCAGTTATATAGCAATCAGAATAGGCACACAAAAAAACATAAATGTCAGAAGAAAAGGAAAATTAACTTACAATCGGGTCAAATCTAGAAACACACCGGTAGCTTTTAATCAAGAGATTATAATTCCAAATGTAGGTTTTCACTGAGACAACCTTTATCTTTTTATTGATCCGATAGTGCTGTTTTCTTTCCTCATGGTCATTGTATTTGTTTCTTTAGCTGCTGGGGGGCATGATTGGGAGAAAATTAAAAGGCCTGGCTGTGACAAAATGAAGAATCAAGAAGTGGAGATGAGAACAGAAACCTCAAAGGGGTAAGACGAGCTGGGTGACAAAAAATGAGTGAGTGAGAATTGGACAAAGAGGTTGAAAGTAAGTCTCAGACACAAGTGAGAGGTATGCTGACCCCAGAGAGAGTATGTGACCCAGGCTGCAGGCACGAAATGGTTTAGTTAAGAAAATGCCAATGTTCTAAAAGTGGAAAACTGTCATTTAAAATCTGACGTCACTATAAGTTAGGATGTTAATAACCAATCCTAGAGACACCAAACATATGCTGATTACCTGTTCCCATTTGGAAACAATGCTTATAAAATGTAATAAGTCAACTCTAGAGATAGTCCTGGCAGTAGTGAAAACTAATTTAAGAGATTTTCACTACTAGGACATGTAAAACTTAAAAGTACAAGTCCCACTTTTTACATACCTTGCACCCTGCCAACTGGTCTGTCTAGGGCCTAGTTTAGGGGTAACTTATATGTTTTAAAAAGGAAGGTCTGGGCCTGGTTAAAGGGTTTACTTTGCAAGATCAACATGGCAGTTTAAACCCACCTACACCGGCTGCCATGGCACACCTAAGGCATGTTTAAAGTGTTATGCAAGTGAGTGGCACAATCAGTGCTGCACGCCCACTAGTAGCATTTCATTTACAGGCCCTGGGTACATGTAGTACCAATTTACTAGGGATGTATAAGTAAATTAAATATGCCAATAGGGTATAAACCAACGTTACCATGTTTAGGAGGGAGAGCACAAGCACTTTAGCATTTTAGCATTGGTAAAGTGCTCAGAGGCCTGAGGTCAGCAAAAACGAGATCAGCAAACATGGAGGAGGAAGGCAAAATGTTTGGGAGAAGATCATCCTAAGGCTGATAGATCTAACACAGATGTTAGAGAAATCTCAAATCATAGAAGAGGAGAGAGGTAACCTAGAAAGAAAAGTGAGAAAAAAAGAGAAGTAATGAGAAGAGAGATATCAGCCACACAAAGTGAAAGAGAAGTTGGTGAGAGACAAAGAGGAAAATAACTCATAAAGACTGGGATAAAAGAGATGTCCAAAAAAAAAGCTGAGAGAGAGGGACCAAAGACAAAAAAATAAGAAAGAGGGAGAGACCATATAGATTCATAAATGAGAAAGCAAGGGAAACCTCAGAACAGAACCTATATAGGAGGGAGAACCTAAGACACTGAGAGGTGATTAAAATAGAGAGATTTTATCTTCAAGATTTCTCCCTCAACTATGGACTTTCTCTTAGTTTATCTGAAGCTGTGGAAACCCTTTTGGACACAAGTTTCAACTGTTTTTGGGTCCTTAAAAAACATAGTCATTCAGAAAATGTAATCTCAGCAAAACTCCAGTTCTTAGCTTGGTTAAACTGCTTTCCCTTGAGCATTGGCATTGAGTGAGACAAAGATCCATTAAACTCAAGGGTTCTCTAACCATGATATGTGAGGTCTGTTTCAGTAGGAACCCATTGTTCTGCATTTAGTGAGTATTCCCTGAGTCTCTTGTGTTTTGTAACTCGCATGCACAACCAGCCATAGCCATGGTTGAATTGTATGATAGGCAATGAACCTCTTTCAGATTGTTTTACAAGATCTACCAGTTTTTTAGCATTTCCATTCGTCATCATACCTCTATTAGGGTCGACAGACAACTTGATACTATCTACTTAGACCATAAATGTTGGTTGTCCCCTCATTTCTCCCATTGCTCTGGCTTGGGTGGGTGCTTCCTAAGGTGCCTTTTATTCTTGCACCCCCTCTCCTATGAAATTTGCCCTCAATCATTGAATTGGTGTTTACAGTCCCTCCTGTCTGAAAATCCCAGAATGCTCTTGTATTTGATGGGAGACCTCTGAAAACGTTACGTTGTTTGGATTGTCTTATTAAATTCAGAAATATTTGCTTTTAGGCTTGGGTACACTAAACAGGGACGGCTCCTCTATGAGGGCAGAGTAGCATCGCCCCCCAACAGCAGCAGCTGCAAAACCTTTACAAGGAACCGATAACAAACTGTGCTGTTATCGTTTCATTGTAAAGGGGCGGGCCACTGGGGTGACAGGTGTGAGGGGGGTGGAGTGCTCAGCACTCCCCCTCAGAGCGCATGTGTGTTTGGCCAGCCGTCTCAGGCACAGTGGGCTCTCTCCAGCCCAGCACCCATATTGCTGGGCTGGAGAGAGCCCTGCTAGGTGCTCCCAGCAAATCCTGATGCTGCTTTGAGCAGCGACAGGATTGGCCACAGGGCAGGTTTGGAGCCTGTGTCTGCCTCCAGCCAGCAGAGGAGCGGGACGTGGCGCTCAGCGCTGCATGGCATAAAGGTAAGGTTTTTTTTCTTTTCTTTTATAAATATTTTAGCCCCCTGCTCCCCCTTCCCCCGCGTGCGCTGTGCCTCACAGCCCCACCCTTTTGACACCCATGAGCCGCGACTGACACTAATACCAACCTGATTTGGCCGTGAATTTGGCCCACTCCCATTTGTTGTTGACTGCAATTTGTCCTCCACTGACCCATTTACAGATTAAGTAAAAATCTGTAGGTTCCCATGTACGATTCTTTCTAGTTTTTTTTTTTGCATTTTACAATACTTATTATTCTTTCTGATTCTAGGTGGATTGAATCTGTGTTTTTTGCTGTCTCATTGGAGGGTCGGTAGATCTTAGATACTGTGCCTTGGAGCCTTTTGCGTGGCTTAATATCATGCCACTGTTGTCCTGAAGCATAAGTTACACTAGTAACCGGGCCTGCTTCCGGCAATGTTTTTTCGTCCTTCGCTTCCCTGTGAGGATTTTTTCCTGGACCAACCTGCTGCTTACCTTCAGTGGTCCATTTTATCAGCCTCCCATGTGTCCACATAAGTTTATTGCCCCTGACTTTAGAACATGGATTTAGTAAATAAGTGAAAATGGTGGCGAGACTCAATATATTCAGTAAAATGCATAGCATAAGTCAATCACAGGCGATGGCATCTCACACGAAATAATGCACATCTTTAGTAGCGAGATACACTGCATTAATGAGCTGTTACATGCTTTTGCGAGTTGAGTACGAAAACAAAATAATGCATTTAAAAACGGAGCGAATGAATAAATCATACCCTACTTCTCAAAAATGATTGTATTGGCGTTGCATCCAGCTGAGCTAAGCACATTCAAAACACACATCATCATTGCCATAATAACAAGGAATCCATTTTCCACTCCGCAGAGTCTAACACATAACATTACCACTTGACTGCGTTTGTGTTCCTTTCAAACCCTTCCTATTCAAATACCAGTTCCTTCCTCTATCCAAACATCCAAGGGCCCCAAGGTGAGTGCCGGATTATAAATATGCATTACAGCACGAATGTATAACCTCTGGTATAATTGTATTTGCTTTTCTAATTATGATTGTGTCTGGCTATTATCTGTGTTGAGTGTTTGCATGAACTTTAATCCTCTGCTTGACAATTGGCAGTACACAGAGTCTAATGGGATTTCAATCAGAGCATATAGATTTCTATGCTACAACATGTTTATACTTTTTGGAACTATTTATTAAGGAGAATTCTGGTCCAAGCCGAATAGCAGGAAGTCTGCTATTTGAATGGCTGAAACAATAAGTGTGGGGTCCTCCTTTACCGCGATATCCTTTAGAAACAGAGTCTGGGGCATCTTTTCCGATGCCATGCCCTGGTAAAGCTAGGGATGAAAGTGTGCTAACTGTCCGGAATAGCTTGTGCCAATATCCAACTCAGTGCACACAGGTTCTCGAGCGGGCTAGTTTCGATGCCCAAATCTGCTTTTATTGATTGTACCCAGGTTAGGGTAGTGGGTATCGTTCATTTAATCTGAGAGCGTAGCTTATATACTCAGAAATTAACATGAAATGTTTATGAACTAATGCATAATAATGCCGCATAGAAAATGTATTAATGTGCTTTTGCTAAACGTGTACCTGAAATGTGCCCACGGGGAGTGGCCGTCAATGTATACAATGATTAATGAAAACTGACAAATGATGTAGAATTAATATGTTAATGTATGGTTTTACACTAAATGTTAAGGGTTATATGCTAAAGTTCTGCAAATAAATCATAAGGCCTTAGTTAGCATGAGTCAAGGCCTGGCTGCCCGGTTTCATATTAAATGTGTTTTTCTACCGTACAGTGTGCTGACTTGCTGAAGGACATGAACTTGTACTTTTCCAAAAGCTAGAAGATGAGTGTAACTGTAGTAGATCCGTTCTCATGAAATTCGACTTGCTCAAGGAAACATTCTTGCTGAATGCAACAGTGTAGACTAGTCGCAGGTACAAGGTCTCCTGAACCGGTATAGACAATGGAACCACTGACTGAAGATGCGAAAAGGACCACGAGAGTATGAAATCATACCGGACATTCTACCCGCTGGAGACGTCAATCATAAGAACCAATAAACTACGTGAGAACTGTTATGGGGTGACAATTTTGATGAACTCACTGGAAACCCATTGGGTGAAGATAGTGGGGTGCCAACCCGATCCAATCAGGAATTAGGGGATTGTACAACAGAATAGGGATAAAGCCCTATGACACGGGGAGCCATTAGGAAGGAGATAGAGAGAGGAGATGCCATTGCGAACTTTGCTATGACCCAGACACTTTGTCACTCTGCATAGAAGCTTTGCTGTTTGGTTCTTCAAACCATCCTTGCCCTTACCTTGCCCGTTTATACTTTACCTCCTTATGAGGGAAGTACCCTTTTACCCTGCCTTACCAAACTGTGCTGAATTCCCTGTCTGATGGCAAATTATCTGATGTCCTGAGGACGAAGACTGAATCTGTATGCTGACCCAATAAGGAGGGTAACTATATGACAATGAAATTGTAATTGTCTGTTTGCTTTTCCTTTCTAGGTACCAACTGCTTCTTTTGACAGAGACCATAGCTAGATGTTTTCTAAATTGGTGTTACCAAATTGTTTTGCATTAAGCCCAACATGCCAATTCTAATTTGAGGTTAGTTAAGGGGTTCATTAAACAGACGCAAATAGACAATTGCCTGAATCTATGCTTTGTTGAATGATGCGCTAATGATACTCTGCTGGGATAACCTATATTGACGTTGTGCTATGTTCTAATATTCATGATTCTTGCTTTGATGAAATCTTATCAGAGTTGCGATATTGCGACAATGCTAATGTGTTTCATGGTTTTGAGACTAATAAACTTACTAGTAGAATTGTAATCAATAGGGAATAAATGTCACAAAATCGTACTAAACTGGTGTGGTTATTCATGACTGAAAGGTCATGGTGGTTTCTGAGTCTTATGAATGTCATTGATTAATCTGAATTGTCTTGTTATGGTGAATATTGATGACGTTATTGACATATTGATTGACATGTTGATCAGTCATCTCGTCCTAAGGTGCCTTCAATCAGGGTCAAAAGATTCATTGGCCTAAAACGAGTCCCAGAGTGAATAAATTAGTCATAAAGGGACACTTTAACAAAACTAAGGACTAGAAAGCCTGGCATTGGATAATGAGAAGGAAAACAACAAAGGGTATCTTAAAGAGGGCAAATAACAAACAATGTGTGGAACGACAACTCAGCACTCGTGGGAGACCCCCAACGACACATTTGCTTCTCACAAAAGAAGTCGGTAACACGCACCCCTGCCTGAGACATGGGCAGAGGAAAACACTTGATTCAATGTAGCATTTTCGCACGAGAGGGGGGGAAGGTGAATATGCAAATGTGAAGGAAGAGAGCCTTTTAAAGTTTTGCTGGACATATTTAGAAGCACTAGAAATACAATACTTTCTTAGCAGCAGGAGGGTGGATGTATGAACTGCTTTCAATTGACTTCTCAGTGCTACTGTCACCTCTTACAGATAATTGCATTTTCTCGACTCTCCTTTAGTTGAATTAATTTTTAATTGAGACAATAAATAAAGGTGATCTATTTTGCTTATATGTTTACAGCTGTAATATGTTATTATTCCAACACTTAAATTAACAGAATCCAAACTAGTATCACATTACCTGGATCGTTGAAGCTTTACGAATTGGGCTCCTTGTATAAAATTGCAAAGATGCCTGGAATTATTTGGTTGTGTGTGAAAGGTTGTGAAATGTTTTGTGGTTATATTTCTTATATTGTGCTACTGAATAGTGAAGGTGAGGTTCCAACTTCAAAATGAAGTATACATTTTGATTTCCCAGGGATATTTGCATAACCTGAAGAGGATTATATGTTGAAGCATTTCTTGGCTTTCAGGAAGATGGATAAAATATTAATTTTTTAGGTCTTTCATTTCCTCTCCTATTTCTCTTCGGCGTCTGTTCAGTTGTTGTGTAGCAGTGTAGAAATCTCTGTGTAATAGAACCACTGAGCCAGTTACCATCAATCATAAACATGAAAAGAAGCCAAGACCAAAGTGGATCGATTACCTCCTAAAACCCAGACGCATTCAGAGCTTATACTAGCAAGGTATTGTTTGTTGAAAAGATGAAATTCTGCTAGACACCAGGTGGGATTGGCTATATGAGGTACACAGAAACCCCCTGTAGGCTCACTGGGCTGCGCCACGTATCAAGCTCACCGGGCTGAAAAGTCAACAGACAAGTTTACTGGGTATAAATAGAAGATTTGCTGGTGTGGGACAATAATGTTCCATGATAGTGGTCCAAGCCCTTAAGTATTGATGCATTTTAGCAAATATGTTTTCTAATTTGTAGTGTAAAATTAATTGTCTTGTTCACTCTATTATTGGCAGAAGCATAATCTGCAAACTTTCCTTTATAGGCTCGGACTTGCCCTGTGGATTGGCTTCCTTGATGCAAAACGGGCCTGGCATGAAACATGTTTGCTAGCGGTTTAAGCTACTTGCCCAGCCACGACTGCATGTTTTCTGGGAAATTAAGAATTTAATATTGTTAAGAGTGATTTAGTCTTATTGGCACACACATAATGGTTTCCCAGTACCCTTGTAAGAAGCCTACATTGTATTTTCCTTTGGGTCATATCTCTGACAAAGTGAGCATTCTGTTTGAAATTTGGCTCACACACTATTGGGAGCAAACCATCCTGTTGCATGTGAAATTCAGAAACGCGTGTTACAGTCTAGACCCATGTTTTAATGTATAATGGTTTTCACTTTGGAAGTCTACGAACTTAAAGCTATGATTTTGAAATGTCTTACAATGTTGCCTTGGCAATAATGAAATCAATTTACTTGACATTCTGTAAAATGGCTGTTTGGCACATGGGCGAAACACAAGTCAGAGCATTTTGCTGTTACACATTGCAGCCAAACAATGATACTTCTGTAATTGTAACTTTGGCAAGAAATAAGGAAGTCTTTGGGAAAACGTGTGAAACAGTATTTTTGATTAATACCTCAAAAATGTCAAAGCACAATATTGCTTCCATTTTCTTACGATAATGGCATTACTCCTAGTCCTACTCCCTCGCCTTCCTTTTAACCAATGAGGCCTCCCGCCTCCCCTCTAGACCCTCCCTTCCCCTTTCAAAACCCCCCCCCACCCTTATCCCCTCCTGTACAAAAACCAAGCCCAAGCTGCAACTCGGACAGTCCGTACCGGGAGGGTGGGAGGGAACGGAAAAGGAAGGCGAGGGAGTAGGACTAGGAGTAATGCCATTATCGTAAGAAAATGGAAGCATTACCTCCCGTCCCTCCCTCGCCTTCCTTTTAACCAATGAGACATAGCAAGAAAACACACAGGAGACGGACATCGAGTTGCAAGACCTTTATTTAATATCCTGCACCAAGAACATCCCAAACATTATCTCATAGAGGATAAGACCCGGTGACCTAACACCGACTCCAAACTACCCAAGTCCGCCAGCCTATAATGACGCACAAACGTTGAAGGAGAAGCCCAAGTGGCGGCCCTGCAAATTTCCACCACGGAAGTCCCCTGAAGCTCCGCCACCGTAGCCGCCATGCCTCTGGTAGATCTCCCCTGAATCCCTTGAGGAGGAACCACCTCTTTCAAGGAATAGGCCAACAGAATTAAAGATCGAACCCACCGACTCAAGGAAGCCGTGGAAGGTTTTTTTTCACCTTTGCGAGCCGGACCAAAATTAACAAACAGTGAATCCCCTTTACGAAAAGGAGCCACCACCCGCAGATACTCCAACAAAACCCTGCGCACATCCAACGAATGCAAACGGACCTCCTCCCTTGAGGAGGGATCCGGATAAAATGAAGGAAGGATGACCTCCTGCCGGGAATGGAACGAAGAATTGACTTTTGGAATAAAGGAAGGTACCGGAACCAGAACCACCCGATCGTGAAAAATCTTACAAAAAGGAAAGGAACAAGCCAATGCCCCCAATTCCCCCAACCGACGAGCCGAAGTAATGGCTACCAAAAAGAATGTCTTCAAAGATAGATGGCGCAAATCACAGTCCCCCAAAGGTTCAAAAGGGGGCTCCGTCAACACATCCAAAACCAAGGACAGATCCCATGAAGGAAAAGAACGTACCGGGCGAGGAAATAAATTAACAAGCCCTTGAAAAAATCTCGGCATCAAGCGCCCTTCATCCTGAAGATTACGCCATGGTCCTCTGAATGCCTGAATAGCCGCCCACTGCACCCGAAGAGATGCCACTGACAACCCTAAATGAGCACCGTCCTGCAGGAACTGCATCACCTCAAAGATAGAAGCGCAGGTAGGATCTAACTCACGACTTAAGCACCATGACGAAAACACCTCCCACTGTCTACCATAAGAAAGCAAAGTGGAACGTCTCCTCGAAGCCAGCAATGTAGAACTCAAAGCTACCGGCACCCCCAGACCTGTCAATCCCCGTCGTTCAACTTCCAGGCCGTCAAGTGTAACCTTCTCAATGACCCCAATGGGAGGCAGGGAAACTCCAGGGGAGACGGACAAAGAGGCAGAGGCCACATCCTCCCGTCCGCCATCAGCCTCAACAAGGGGAACCAATTCGCCCTCGGCCAAAGTGGCGCAATTAGGACAACCCTGGACCCCAGATCCCTCACACGTAACAGAAACGCCCTGAGTAGTTGAAAAGGAGGGAACGCATACAAAAGGCCCTGCGGCCAAGGACATGACATCCCGTCCACCTCCCATGCTTGGGGACATCGAAACCGGGAGCAGAAGCGATCCACTTTCGCATTCCCTACTGACGCAAACACATCCAGCACTGGAAGACCCCAAAGCCGAACCAGATGCTGAAACAGAGACTTCCGGAGAGAGAAAAGTTGAGAGGAAGGAATCACTCTGCTCAGCAGATCCGCCCGAACATTCACCACCCCCCGAATGTACGTAGCCCAGAGAGAAGGAACCCACTCCTGAGCCCACACAAAAATCTCCCTGACTAGATTGAACAGAGCCCTTGACCTGGTCCCTCCTTGCCGATTGACATAAGCCTTGGCCACTAAGTTGTCTGTGCGAACCAGAACCGCCGAACCCCTCAGGGAATCCTGAAAATGGACCAGAGCCAGGAATACTGCCCGCAATTCGCGCCAATTCGACGACCGACTCGCCTCCCGAGGGGACCAAAACCCCTGAATCTGAGCCGACCCCATCCATGCCCCCCAACCGGAGAGGCTGGCATCCGTCGTCACCACCACGGGTCTCAGAGGCGATAAAGAAACCCCTATCCTCAGGTGGTCTGCATCCAACCACCATTGCAACTCTCTGTGAATCAATCCGGACCCTGGAACCCTGTCCTTCAGAGAACCGGACCCTGGTGTCCACCTTCTCAAGAACCATGTCATCAAGCACAGGAGATGGAAACGTGCCCAAGGAACCAGAAATATCACCGACGCCAAATGACCCTGCAGACGCAACCATAGAAGAGCTCGGGGAGCAGACCGCAACAATACCTTCTTTACCAAAGCCTGTAGGACACCCAACCGTTTTTCTGACACAGTCACCAACCCAAGAAGAGTCTGAAACCGAGCTCCCAGAAAAACCAGATCCTGGGATGGCACTAAGTCTGACTTCTCCCAATTGATTAAAAACCCGTGGTTTTGCAGGACCCCCAGAACATGGACCACCTGCTTCTGCAAAAGGTCTCGTGATTGGGCATGAATCAAAATGTCGTCTAGATAAGGATGCAGAAATACCCCTTCTGAATGAAGCAAAGCCACTAGAGGAGCCAGCACCTTTGTGAAAATTCGAGGAGAAGATTTTAGACCGAAAGGCAGAACGCAAAACTGATAATGGTCCTGACCCACAGCAAACCTCAGGAACTTTTGTGAGGATCTTGCCACCTGTACGTGTAGGTAAGCGTCCTGCAGATCCAGTGACACCAGAAAGTCCCCGTGTCTGACAAATGGAAAAATAGTCTGAATGGACAGCATGCGGAAATGCACTGTCCTGATCCAGGTATTCACCTCCTTTAGAATGAGCACCGGCCGAAATCCCCCTGAAACTTTCTGCACAAGAAACAAGACCGAATAAGTGCCCTGACCCCGTTCGTCTAGCGGAACGTGGGAAATGGCCCCCTTGACCAGTAAGTTCCGCACTCCGTCCAATAATGCTCTTCTCCGTGACCCCTCTGAAGGCAGAGGTGTGGGACGTACCCCTGAATCTGGAGGAACCACCACAAAATCTATGACATAACCATTGGCCACAATGTCTAGTACCCAATGATCGTTTACACTGTCCTTCCAAGCCGAAAGAAAGTGACTCAGTCTTCCCCCAACCGGCCCTCTGCCAGGCCCACAGTGATTGTCAGGACCCCTTCTTGAAACCACCCCGGGTCGCAGGAGCAGACTTCTTAGGTGAAAAACGCAGCTGAAAACGCCGTTTCCTAAATGAAAAGGATTTAGCATCCCTAGTAGGAGAAGATCTGGAATGTTTCTTCCACCCTTTACCCGAAGAAGAACCCCCTTTATAAGGTAAGGCATGCTTCCGTTCCTTAAAAGCCTTGGAAAGCATGGATGGCAATTGTTCTCCAAACAAGGTACGACCTTCAAACGGCAGTCTCAACAAGGCCGCCTTTTCCCCTGGATCAGCCTTCCAGGAACGCAACCAGAGGGACCTACGAGCCCCAATCAAAGACCCAGATGCCAGAGCCGAAGTACGGACCACATCCGAAGACACATCAGCCAACAATCTGGCCTGCTGCTCCATACCAGCCAGGAGCTCCGAACATTCCGCCCCTTCCTGTACAGCCACCGCCAGATTATCAAAGTCTTGAACCAATGACTGTGACGCATAAGCAGAATAAATCCCTGCCCTCAGCGCCAGATTCTCCGCAGCAAAAGCCCTCTTAAGACCCGAATCCACTTTACGGTCAGTGGCATCCGTAGGCACACAATCCGCCGGATTGACTGCCGTTTTGCCAATCAGAGTAGCCAAAATAGAGTCCAGGCGTACTGAAGGAGGCAAAACCTCCTCACCCTCAAGTAAGTAAAGTTTCTGAAGGAATCGTGGAACCTGAGCCTTATCCACATCCTTCCACTCACGAAACACCATATCCCTCACAGGTCCCTGAAAAGGCATGGCAAACTTTGAAGGTGTCTTATATTGAGGAAATAAATGAGAATCCGAGTTTGCAGGTTGAAACACTGGGAAACCAAAATTGTCCCGAACATGTGCCATCACTTCCCACATATCTTTCAAACACATAAAAACCACGGGCCGAACGCCCGTCCTACCTGAGAGCATCTCAGAATTGAAGTCCCTCGGTTCCCCGCGGCTCCGCGGCGCTGAAACCCGGAAATCAACGTCCCAGCCACAGAGGGCCGGCTGACCCCGTCAGCCGGCCTCCAGGACACGCCTCTCGAGCAACCATGCTGCTCGTTCAAGACGCGCCCCAGCCGTAGCACTCCTCGCGGAGCTCCGCGTCCCGAGGAGTGCCTCCATCGACGACCTCCAGGCCCCGCCGTGCAGGTAAGAAAGGGAAAGAAAACCGTCTAGCGTGGGCTAGACAAAAGAACAGGAGGGGATAAGGGTGGGGGGGGTTTTTGAAAGGGGAAGGGAGGGTCTAGAGGGGAGGCGGGAGGCCTCATTGGTTAAAAGGAAGGCGAGGGAGGGACGGGAGGTAATGGTGGTGTTATATAACACTGTGGCTCGTTAGTCTTTGAGGCTTTCATTTAAAGGTCTGGTGAAGATGAACATCATGGCGGTTGCCGCACAGATACTAGAAGACGCTGGCACCATTTGGTAGGATTCAGAGTCTGTCCCTTCAGGCTCCTAATATGTTATAGGCTAAAGGGTAATGCTTTAGCGTCAGTACAACATCTATAGCCTTTCTATAAAGAAATTCATTTTCACTGATTTTGTTTTTCTATGCTAATTAAACGTATGTTGCAAAGGAAACACCAACAACGAATTGTCCATTCAAGAGCCTTTATTTGCTGATGTGCCAATAATCAGCAGTTTTAAATAATTTTTTTGCCATCTCGTGCCTCTTGGTAGGCTGCTGAAAGAGGAGTCTAAGCTTTGGAAGGCCCCCTCCAAAGACTACTACGTAAATAACCACAGTAGAAGTTATAGATTTCATAAAACATTCTGCTGCTTTTCTGAGAAAAGCTGTGCTTTTTAAAAATAATGTGGAACTCTATGTAAATATGCAGTCTACACAAAATCATTCCTGAGAGTCAATCTTTTTGTCGTGTTCCTTCCATTTTTTATGCTTTTTCTATCTACTTTTTTGAGCTCTCAGATTGCTGAGGATTCCTGACTGACCCCCCCCCGTTACACATAGTCTGCTTAAAAAGACAGTTGTTTGTAGTTTAGAGTTACCATACCTGCCAGTTTAGTAAATAATTTGTATTTTCGCAAATTTTGTCCACGCTTGTACATGGACAGATTGGCAACTGAGTGAATGATAGTTATTTTTATTCAATTGGAAGGTAAAATGTAACATTCTTTAAGAAGTTTTTTGGTAGCATAGCTGTAGAAAGCAATCAAAATGTCGAACTTGGGTTGGAAATCCAGTTTGGTAAATTTTCACAGAAAAGGCCTGTCAAAACCAAATTTACAGAATACATGTGAACCCATATGGGACATGGTCGAATGTTCAGATTTTGACAAGCTACAAATACTATGGTTTGCATGAAGCAGAGCTGAAGTTCCACTACCTCTGAAGTAGCCAACATTTGTTAGTTCAAAAGAAGCCACTACATAATGCTCGGGTTTGGGTAGGGTGTTAGAGGAGAGCAAATAAGTACCATGCTCTTCTTAGTCAGGTCTGCTTGTGTGGAGCTGCTATGTATCATTTTTATCTTTTAAGCTGTGAGAATCATCTCAAACTTTATATGCCAAAACACACTTCTGGGCTAGCGTACAAGTGGGCTAGAAGGAGAGAATGTTTGTTGTTTTTTAGCAGTAGTGACTGGACTATCTTTAGGTGAGGGGTTATGAAAGAAGAGAGGTGATAAACGGGGATGAATATTCCACAATGTGAGGTTTATTAGTGATAATGACTGCAGCATAGTTGTTACTTGAAATTGTCTCCATACTGAACAGGTTCAAAGGGGAAAGCCTGATACTTTCAGTTTGAATAGCTGAATGGCCATCATCAGTCGCTAGCTGTTTTACTATTTAATTTGCCATGTGTGACCCAGTCCCAGGAGACAGGTGACTGGAACCAAGGAAGACTAAAACACTTCCCTGCATGCTGTACTGAAGTTCCTGGTTACTAGACACGAGATTGGGAGAGGTACAAATCCATTTTGCATTGGATCCTTAGGTCTAGAACACTGCTTTGAGTGGTGGCCTTAGGCTCTTGCTGACCCCATTAATAAGGTGAAGTCTGCTGTTTACTGTGGCACTTCATTTGTGCATCGTAAGAATGAAGAGTTTTCTGGAACACACTGTTGAAGTGTTTTGCTTCACTAATAACTGAGCTGAAACACTCATGCACTGACAGAAATCTCTGGAATGTGCTTCTTAGTCCAAAGAAGACATTTTTTATTTCACTACGCATGGTTCCTAAAAGGAGATTAGCATGCTAAAAGCACACGTTCAAAATGGTCACAGCAATGAAATGAAAGAATGTACAAATTATTCTCTGCTGCAATATACACAGCAAATATATGTATCTATATTATAATGCAAAGCAAATAATGAATTAAAAATTATGCATCACCATGAGAAAAGGGCATCACTGCTTCATCTCCTTCATATTCAGCATCAGATTGCCAGATCCTAGAATCGATCGAGGAGAGAGAGAGATTAATTATCCTCACGGGAAGTATGGCACACTTCAGCGTCCTGGATATGCCTGAGATCTGCTAAAACTCTCTGTCCCCGGTCCATCTGGTCTCGCCCTTTCATACTTTGAACAAACAAGAGAGGAAAAGTCTAGAACCTCCCTCTCCCTGCAGAAGTTTATTTATTCAAAAAATGCTGATTGCTTTAGGACTGCTTTGAAAATAACACATCTGGACTTGGCCACAATCGCAAGGTGCCAATTCAAAACAAGACCATCCCTGCCATCTGAGTACATTCTTATCAGCCTAAGCCTTGGTGGGAAAAAACATGAAGAATAAAAACATGGTCAAAGTAAAACGTGGAAAACTACTTGCAGCTTCTAACGTGGCAGTGTCTAATGCTAAAATAAAGTCATTAGGCAAAATGAAGCTGGTGGTCACTAATGTGACGTTGTAGTGCTAGGCTAAGTGCAATGTGGAGTCAATGGTCAAAACTCACATATCATTACATGCAGGATTCCAGGAAGATAACCAGTGAACCAACTAACAGTGGAAACCTTGTGCCTGGAGAGTGCAGAAGGCCTTGTGGATTAAGAGAGTGGAAACCTGATGCAGTGACATCATGGGATTCAGTTTGAATTATACATTTTGTTGTGAACCTGAACTGAAGTTACGAGGTGCCCTTCTGGAAAATGATTTTGTAAAATTGTGTCCGATTGCTTTTTTTTCTCAAAGCTTGGAAACATTTGGAACCAGGAAATTAAATGCACCAAACCGTGTTTATAGTTGATGCCTGTAGAGCAGGTCATCTTTTGAGCTCTGGGGGAAAAGTGCCAGGCTACTTGAAAAAAAAAGAAAAAAAAAATCTGGCCTCTGCAGCTTCATCTTAAGTTTTCCAGCTGATAGTTTTTTTTAAAATAATTGATGCTACAGTGGGGCTTCTCCATAGAAGTACCCAGTCTTGAGAAACCCTTCCGTACCACAGTGCAGGTTTAACCCACAGAGCTTGAAGGTATAACTTTTTACCAAGATTTACCTCTGTTATCCAATCAGAGTGTTGTGTTGTTTTTGTTGTCCGTGTACCATATGCATTTTTCCAGGGAAAGGCTTCATTATTGTACTATAAATTTTCCACAGAACTCTGTTGGCCTTTTAGGAGTTTGAGCTATTTTTCTTAGGTCTAAAACTAGTGAGATCAAGATGGGGGCCTCCCTCCCATGGCTTAAGTATGAGATTTCATGAAATTATCACATCTGTTCCATTAGTCCCCGCCATGAAAAGGCTGATGGAAAGTGGGGTTGTAATCAGCCAGGCAGTACTGAGTTCAGCGCCGCCATGGCTGGTTACAAGCCAGACCGCCGTCCTTCCATTGGGATCTATGACCCTGGCAGGGATGGCGGTGTTTAGGTGGGTCCACCCACCAAAGTTGTAATTGGGCGGTTGGACCCTCTGGAGTGCAGCAGTTCAACCGTCAACACGAGTGTGGTGGTCCTCGGACAGCTACCCTCCAAATGAGGACCTTAGTCTTAATTATTTAGAAATGTGGGAATACTGTACCCCTAGAACATTTACGCCTCAATGACATGCCCAAATATTGGGTATACTGGGAGCAAATCATGAGGCAATACGTCCAGAGACAAGGTTCAGAATAGCTTCTCAGAATACAGTCAATAAAGAAAGGACTGGCCTAAGAGGTGAGTTCTAGAGTGGAATTTAGAAAAACCATGGAGGCTTATTACAAAAGTTCAAAGATGCAATATAGAGA
Source organism: Pleurodeles waltl (assembly GCF_031143425.1). NCBI lineage: Eukaryota > Metazoa > Chordata > Amphibia > Caudata > Salamandridae > Pleurodeles > Pleurodeles waltl. The sequence goes on along the minus strand of NC_090442.1, from coordinate 495,447,541 downwards.
TCGTAAAATGCAAGTGCAGCAAAAATCTAATCTAAATGCATTGAGAGATTAGTATAAAGGGTCTCAGTAATAGGAGCGATACAGAGTGATAGGCAAACTCAGAACTAGACTAAGAGTCAAATGTGTAGCAGAATCAGTAAGAAATTGGACAGCATCTCTAGTAGAAGGCAAGACGTATCTGGCTCAAGCCCAAATTCAAGGGTTTATGTAGCTAATTTCTCCATAAGAAAACATTATAAATGCAAAGTCAGCATAGTGTCAATCAAGAATGGCATTTTCAACAAATTGTGTTACTGTACTTTGAATCGTCAGATAACCCTTAACAGTAACCCAATGCGTGATGTCAGAACTAGTTACATAAACAAAAGTGAAACATTGAGAATTAATGCAATACCGTGTACAAGCCGAAGGTCTGTGGAAATTCCCACAAAAGCCCCCTTTAGCAGACTCTCTTCGAGAACAGTGTTATTCAGAAATAGCCAGATCCACACCTTGCTGGACCCTGTTTGAGGCAGAAATATAAACAGAGAATAAACATGATGATACGGCTTTCGGCATTCGGTTTGTACAAAATGGCGAGGAGGCCTAACTGTGGCCTAGGTAGCCTAAGCCAGAAAAACACACCTATGTCTTAGCAAGTTTTTTTCAGTTGGATTAAGTCACTTCATTATGCACATGTGAATCCAAGCTTAGATGAATTGCCCTGCACATTTTGATTTAAACGTGCAAAAGTTCTAACAAAACCAATCAACAGTGGGCAAAGTTCTGTGTTGATTTAGCTAGATAATGCTGCTTTAGCCATCTCGTTAAAAAAGCAGGACTGTTTTAATGCTTTTCGTGTTAAAATGACCAACCAGTAAATGATGTCACAACGTCTCAAAACCACAGGAGACTACATCAAGCAAATCAACATTCTAGAATGAATTTTGTTGTTGGTTATGAGGTGGGCCTGGAAATAGAGAACAGCTCCTTTCCTGTACCCTGGACGGCCCCTTCAGGACAAGAAGGTCCTGTCATTTTATTTGTCGTATCTTCCATCCCATGTTTTAAGCATCTGGTTAGTCTAGGGATTCTCTGTCAATAAAAGGCACGGAAGAACAAGCCATAGGGTATATGTGTTTATAATTTAATGGAATTTCATCCTACTGGTGTGCGGCGCTAACTTTCTCACTATGGTATGATTTCTGCGTTCCACCCATGCGTTGGTAATGTAAGTCATTTATTAAGATGGCGTGTCTGCAATTATAGATATGCGTACCCTCGAGACACGGGGGTATGCGCAAGGAACAAAGCGAAATGAGAAACGTGACGGAGAGAGAGACGCACGCTGCGAGGGAAGAACAGGGAGAGAGGTGAAACTAGAGACAACGCGTGAGCCTGTGTCTGGGAAGACGAATGCTTCTGCCGCTGTCTAGTTCTGTAACTTTTTGGGGCCTTTGTCGGAATTTAACTCCTCTTAAGCACTATTTAGGAAACATTGGTACCTACGGCAGGCAGCCAGGATTGCTGCATTAATATGAAGTGGCTGAAAGCTGTGCGCTCTCTCCTGCCTCAGAGCCGGAGCGCCCCTTCAAGCCCCTGTGACAGCCCCAGCCTACAGCCCAATGGGGACATGTCCGCTAAGCAGGTGAGTCGTGTGGGCATGTCGAATGTGTGTTCCTCGTCTTTGCTTCTGCCGTGTTACCATTATCTGTATTCTCGCTGTGGCCAGATCACTTTTTCACATGTGCGTCAGTGGTCTAATTGTAAGCGGTGCAAAATGTGAGTTAGACAAAAGTTCCGGCCGTTGCCACGTGCTTATGTTTTTTATAGCGCGAACTTGGCCAGAAGGTGTCGGAGCTGCTTTATATGAGCATCACTTACGTTACACAAGGGCATAATCATTGTTGGTGGGCACGGGGAGATTAAGTGATTTGCCCAGAATCACAGAATGTTGAGCCGACGCCCGACTCGACTGGTTCCCCAGCTCCAAAGTCGGCAGCTTAGGCCGTAACACCACATCCTCGCAGGGTCGCTTAACAGAAAAGTGCATTATTTTCATCGTGAATGTGCCGAAATACATTTATCGCTAGATGATGGCGTTGTTTGCATTTCTTCACACGCGCCCTGTGCCCGGTTTTCAGTGCATGCAATTTAGCAGCGGAGTCCCAGGTGGCGAGTGTCTTGAGGCGGCCGATCACTCTTCTGCAGCGTGCCCTCGCTCATGAATTTCAAGGCTGCTGGAGATGCATTGTGATACAGCTGAAGGCACACACGTAATTAAAGGATTTCTCGTGCCTTTGGCTCCCCGCACTTCTCGAGGGGTTGTTCTCTTTTGACTTGACGGCGGCGTCTCGAGCATCTTAAACCACGCGTCTGTTAGACGTCCCCCCAGCACCGGCAGGCTGCGTACCCTGCATAGCGAAGCATGATTCTGTGTCAAAACACAGCTCAGTAGCTGCAGCTCTACCTTTGCGCAAGCCGTGTCTCTGCTTACACGTTCACATAACTTTTGTGTAAGCCTATACTGATGCACGTGTCCTCTGCACGACTGATATCTGTAGAAACATTTCCTAAATAAGATCCCGCACTATTCCACGGTCACCAGGAAACCAAAGTTTCTTTGAAGCGACAGGTTCTCAAAGCCGAACCTGAACATCGGAAGCTGCAGCTGTTGTGTGCAGGCCACGCACCACCATCCCTCTGCAAGCTGTAAAATAACTGTAACTGGGACACAACCCTTGGATTTGGACCCTGGAATTTGCAAATGGTTTTGTAGTCACCCTACTGTAAGAACATTTCCAGGTTGTTCAAAAATGCCATGCCAGACTTTGCATTATTTTACAAATGATGGTCGCACTACCGCTGCTTCTATTAGGCCTGCCAGGTTTAAAATAAGACGCAGCATATTTACGTCACCCTCCCCAAACAGAATTAGTCAAGCTCATTTGACATATAGGAACATTTCATACTTTCAAAGGTCATCCCAGTGTATTATTCTGTGGGAATGTATTCATCTACCCTGAATCTAAATTACATGTTGGTGGAGTTGTGGCGACTTCATCTCTAAGGAATGTGCGGACGATCTTTTTGGACGTACTCTATTAATTTTATTTGCATATTTATTGTTCGAGCAGATCGCACCTATGCAGGTTTCAGAGTGCTGTATGAGGACATGGAATAAGATGAGTAGAGGAAGCAGGCGCATGTGGAGGATCGCATCGTAACATTACACAACGCGATTGCAAAGATAACTTTAGAAAATCATTGTATGAAACCGATAAATAGCACTCTAAAGTGAAACAGTGTAGCAGTACACGACATTATGTACACAAAAATGTCATAATAGGAGTAGAAAAAGCATTGATGTAAAAATAATTAAAAGAGTCCTTATTAAGAAAGGGGGTAGATGGCACAGGGACCGCCGTCCCCAAAATTCTTAATGAATTTCGAATGTTTTCTTAATTCTGTTTCCTAACTATAAAGTCCCTGTAGCCTTTGTTTTTTTCAGTGAATATACATGGTGTAGGTGGAGAGCTGCTCTTGTTGGATGCACATCTCCAGCAGAAGCAACACTCTTGATCTGCCCACTCCAAATGTCTGTTTTTCTAGCAGATTGTGTATGTATAGTTTTTTTAATATATATATATATATATATATATATATATATATATATATATATATATATATAAAAACCTAGTGGCGCTTGCCACTAGGTAGTTTGTTAGGACCATGTTTTTTTTTTACTTGCCTATATCTTTGGCACAATTTGACAAATCTTCACAACATTTTCCAAAAAAGTGCCCCTGTGATGCTTGTTGTGCACAGAAAGTTTTGGGGTGATCTGTCAAGTGATGGCCGAGAAAAAGGGAGATTCAAAAAAGTTGCATTTCCCATGTTAATTCCCATAGGACTTTTGAATAAGGCTGCAGCGCGAACCACTGGATGGAATTATACCAAATTTGGCAGAAAGCTCGCTTACAGTAAGCAGATTATGCTTTCGCTTATTTGGTGTAAATCCATCCAATGGTTTAGGAGATATTAAAAGGAAAACAAATTTGTTTATCTCTGGCCGCAGTGATTTCACAAAAAAGACAAGCTTGTGCAGAGAAATGCACAGCTCTGATTGACTGCAAACACTTCAAACCAGAAAGTGATGGCAGCATGACCTCTTAGTTCTGGTGGTGGTGTCCCAGAGGGACAGTGCCAGAGCACAAAAGCAATTTAAATGCTTTTTTTCTTTTTTTTTTTTTGCACAAGGAATTTACGATATTTGCAAATTTCTGACATAAAATAAAAAAAAAATTAAAAAAAATTGTGGGCTTCCATGCTTGTTTTATTTAAAATCCCCTGGCTGGGCCAGGTCCTGGGGGCATTTGTAATTTTGAATGTTGGGGGGTCTCCCAGCCCCCCCACAACTCCAGGGACCACTACCTCCCGGGGTGATTTTTGTTATATGTGCGAGGGGGCTGCGTGCCCCCTCTCAACAGGGACCACCACCTCCCCAGAGCAAACTGCTTTTTATATGTGGGGGAGGCCGGCGGCCTCCACCAGAGCCCAGGGGACCATCGCCTCCCCATGGCGATACATAAAATATGTGCAGGGGGCCACATGTCCCTCCCCCCCATCCGGGGGACCACCACCTCCCCAGGGCATTATTAACATTGCTTGCAAGGGGGCTGCGTGCTCCCCTGCTGCCCCGGGCTCCCCTGCTGCCCCGGGGATGGCCATCTGCACAAGGCCTTGTTTAATTCAATGCAGGGGCCACATGCTCTCCCCTGCTGCTCCAAGGACCACCACCTCCCCAGGACATTATTAACGCTGCATGCGGGGGGCCATGTGCCCCCACCCCGCAGCCCCAGAGACCGCCACCTCCCGGGATCACAAATTACATTGAAGTGCGGGGCAAAACAGATTGTTGGAGGGGGGGCCGCGCTGCCCCCTCGTAGAGCCACTGATGTCCCTGGGGACCGCCACCCCCCAGGGTCGGCTCCTATGTCCTGGGGTGCCCGCCCACAGGACATATGTTTGCTTTTGCTTGGTAGGAGCTGACCACTCCCACCAAGCAATCGTAAACAAAGTCCTCTTTCTGACAGCAGGATCTGTCAAACAGGTCCCGCTGTCATAAAGGGGGCTATAAGTCATGACCTAATGTAACTATAACTCACACCCTCGCCATGCACCTCTAATTACCCCACAAATTACAGCACTCATGACATCTTTGATAACATCACTGATAATATCAATGTAATATTTGCAGTAAAAAAACTATGAAAAAACTGTGCATAGCGGGGGCGCGAGTTTTAGTTACCTTAGGGGACAATTTATAGTTACTTGAGATTACTCTAACAGGTGAATTTCTATGGTTTTGTATGTTTAAAATGTGAGCCTATCTATAAGGCCTTGTAACCTTTATTTTTTCAGAGATATATATGTAAGTAAAAACACATTTTTTTGGTTATGTCTCCAATCTGTTAAACCAATCAATGATGCCAATTATTATAAATGTACAGCACATGCCATAATTCACCCTGCTCACCATGTTGTTTTCATGATGGCTCTTCTCTTTGTTTCTGTACCGTAGGCGAATTGATGTTTTGATCATGGCTAGTATCATAGTTAATGGTATCTGATTTGTATGTGGGGAGCCCTAAATGGCAAATTTGAGTGGTCTTGCATGTATGAGCCAGAAACATAATTCAAAAATACAAACTTTTTAGCTCTGATTTTTCAGAGAATTTAATTGTGATTTTTAAAATTTACTTAATTTTCAACGCCTGTGGGCCTATTTTTAGCTTTGGCAGTGGGATTTAGCAGCAAGACCTGCCCCATCTGCCACAGTTTGCCAAACCCAGCACACAGCTTCATGGGCGTATCATAGTACCTCTGATTTTAGAATCATTGATTCGGTCTCTAAAACTGCTCAATGGTAGTAACATTTGAGGAGTGAAGAGAAAAAGGGATGAGGTTTACCAGTTTATCAGAATAGATTATCCCACTTCATCAACCCTCTTTATAATGTGGATATCCGGTGTGATGGCTTGTGTGTGTGTGCAGGGGAGGTGGGTTAACAAAATTAAGTGGGTGGCATCTCTTTTTTTGTTTCAGAAGTGGAGCTTGAAGCCACCGTGCAAGTTATTGCCGCTTAAGTTGATTAGCTATTCAGTGAAGAGTTTGTTGAATTGTTCAATGAAAACAGGCCTAGTGGAAGGCAAGGGCCAATAACAAATTAGTGGAAGTGTAATCACTGACTGGTATTGTGTGCTGCATATTGGTTGGTATTACCTGAGGTGGAGGTTTGATATTAAAACATGGTGTTCGTTTAGATGATATTGTTCTAATTTCAAAGAAAACTAAAATTGGGTTCTCCAGCTCCAAATGAAAAACATGATTTACAGAGGTTGTGATCGAGGGGTGGAAGATGTCTCCACAACTCATCTCTCCCTCTACTTTGCCAAATTGTGTTTTTTGTGGTGCAGGCAAAGGGAGGGACGGGGGTATGGAGGCTTCCGCCTCCTGCCCCTCGCAACTTTTGCTGTCAGTGCATAACTTGATCTGAGGAAGGGGGGGAAGGAGTAGCTTAAGCTCCTTTGCCTTGCCCCTCTTCTGGGAATTCTCATTCCCTGCAAAATATGAGGTGCCTGTGGATTAGAGTATTTTGGAATTTAGATGGCAGTAGACCTGTAATTATGTTTATAGTCTTCTGCCCGTTCAATGTCGTAAATGGAGAGCTCAATGTTCCTTTCACTTTGGATGTTTTCTACTGGGAAATAAATCATTGTCTAATTTCAGTTGTGTCTCTCAGGGGGTGGGGAGAGAGGCTGGGGGGTGACCGCGCGTGGTGGGGAATGACAAAAAAATAATTATTTGAAAAAACGCAACTTCCACACCACTCCACTTCTCTGGCTTCAGTACTTGCAGGCACAGGCTCCCAGCCTACCCTGCGGCCAATCCGAACTCTGCTTTCAGGCTGCTGGCTGTTGGAGAGAGCTCTGTGTGCATGTGTGTTTGGCCGGCCCAAGATGGCAGGCCAAACATACATGCACACTGAGGGGGAGTGCTGTGCACTGCCCTTCCGTCCCTGTCATTGCCTGTGACCCCGTCCTATTACAATAAAACCATAATGAACATAGTTTATTATGGTTTTATTGTAAAAGGTTTGCAGCTGCTGCTGCTGGCGGGGGGCAACACTCCTCCGCCATGGAGGAGGAACCGCCCCTGTCTCATTTACATCCCTTACTCATTAGGTGATTCAACCACCTATATTGACTGAAAACCTTGTTCTGTACGTTTGTCCATAACATCAAGAGGAGCTGCTTCTGCTTTTCCGTTTCAAGAGTAAATGCCAGAATTTACTCTTTTATATAAAAAGGGGCTCCTCTGTAAAATAAAATTAGTTCATACCCATCTGCATCTTAGTTACAGACTGCCAATAATAGAAGTCTGTCTTGCTACATAAAATATTAGATCAGTATTTCTAAACCGACGTTCTAACATTTGGTAAAAAACCTCCAGTTTGGCCCAAGTTAAGCTTCCAAGGCTTCAAAGTTGAGTCAGTCATGGCATCATATCTTAGATGTGGTTTCATTGCTTACTGCTGCCTCTTGATTAGTCAGAGTTGATAAGACTCGTGGCTGTCTGTACCGTACCTTAAAGTCCTCTTGAGGAGTTTTTTCACATAGACAATGTTTTATAGTCCTCATTTGGTATTTGTAATGTTTTGGAGCTCCCTTGGAGTCAGATAATATTTCAACCTGTCCTCTTGCAGAAAACATGGGTATCTTTGCTTTCTTCAACACTTATTTATGAAATTATCCGGTCATATTTTAGCATGATCTGATTTTGGACTTTGGATTTTGGATAAGAGAGTATGACTTTTATTTCACATAGGTTTTATAAGTCAGATAATAATTACACTAAGGCACACATTATAGCCCTCTATATTCCTGTCTCACCATGTATTCACTTAAAAAGCCAGTTAAGGGGAAGTTATGGTTACACTGCAAACCTAAACAAGCATTTGTAAAGAAATTATTCTTGCATTTTCTCGAGTTAGAGCTATTAGCGTTGTAAATTCCTAACTGGACTTTTCTTGCCACATAAATTGAAAATGAAAAGTAAGATGTTAGTTGACAAAAGCAAGCCGATTCAAAGTGCTATGGCCGCCTTGAGTGTGAGCACAAAGGAGAGGCACAAAAAGAAAAAAGTTTGCTCGCAGTCAGACATATCGGCAAACGTGCAATTATCCATGTAAGAGGGTCGATAACCAAGGCGGAAACAAAACTGCCCCAAGAAGGGACAAACGTAAAGCATTTATCAATGATAACAAGGGATTTTTGAAAGGCAAGCCCATGAACAAGTGATAGTGATTGGCGTTGTTAAAAGCCCACAGATAGATTACAATAGGCCAGAGCACTTGTGCGCATGACCTAAAAAAGGACTGACATTCTCTAGTATGGTAAACTGTCAGCTGATCATGCCTTGCAGTGCAATGGTCATGACCTCAGTTTAGCGCATCTCAAATAAGGTCAATATTATCAATGATGGCATCAGAAATAATTGGCAACATAATTCACGATATCGAAAATGGCAGTGTATGAACTAGGATAAAGTTTGATGCATGGTGTTTGAAAGAACCCCCATATAGACATAATCCACTGGTAAAGCATTTGCAGGTGTGCAATGAGGGTCACCCATAGGGCATGACCTTTGGACACAACCTCCTGCAATTGGTTGCAAGCATTGACCACGCCCAGTCCCCACGTGTTTGTGAGCAGGGTCTGATCTTGGGGCAGCCTGTATATCAAACCTCCATGTGGACATAATTCACTGCACTTGGCCTTCTTTGTTAGGGCTTGCATTGACACCATAATGTCACTTGATTTCTAGTATTTAAGGGAAATTCTTATGCTTTTCTACAAAAAAGTAAAGGAAACCATAATTTCCTTTAACAACGCTTTTAATTTTTTGTTATTTTTTTTTTTAACTATAAAGCACCCCTATTTTTCCCAGTCAACTCACCTTGGCAAGCAAAGTAAAGAGTTTGTCACATAACTGTGTAATAGTATGCTGTAGTGTGAGGAATGATGGCACTGTAACTCTAGTTACAAAGAACTATGGAAGGTAGTGGAGTCATTTCCTTGATGAGACAGGAGTGAAGTGAGTAAATCAAATGTTTGTGTTAAGGGTATTAGAGGTGAGCATGAGAAAGGGTCATGCGGTCAGTGAGAAATATGGCCAGGTAAAGAATAGTAGAACGCAAATATGTCCACCCCTAAACAGCTTTTGGGCTTAGTGGTTATTAGATGGAATTTACATTTGCCTTTTTGTCTAATTAATTCATAACATGCAAAAGGTTTGGCGTTTGAGGAACCTGATGCAACATTTAACTTCCCCACAGCTTCCAGTTTGGGTGTGATTTTTGCCACTCCTGGCTTGCCTTTTTCACCATTCTCTTAGGCTTTGCTCTCCTTAGGCGACTGTGTGCATGGATACTATGGCCTAGGTATCACAGCTAAGAAAGATAATACTACATATGCAGTTGGTATGCCGTCTAAGCACAGAAGGGAACCTCGGATTGTCCATTGGGTGTCATGATGCATGTTGACATGGCTTGCTTGCATGGGTTCAGTGGCTTACCACATCCCTCATCCAAATTGAAGTCTCTAGTGTCTTGACTGCAACATCCATGCATATCAAACGGTCATCAAACATCCATCAACTTTCACAAGGGATGGGGATTTGGATGCAAATCATACTGTTTTTTGTCCGACCAATGAGGAACCTCAGACCCTCTGTTGAGCTGGAGAGGTGGTGCTTCACTTTGGTACACCTGTGGCATGATATGGGGACTTGGCTGGTGATGGCAGTGACATTGCATCCCAGCCTGTCATTCAGCTCACTCTGGCATTCGCACTGTTGGCCTGCTGGTTTGGTTGCACCATGCAGTTTACCACAACAGCATATTTTTTGGTTTTGTCACTTCCTTCGTGAGCTGTGCTGCCATCTTGACTTTTCCTCCCTCTGTAACAATTCCAATCACTGCCACATCCACAACCTTCTGTGTTGAGCCCTCCTGGCTTTGCTGGCAGCCTCATTACTGCACTGTCCCCTTTGGTGGCTAAGCTCGGGATATGAAAGCTGTGTCATTTAGTACAGGGACACTGGGATAGTGTCGATCAAGGGTCGGCCAAACTGCATGTTTAAGGGGGTCCTCTGCATTGGTCAGTGTGGAAAGTTTTGGTACTTGATCCATTTTACATTGCCATTTTGTTTGACACAAATCCTGACTTTTTTATTAAGAATTTACTTCAGTTCCTCCAATGTCAGATGCCTAGTGTACTGAAATTCCGCCTGGAAGAAGGATGGCCTATTGTGAGTCATGAGAACTGACAGTATGCCGAAGGCTTTTTCTAATTTGGGAAGCACTTACTCAAACGCTGTTAATTGGACTATTTCAGCAATGGGGAAGTACATGTATGAGTCCGTCACGTCCAATCTGTACCTTCCATCTTGCGGGAATCGAAGTTCTGCGTTGATATTGGACTTAAGTTTTGTGAATCTGTCCTCTGTGATGATTGGAGCAAGCTGATCCTTTCTACCAATGACCTGGCACAGGAGGCATTCACTGACTGTCTGGTCCACAGTTATGTACATACTGGGGACCCAGTCCTTTCATCTCAGACTGGATTCATCTTGGCCCCTTGGTGACCATGGTAAGCGAAGGTGACCACTGGGGTTGGTGTGCAAGCGGTATTGTGATCTCTCAAGAGAAGCCCTTCCTCTAAGGCAGACTCGCTAGGTATTCTCCATAGCACCTGGAAAGAAGTTCAGTTTACTTCATCTCTCCTTTGGATGTCTGATAGGGACAACTTTAAGAGATGTTCTGAGCAACTTTGTTTGCTTTCTGAAGTCATTTGCCTTTAGCAGTCCATGAATCAATGACCTTGAGCAGGACAGGATGTCTTGACCATGGGATTCATGTGCTCTTCAGTGTTGTGTCCCTGAGTCTTGCTTGTTTGTACTGCATCAGGCATTATTGTTAAAAACAAAAGAGAGCTGAAACAAAGTGGGGTTCCCAGTGACTGGCTTATCATTCTTCCATTTCACCTCCCCCAGTCATAGTCCCTTGGCCTAATATCACTAGTGACCTAAAATAAAAGATTCATCTGCTTCTATTGCATTAGGCTAATAATAAGTCTAGGAGTATATTTGTTACAAATCATTATCCAGACACTCCCTGTGTAATATTCAGACAAGGCAGCCTCTAAAAACTCCACAACAATATACTGCTTATGCCAACCTGCAAGACAAGCTATTGGCATTGTCCTCAGTCTCTCATATCTAGAGATATTAAGTAAAATTAAATCTCAATAAAAACTGATAAGAAACCTCAAGCTATTATTATGGCCAATAAAATTAAAATCTGCTCAAGTCCTACTAGGTAAGCAAGACGGTGGATATGCTGACCATTTCAGACCATGGTTTGTGAATCAGCGCCCAAAGGAAAGGAAACTCTTCTAAGGTAATATTAAGAACACCTTCTATAAATAGAATGCTGGAGAGTATCAGATCTCTACAGGTTTCAAATTAATATGTTTTCTCTAAATGTCTCTCATAAACACAGTGTGGTGGGGAGACCACCACAAAGACACTGGTGGACAGTCCCACCTAGAAGATTGAACAGATGCAACTGCCTTGATGATTCAACACAATGTCTCCTCTACCTCTGATAATTGGAAAAACACTATTCCTATCAGGATGCACGTTGGATGGGTCATTTTGGGTCAAAGCCTGCATTTAACCAACAAGACACCTGGGATAGTGTGGGATGAATAGAAAAAGGTACTGGAGTACAGAGTGATGAAGGTGTAGCGTAAGTGGCAAACTTGAAGCTGGACTGGAGCAGATACAGAGTAGCAGTAGGAACCATCAGAGGCACTCAGGAGTGGAGCAGAGGAGAGACACCAGATGACTTATCAAAATCTTACAACACCCCTTCACCATCTAGGATACCCAGCATGATTTAGGACCCCTGTTCCTGTTCAGTAGACCCCACCTCTCAGTCCTTGTGCTTCTCTCCCTGCTGCCAGCTCCTCCTGTCAAGACACCACACTCCCACAGCACGTGCCTCTAGATGGAGCCAGCTCTCAGGCCCTCTGCCCGCTACCTGCTGAACCATTTTGGCAATTTAGTTATTATGTGGTTTTTGTACAGGCTTGTTTGGTATTTGCCATTATTTATTTGTTCAGGTTAGTCTTGTGTGTTTCTTTTGTTTGTTTTTTGTTTCCTTTCTGTGCCTTGTCCCGCTCATTTCCTGCTGTTTATTCACTCCCCGCTGCTTTCCACCTTCACCCCTCCCACCTCCCAGGACTACTTTTGGAGGCCGCTGTGAGGCTTCGGTGAGTAGTCCCAACCTCTTGGTCTGTGTGCCGCTCTCCCTGTTGCTAACTCCTCCTGTCAAGGCACCACACTCCCACAGCATGAGCTTTTGAATTAAGCCAGCTGTCAGGCTCTCCACCGGTACCTGCTGAACTGTTTAGTTATTGTGCTGTATTTATGCAGACGAGTTTAGTATTTACCATTATTTATTTGTTCAGGTTAGTCTTGTGTATTTCTTTTGCCTGTTTTTGGTTTGCTTACTGCACCTTGCCTTGCCTGTTTCCTGCCATTCTTTGATGCCCAGTGGCTTCCCGCCTTCGGCCCTCCCGCCTCCCTGACTACCCCTCCAACCTCCAATGACAACTTATGCAGGCTGCTGTGTGGCTGTGCAGTGGACGTGCACAGTGAGTGCGCCGCTGGTACATCAAAGGCAAGCCCGTCCGTGCCTGTACCACGCCTAGTGCCAGGAACCCTGGTACTTCCACCATCCTCTGCTACTCAGGCTCAGAGCTCCTCACTCTAAGTACCCCCCTCCCTTCATGGGGACTGCTGCCTCGCCTCACCTACAAACACCAAGGGTCCTCTTACCTACCACTGTTGCCCCTTCACCTGCCATTATGGCCCACCTCCACTTGACAGCAGGACCACTCAAAAATGCATTCTCTTACTTCCTAATTGACCTCCTAATTGACTTCACATTTCTTCTAGATGGCTTTGGACACTGTAGTAAGGAGATGTAAGAGGTTACCCCTTGTCACTTTGTGGCTAAAAAGCAGGGGAACATGGATGTTTTCATTTGCATTATTTCAATACGAACTCAAAGAGCCGAGGGTCAAGTCGCCCATGTGGGGATGGCTTCCTTTCACTTTGTGGATAACATAAGGGGCATACGGGAGTTGGCACTTGCCGTTTTTAAGGCTTAATACATGTCCATAGAGCTGAGAATTAAGCAGCCTATGGCAGATTTAGCTGGGGGGGTGCTCTCTCCCATGGGTTTATGTGAACCTAGTATAACCAAGTGAGCCCGTGACATTGAGACAGATAAGGTTTTGTGATCAACAAGATGGGTACATTGAATGTATCATTGTGCACTTTTCTCCCAAGAGATTGGTTAACTAGTGGGGCACATGGAAATTTACACTTGGCATTTGTGCTAACAAGAGATTGGAGCCTATTAATAACTTTGATGCACATTGGATTAATGAACAAACAGAAAGCACTCATGCATGGAGGGGCAACACAGGTTTATAATCTTCAATTGTAGAATTTTAGGCTGCAGCATAATTGGATCATTTTAAACATATTTTATATGTATCTATTTTAGGATAACACATGACTTATTTACCCATATGAGTTCCTATGTAGGGGTTTGTGTTGAAGAATATTCTTTGCATTTTATGGGTGTAGGAGGCTGCCCTGGCTTGTAGTGGGTACCAGAGGTACTTACACCTTGTGCCAGGTCCAGTTATCCCTTATTAGTGTAGAAGAGGTGTTTCTAGCAGCTTAGGCTGATAGAAGGTAGCTATGGCAAAGCAGTTTAGGCTCAACTAGGAGACATGTAAAGCTCCTACTGTACCACTGGTGTCATATGCACAATACCATAAGAAAACACAATACACAGAAGTACTAAAAATAAAGTTACTTTATTTTTATGACAATATGCCAAAAGTATCTCAGTGAGTACCCTCAGTATGAGGATAAGTTATATACACAAGATATACGTACACAAACCAAAATTATGCAAGAAAAGTAATGCAAGCAGCGTAAAATTACAGAAGATTGCAATAGGAGCACATAGATATAGGGGCAACACAAACCATATACTCCAAAAGTGGAATGCGAACCACGAATGGACCCCAAACCTATGTGAGCTTGTAGAGGGTCGCTGGGACTGTAAGAAAACAGTGAGGGTTAGAAAAATAGGCCACCCCAAGAACCTGAAAGGTAGGTGTAAAGTGCACCTACTACCCCCAGAGAGTACAGAAGTCGTGATAGGGGGATTCTGCAGGAAGAACAAAGACCAGCAATGCAACAACAGTGGATTTCTGGACCTGAGTACCTGTAAGACAAGGGGACCAAGTCCAGTAGTCGCAACGCTGTCGAGAGTAGGCAGGAGCCCAGGAAATGCCAGCTGAGGGTGCAAGGAAGCTGCCACCTGTTGGAAGAAGCTTGGAGTTCTGCAAGAAAGAAGAGGACTAGGAACTTTTCCTTTGGAGGATGGATGTCCCACATCGCGGTGAAGCTTGCAGGTGTGTTCCCACGCAGAAAGACCACTAACAAGCCTTGCTAGCTACAAGGGTCGTGTTAAGGGTTTTTGGGTGGTGCTGTGGCCCAGGAGGGACCAGGATGTTGCGACTTGGAGGAGGAGACAGAGGGTGCGCCCAGCAACTCAGGGAGCCCTAACAGAAGCAGGCAGCACCCACAGAAGTACCTGAACAGGCACTTGGAAGAGGAGTGAACCGGAGTCCACCCGAAGTCACAAAAGGGAGTCCCACAATGCGGGAGGACAACTCAGAAGGTTGTGCACTGCAGGAAGGAGTGTTGGGGACCCAGGCTTGGCTGTGCACAAAGGAAATCCTGGAAGAGTGCACAGGAACTGGAGCAGCTGCAAATCACGCGGTACCCAGAAATGCAGTCTAGCGCGGGGAGGCAAGGACTTACCTCCACCAAACTTGGACTGAAGAGTCACTGGACTATGGGAGTCACTTGGACAGAGTTGCTGAGTTCCAGGGAGCACGCTCGTTATGCTGAGAGGGGACCCAGAGGACCAGTGATGTAGTCTTTTGGTGCCTGCGGTTGCAGGGGGAAGATTCCATCGACCCACGGGAGATTTCTTCAGAGCTCCTGGTGCAGAGAGGAGGCATGCTACCCCCGGAGCATGCACCACCTGGGAACAGTCGAGAAAGCCGGCAGGATGAAGCAATGCAAGGTTGCTAGTAGTCGTCTTGCTACTTTGTTGCGGTTTTGCAGGCGTCCTGAGCAGTCAGTGGTCGATCCTTTGGTAGAAGGTGAAGAGGGAGATGCAGAGGAACTCTGGTGAGCTCTTGCATTCGTTATCTGGTGAGATCCCCAAAGCAGAGACCCTAAATAGCCAGAAAAGGAGGTTTGGCTACCTAGGAAGGAGGATTGGCTGCCAAGAGAGGTAAGAGCCTATCAGAAGGAGCCTCTGATGTCACCTGATGGCACTGGCCACTCAGAGCAGTCCAGTGTGCCACAGACACCTCTGTTTCCAAGATGGCAGAGGTCTGGGACACACTGGAGGAGCTCTGGGCACCTCCCCTGGGAGGTGCAGGTCAGGGGGTGGTCCCTTTCCTTTGTCCAGTTTCACGCCAGAGCAGGGCTGGGGCATCCCTGAACCGGTGTAGACTGGCTTATGCAGAGATGGGCACCATCTGTGCCCATCAAAGCATTTCCAGAGGCTGGGGGAGGCTACTCCTCCCCAGCCCTCACACCTATTTCCAAAGGGAGAGGGTGTTACACCCTCTCTCAGAGGGAGTCCTTAGTTATGCCTTCCTGGGCCAGGGCTGCCTGGACCCCAGGAGGGCAGAAACCTGTCTGAGGGGTTGGCAGCAGCAGCAGCTGCAGTGGAGACCCCGCGAAGGCAGTTTGGCAGTACCCGGGTTCTGTGCTAGAGACCCGGGGGATCATGGAATTGTTGACAATTCCATGATCTTAGACATGTTACATGGCCATGTTCGGAGTTACCATTGTGACGCTGTACATAGGTAGTGACCAATGTACAGTGCACGCGTGTAATGGTGTCCCCGCACTCACAAAGTCCGGGGAATTTGCCCTGAACGATGTGGGGGCACCTTGGCTAGTGCCAGGGTGCCCACACACTAAGTAACTTTGCACCCAACCTTCACTAGGTGAAGGTTAGACATATAGGTGACTTATAAGTTACTTAGGTGCAGTGGTAAATGGCTGTGAAATAACGTGGACGTTATTTCACTCAGGCTGCACTGGCAGGCCTGTGTAAGAATTGTCAGAGCTCCCTATGGGTGGCAAAAGAAATGCTGCAGCCCATAGGGATCTCCTGGAACCCCAATACCCTGGGTACCTCAGTACCATATACTAGGGAATTATATGGGTGTACCAGTATGCCAATGTGAATTGGTAGATTTAGTCACTAGCCTGTTACTGACAAATTTGGAAAGCAGAGAGAGCATAACCACTGAGGTTCTGGTTAGCAGAGCCTCCGTGAGACAGTTAGGCATCACACAGGGAACACATACAGGGCACATACTTATGAGCACTGGGGCCCTGCCTGGCAGGGTCCCAGTGACACATAGACTAAAACAACATATATACAGTGAAATATGGGGGTTACATGCCAGGCAAGATGGTACTTTCCTACAATGGGTGTTTATCTTGTTTTATTGTATTTGGTGCAACAATTTTAATTAATGATGCAATAAAGTTTCATCCATTCATTCATTCTACTAGAAGGTATCCTGCTCAACGTACGATCCCTCTGCAGGCACTCAACTGAGGTATGGAACATCATTCACTTCTTTGAGCCAGACATCTCTTTGCTCACCAAGACATGGCTCACAAACTGCTCCGCACCTGATATCACTGCAGCCATTCCTAATGGCTTCAAGATCAGCCACCTCGACCAACCCAACAAACCATCATTTACAAAGATAATCTCCAGTGCACCACCTTGGCAGTCCACTAACACAGCTCATGGAAACTTCAGACATCAACACTGCCGTCAAAATCTTTAACTCCCAGATATCAGTCTGCCAACAGATTAGCACCCTATAAAATGGTCATACACAAACTCACCAAACAAGTGAAATGATACACCTCAGTAGTCTGGTCCAAGGAGCAAAAATCAAGCAACTTTGGTGTTCCACCAAAGCTCTCAGTGACAGAGACACCTTCAAACACTCACTCAACCAAAATCACAACCACCTAAAATAAGCCAAGAAGCTAGACTTACTAACCAGGATCAAATCCAGTATTAACAGAAGCAGCAAACTTTTCAACATTGTCAAAAAATTCTCCAACCCCTCATCAGCAGAAAGCAACATTTCACTATCACAAGAACTGTGGGATTCCCTCTCTGACTAATTCCATGACAATATACAGAATCTTAACACCCCAGCCAACTGCTGCCGACACTCTCAGCCTACTCAACTTCAGTGACCGATGCCTCTATCCTCAACAGGAGTCTACTAACCACTCAAACCACCACCAACATCATGAGATCCATTCACTCAGGATCCCCAATGGATCCATGTCCACTGTCCAGACCACATGTTCAAACATAGCAACAACAACATCGATATCAAATTCACAGACATCCTCAACAGCTCCATCACTACAGCCACATACCCCGAAGATAAGAAACATGCCGAAGTCAAGCCCCTCCTCAATTAACCCTCTGTGGACCCAATGGATCTCAAAAACTACAATCCAATCTCTCTGTTTCACTTCCCAACTAAGACCATTGGGAAGGCCATAAACCAGCAGCTCACCACCTACCTAGAAGACCACAAACTTCTAGACACCTCCCAATCTGAATTCAGGGCCAACCACAGCACACTGAATGTGCACTAATTGCCACCAGAGAAAACATTAGAACCCTGCTCGACCAAGGAGAATTAACCGCACTCATTCTCCTTGACCTCTCGGCTGTGTTCAACACTCTCCCATCACACTCTGATCAAGGGACTTCACCAGATTGGAATCAGGTGCAACACTCTGCAGTGGATCGCCTCCTGCCTCTCTGGCAGAACTCAGAGAGTCTTTCTTCCCCACTTCACCTCACAACCTAAGGGCATTATCTGTAGCATACCCCAGGGCTCTTCCCTCAGCTCCACGCTCAATGTCTACATGACCCCATTGGCCAGCATTGACAGGATCCTCGGTCTAAAAACAATCTCCTACGCAGATGACACCCAACTCATCCTCAAGCTACAAAGATCATCCACAACAAAGACCAACTTCCATCACTGCATGAACTCTAACGCCAAATGGTCGAAGGAAAACTGCCTCAAACTCAACACTGACAAAGCAGAAGTCCTCCTATTTGGAAACTCAGCCTCACTCTGGGATGGCGCCTGGTGGCCTGTCGAGCTAGGACCACACCCCAAGCCCTTGACACCCCCAGGAACTTCGGGATCATCATCAACAACAAACTCAGCATGGAGAAGCAGATCAACAGTCTCCACCACCTGCTTCTTCACCTTACTCATGCTTTCAAAAATCTTCAAGTGGCTCCTAATCACCACAAGAAGAACAGTCATGCAGGCACTCATCACTGGCCGCCTTGACTATGGCAATGCTCTCTACACAGGAATCTCAGCTCACCTCACAAAATAACTCGAAGTCATCCAGAACTCAGCTGCCAGACTCATCCTGGACCTACCTAGAAGGACACACATCTCTCCCCCCCATCTAAAGAACCTCCACTGGCAGCTTATACACAAGCGCTGCCAATTCAAAATCCTGACCTACGCATACAAGGCACTGCACAACCTAGGACCCACCAGCCTCAACCACTGACCGAACTTCCACGACCCATCCAGACACCTTCGCTCACCAACACTCTCCCTTGCGCACACCCATGGCATATGTCACAGGTCCTATGGACATTACACCTTCTCTTTCATTGCAAACCAAAGCCAGGAACAGCCTCTCATCACACCCCAGAACATCTCCGTCCCTCCAGGAGTTTACGAAGGGCCTCAAGACCTGGGTATCTGACTAGAGCACAGCAGCCGCCCAGCACCTGGATATCCTCACATGTGACAAGTGTACTTTACAAATCAGTTGATTGATTGATTGACTGTTTAGGCATTTGTCAGGTGAATCAGAACAAGTGGTATTTATTGTACAGTCCTAAATACACCTCACTAGAGTTGAAGAAGTATTTTCTCTTAAGTAACTCTAATACTTTCTTCTAGGTCACAAAACAGTAGGGTGTTGTTTACACAATACACATGGTGTCATTTCTTAGATAGCCTCCTTATATTCTGAAGTTGATTCTGCCTCTCTGGCGGATCCTGGGACTACCAGAGAAGACCAGAGTACTATCAAAAGAATCTTCAGACTCACATCTAGCCCTAATGACTATAACTCTCGCCACCTCTGCATGTAGCAAAACACCTCCTAATGTCAAACTTCAGGTCTACATTGTGCACTCATGAAGTGATATTGAAATTGAAAGATTAAATGGCAAAAATGCGTCATGTATTTCTAAATTGTCAGAGGACAAGAGGGTCGTTATGAAGGTCAGTGTCCCCAAAGCGGAAGGTATAAATAACGGGAGTCACTAAGAAATCACATTCTGGCTTGGCTCAAAGGCAATGTGGGACTAAACATGAATCGATGTTTTAACTGAAAACAAATGAAAGCTTACATAAACCTGAATAGAGTATGTAGAAGGACTCCATACTGATTGATTTCGGACACAGCAATGTACCTGGCGGTTTCTGTTCTTTAAAACCTGTGAAAACCCATCCTGAAGATTGTTGTGAACATTTGTGGTTCAGCAAAGCAAATCGACCCTCAGTCTTGGTGGCAAGATCCTTAGGAGACTGATTTGTAAGGTTTCAATTTTTCCTCTTAAACTTCGTCCCATGAGCCAGATGTACCACAAAAAGGAACACCTTTGTGTTACCTATTTTTGACTACAACAAACCTATATGGCCCCACTTCTACAAAATACAGATAAGGCTGAAAAATAATGTGATTGAATTTTTCTCCTTTCTATTTTTTCTTAAGCAGAAGGGGAGTAAAATCAAATTGCTTTGAGATTTCGGTGTGACGGACCTTGGCTGCAGGCACTAAAAGAACTCATTAATCAGACCGGTTTAAACTGCAAGGAAGCACATTTGCTTGGTTCCTCTGCATTTTTGAAAAAGCTAGATTCATTTCTTTCCCATAGGTATTGTTATGCCGTTTCAATTAATCTGAACTTTTTTTTATCAGAGATAAACGTTGCCAATTTCATACAATGATAAAGTCAGAGTTAAACAGCTAGGTTTTCTTTCTTAAAGCACAAATATTGGCAAAGCCAATAGGTCTGGTGTTGGCCTCCAGCCTTTTGGTAATTCTTATTTTGATTTCTCATATTTGTTTGCAAAACTTTAAGGTTTGGAAAGCTGCCTGCTTTCATCAATCTAATAAAAATTATGGCTAAAAGCAGAAATGTTTTTAGGTCACAAAAAGCGCACATTGCCAAAGTACTCCTGGTACTGAAGGGAACTACTTTGTGTGTGGG
This sequence comes from Pleurodeles waltl, assembly GCF_031143425.1. NCBI lineage: Eukaryota > Metazoa > Chordata > Amphibia > Caudata > Salamandridae > Pleurodeles > Pleurodeles waltl. The sequence continues at coordinate 495,426,945 of NC_090442.1, read as the reverse complement.
TGAGTTATGGTATGCTGCCCTTGTGCGAGGGCAGATGCCACAAGTCATAGTGAAGTCAGCCAGTGGCTGAAATGGGCTGATATAATGCCCCCAGATGCATGTAGGAGTGAGTGGAATTAAAATGTGAATGACAGCCACAGACGAATAGCTAAAGTGTGGCTGAAAGCCCCTAAAAATAATTGTGATACACATAATGTTAGTAAAATGAAAAGGTCTTGGCTACCACAGACCTAAAAAGTCAATTGTTGTGCCATATGATGCTAGCCTCCTGCCTTTGAGAAAGAAGGAAAGGAACACAGAAAGGAGGAAAGGCAGAAAAGGGTTAGAAAGACAGAAAAAAGGAAGGGAAGAAAGCAAGATGGTAAGTCAAAAGGTCTCAGCTAACACAGACCTTACAAAAGCCAATTGTTAAGCCAATGGCTGCCAGTCTGTTATCTTTGTGAATGAAGAAAATAAAGAAATGAGAAAAGGGAAAAAGGAAGCAAAATAAAAGTAAAGTTGGAAAGAAAACAATAAGGAAGACATAAAAGAAAAGGAAAGAGGAAAAAGAAGAAAGGAAAAGAGGAATGAAAAAAATGTAGACCTGAAAGAAAGGAGAGAGAAGGAAGAAAGAAGGCAAGAAAAACAAAGAAGCCAAGAAACAAAGAAAGATGGCAAAAAAGGAAGAAAAGAAAGAAGGTAAGTAAGAAGATGTGAAGGAAAGGAAGAAATTCAGATGGAAAGAAATAAGTCAAAGACAGCAGAAAAAGACGAGAAAGGCAAGAAAAAATGAAAGAAAGAAGTAAAGGAAGAGAGAAAGGGGTAAGGAAAGGACGAAAGAAGGAAAATGAAAAAGGAAAGAAAGAAGGCAAGAAGGAAAAATGTAAGAATGAAATAAAGAATGAACAACAGTATGCCAGAAAGAATAAATATAAGGAAGACAGAAGACAGGAAAAGAAGGAAGGACAAAAAACAAAAATGGAAGAAAGAAAAGTCAAGAAAGTAAGAAAGATAGAAGACAGTAAGAGAAGGAAAGAAATAAATGAAGAGAAGGATGGAAAGAAAGAAGAAAACTAAAAAGAAGGAAAGAAGAGGAAATGGAAAGAAGAAAAAAGTGGAAAGCAAGAAAAGAAAGAGAGAAGGAAAGCAAGTAAGGAGAATGAAGGAAGGAAGAAAAAGTAAAGAAGGAAGGTAATAGTGAAAGAAAGCAGGAAACTATTAAAAAAAATGAACGATAAGGAAAAAAAAGAAAATTGTTTTAACTGCTGCAAAATAAACACAATAAAAGCCTGTTTGCATACTTGGAAAAATATCTGAAAGAACCATCGGTGAAAGTGAGTCCCAAAGAAACGTGTTCTATGTGCATGGTAAAAAGAGAAAAAGAGGATAACTTAATACTGAACAATTTCTAAATGGACACAATCTGGTATGGTGTGAAAAAGCGGCAGTCAGAAAAATAAAGGACACCCCAAAAGGAATTTGCAACAACATTTGTAGGAGACAGGAACTGCTAATGGCATAATGCGCTCATTGGATTAAGAGCTGATAGAAAGTGTCTTGCTATCACATCAGACTCTAGACGTAAAGGCAACACTAAAACAAACAATGCACGGGCATTGAAGGGAACTACCCTATGTGCGGATGTGCTCATTGTGAGAGAGTAAAATGCAATCACTCAAAGTGAAGTTAACCAGTGGCTTAAGTAGGCTGTCCCATTGCCCAGTGCTGTATGTTGTAGTGGGTAGGTGCAAAATGTGAATGACACAGCGACAGATCAATTGATGAGGTGCCCTAGCTGAAAGCCCTTTTAAGTAAGTATGTTAGGCATATAGTTTTAGTAAAATCAAAAGATCTTGGCTAATTCCAGACCTAAAATGACAACAGAGCATACAACATGAAACTGCAGAACAAGTACACTGCTTTTAGACTTGATTCTGAGGAGCGATTCTGAGCTGTCCAGCATTCACAGAGGGAGTGAAAGTGCCCTGGAAACTCAAAACGCAGTCAAACCTCAAAACTCAGCTAAACAACACAATACAACTTAGTAAATCAATGTTCAGATGGTGCTTTTACTTTGAAATAAAATTAAAAATGTACACCATGCACACCAGACCTCTCCAGACCCTTCTAAGCTAGCATCGAGATAGCAATGTAATGACCTTGTTAAACAATAAACAATGCTGTCTATGAGGCTTGTCATAATGCTACAGGAAGCAAACCGTATGAACCCCATGTGCCAAGTGATGGAAACCATGTTCACAGTACCCAACGTTTCCTTATAGTAGTTGACACAAGGTTATCACAATGCAAAAGCTCAGCATTTGTCACAGAGGACCACACAATGTAAAAAAAAAAAAAAAAAAAAAAAACTTTCAACTGTAGTCATCACAGGGATTGCATTATTCACAAAGCCCTGCCTTCTAGTGCCAACAGTCCTACAGAGTTCAGTGAAAGTCAGACACACAAGCTAAGAAGGGCCACATCATCTAGTCCTCCTAGCAGGAGTCAAGAGCAGAGCTGGTCCTTCTTTTTCCTTTTCAAGGTTCCCGGCTATTCTACTTTCTCTATCTTAGATCTATGTCCCAGTGCAGAAGGTCTTAAAGGGAGGTAGAGACCTTAATTATTGGTGAAACTCCCCCAGTCTAATCCTGTCCAATCTCGGGTTTCTGGGAGTTTTCAAGTTGGAACATTCTCCAGTTTTAGGGTCACAGCAGCTCAGCTTCACTTCTTTATTGCCCCTCAGTGCCACCCTCTTTTCATTCACCACATTCAAAGGGTTATTCTGAGGTATGACGTTACACGATTCTGCCCTCCCAATTTTGGGATATAAGTTGACCTAATTACCAAGAGGATGCCAAAACTGCCTTTTTTCTCCAGCAGACAGAAGTTACAGCAGGCAAGACAAAAGTTAATCTAATTAACTGTCAAGGTTGGGATCTCTTCTTAGTTTCCAGAGGACAGGACAACTCTTTTCAGTAACCACAGTGCCACCCTGCACAGAATAATATACATGGAAGTTGTCTTCTTAAGAGACTCCTGATTAGGAGGAAAACCCCATGAAGAGAAAAATGCTTCCCAGCAACCTTAAAGCTCAAAATTGCAGATGAAACGTAAAACTGAAGAGAGCTGCAAAGCACCAAACTCTCTTTGACACCAGGAAGGAGTAAAGCAAGACTCCCAGATGTAGAATTCCTGACAAAAAAGGTTTGACAGCTGAAAGCAAAAATCTAGAACAGAAATAAGAGCAAGGGGGCACACAACACAACAACAAAAAAGGGATAAGTTTGTGTTGTAATGCATCTTGGTTTTGTGATTGCTTCCTCCCTGTAGCAATGAAATGAGAACTGAAAACCCAAGAAAGATCTCTACTTCACTTTGGCTTGAGAACCTTGAATAATCTTCTATGGACACACCATCATCTTGGGAAGGGCTGGTTATAAAGCTTGTTCATGTCCCTTTCCTGAAAGTCATGGTGTTTTCTAAATGAAGAAGATTCCCTAGAAGCACATACATTGGTAGATGCCACATTGGACCCCAAATATGTAAGCACTTTGAAGGATATCTCCATGAGATCAGACAGAGACTCTTAATAACAAAATGTTAAGCACTTTGAAGGATATATCCAGGAGATCAGAGAGGCCCTTCTGTTCCACAGCCTACACAACCATTTTAGGGGCCCCATGTTAGGTAGCCAGGGTATGCTGTCACAAATACCCATGCAGGTATATTGTCAGGGGCAGTTCTATTGAAATGAGTGGGCTACTTGTGTTTTCTGGACTCTTGAGTGGTGACTATGAACACAGAGATGACTAAATGGTCTGGGCAGCGCAGATTGCTCAACCATGTGCTGAGCACCGCAACTTGGAACATGTTACCAAGCAGCAAGTGAAGCACTTATTTCCTTCTAAAATGTAACATAAATCTAGAGATTTAGAGAATCACAATGTATGCACACAAAATTATAGAGATCATTATGGAGTTAACTTTAGGTGACACTACCACTAAATATGCCTTTTAGATCCACTAAACAAAAACTCCGGGCTATGTGACAAGACAGAAATATAATTTAACACATTTTCACCATACATTTTGTGCTGCTTACAAAGAAACTGAAGTCAGTACATGTTATCCTAATGAATACTCCTTCCTTTTGAATTGATATGAATTATGGGTACCTGGCATCAATATGCTTCAAGTCTATATTTACATTTAGAATGGTGTTTTTCTGCCAAAGAGCTTACCTGTATGCAGATGACAGGTGGAATTAAAAAAAAAAAAAAAAGGCATCCTCATTAGCCATCCCATGTACGTGAACTACTAGTGTGCTACAACCAACCCATAGCCCAATACCATAGACTCCACAGGCAGCTGACCTTATATTAGAGGGTGGGCATTGTAAGCTACAGTGCTGAGCTTATTTTAGCACAGCATTACTATGGCCGAGACTCCCTTTGGATGTCTCAAACCTCAATATAGGTAAAAAACCAAAGGTCCAAACAGGAATGAAGAACCTTGAAGTTTTCATAGGATAGAACTCCAATTCCTACAGAGCTATAGTCGTTGACCCTCGCCCATTAGAGGGACCTGCCATTCACCTTTCCAACCCCCTCACCATGACTATAAGATATTCTGCATCACCAGTGATTACTTTCCTCTTACAATTCACTGCAACTTTTCTTTGTCCATGAGTGTGTCTTCCTTAAGGAAAATGTGCAGGAGCAAACAGTCTTTGAAGGAACAGCACAAAGTTCAGGTACCTATAGAGAGGTGGGCCTTTAGAGAAGCTAGTATGACCATTCAGAGTTCTCGAAAATAATGTTGATACTGTCTGCCCCCAAAGACAGGACAAGGGGCAAGGGATTGCATATCATAACTTTATGCCTGAGGCAGAGGCCTTTTCAAAGCTTTTCTTCTCCCTACCCATCAAACAGTTCCTTTTGCTATTAGCTTTACCCTGCATGGGGCTAATCTTCACAGCGTATTTTACCTCTTATAGAAGTAGACTAGTCCCATACAGTCTCAAGGACCACTTATTTCAGGCAGTATGATCACTTTTTGCCCAGGAAGTAATGAACATCAATGAGCACCAACATTATCAAGCACATGTTACCCGAGACACTAATTAAAATAATGGTGAGTAAGGAGGGTGGGGTGGAAGTGGAAAGCCAACACACATGCTGTTTGAGCCCATGGGTGATTCTGTGGCAACAGAAGGACTGTGGAGTGATGGAGAACAACAATTGACTGCTCATTGGACCAGACTTAAGAGGCTTGTGGGGTTTCATGTCAGGAAGCTACAAAGAAGATGCAAGTGCCATAAACCTGGAGTGATCTTTTCTCGCCCACAGGGCCAGACTCTGGGCTGTTTTACTCTGGGAGCTATCTTGTGAGGCAAACCATGAGAAAGATGGGAGCTACGTTGTAGGAGGCTGGCCTCGCTTATAGTGGGTACCTTGTGGTACTTACACCCTCTGCCAGGTCCAGTTATCCCTTATTAGTAGATATGGCAAAGCAGCTTAGGCTGAACTAGGAGACATGCAAAGCTCCTACTATACCACTTATATCATATAGCACAATATCATAAGAAAACACAATATTCAGAGTTACTAAACATAAAGGTACTTTATTTTAATGACAATATGCCAAAAGTATCTCAGAGGATACCCTCACTTAGGAGGTAAGTAATATACACAAATTATATGTACACAAACCCAAAACAGGTAAGTAACAGAAAGTAGTGCAAACAATGTAGAATCACAATAGGATGCAATAGGTAGACATAGGTCTAGGGGCAACACAAACCATATACTCCAAAAGTGGAATGCGAATCACGAATGGACCCCAGACCTATGGGAGATTGTAGAGGGTTGCTGGGACTGAGAGAAAACAGTAAGGGTGTCCAAAATACCCCACCCCAAGAGCCTGAAAAGTAGGAGTAAAGTTACCCTACTACCCCAGAAAGACAAAATAGTCGTGATAGGGGATTCTGCAAGAACCACTAGCACCAGCAAAACACTGAAGATGGATTCCTAGACCTGAGGACCTGTAAAGGAAGGGGACCAAGTCCAAGAGTCACAAAAGTGTCCAGGGGGGGCAGGAGCTCACTAAACCCCAGATGAAGGCGCAAAAGGGCTGCCTCCAGGTGGAAGAAGCCAAAGATTATGCAACAACGAAAAGGGCTAGGAACTTCTCCTTTGGATGGAAGATGTCCCACAGCATGCTGGACGTTACAGAAGTGTTTCCAGGCAGAAATACCGCAAACAAGCCTTGCTAGCTGCAAGAGTTGAGGTTGAGGATTTTGGGTGCTGCTGGGCACCAGGAAGGACCAGGATGTCGCCCCTTGGAGGAGGAGACCGAGGAGGTGCTCAGCAACTCAGAGAGCCCCCACAAAAGCAGGCAGCACCCGCAGAAGTACCGGATCAGGCACATGGAAGATCTGAGGACAGCAGTCGACTCAGAGTCATAAAGGAGGGTCCCACGATGTCGGAGTCCAGCTCAGCAGGTTGAGCACTGCAAGACGGAGTGCTGGGGACCCAGGCTAGGCTGTGCACAAAGGAATCCTTGCAAAAGTGCATAGAAGCCGGAGCAGCTGCAAATCACGCAGTACACAGGTTTGCTGTCTGGCGTGGGGAGGCAAGGATTTACCTCCACCAACTTTCGACAGAAGGGCCACTGGACTGTGGGAGACACTTGGACCCAGCTCCTGTGTTCCAGGGACCACGCTCGTCAGGATGAGAGGGGACCCAGGGGACCCAGAGGACCGTGATGCAGAAGTTTGGTGCCTGCGTTAGCAGGGGGAAGATTCCGTCGACCCACTGGAGATTTCTTCTTGGCTTCCAGTGCAGGGTGAAGGCAGACAGCCCTCAGAGCATGCACCAACAGGAAACAGTCAATAAAGACGGCAGGATGAGGCGCTACAATGTTGCTGGTAGTCGTCTTGCTACTTTGTTGCGGTTTTGCAGGCGTCCTGGAGCAGTCAGCGGTCGATCCATGGCAGAAGTTGAAGAGGGAAGTGCAGAGAACTCTGGTGAGTTCTTGCATTCATTATCTGAGGAATAGCCCAGAGGAGAGACCTTAAATAGCCAGAAAAGGAGGTTTGGCTACTAAGAAAGGAGGCTTGGCTACTGAAAGAGGTAAGCACCTATCCGGAGGGGTCTCTGACCTCACCTTCTGGCACTGGCCAGTCAGAGCAGTCCATTGTGCCCCAACACCTCTGAATCCAAGATGGCAGAGGTCCGGGACACACTGGAGGAGCTCCGGGCACCTCCCCTGGGAGGTACTGGTCAGGGGAGTGGTCACTCCCCTTTCCTTCGCTCAGTTTCTGCCAGAGCAGGGCTGGGGGACACCTGAACCGGTGTAGACTGGCCTATGCAGAGATGGGCACCATCTGTGCCCATCAAAGCATTTCCTCATCCCTTCACACCTATTTCCAAAGGGAGAGGGTGTAACACCCTCTCTCAGAGGAAATCCTTAGTTCTGCCTTCCTGGGATTGGGCTGCCCAGACCCCAGGAGGGCAGAAACCTGTCTGAGGGGTTGGCTGCAGCTGCAGTGAAAACCCAGGAAAGGCAGTTTGGCAGTACCCGGGTTCTGTCCTAGAGTCCCGGGGGATCACGGAATTGTCCCCCCAATACCAGAACGGTATTGAGGTGACAATTCCATGATCTTAGACATGTTACATGGCCATGTTTGGAGTTACCATTGTGACGTTACACATAGGTAGTGACCTATGTGTAGTGCACGCGTGTAATGGTGTCCCCACACTTACAAAGTCCGGGGAATTTGCCCTGAACAATGTGGGTGCACCTTGGCTAGTGCCAGGGTGCCCACACACTAAGTAACTTGGCACCTAACCTTCACCAAGAGAGGGTTAGACATATAGGTGACTTATAAGTTACTTATGTGCAGTGAAAATGGCTGTGAAATAACGTGGACGTTATTTCACTCAGGCTGCAGTGGCAGTCCTGTGTAAGAATTGTCTGAGTGGCAGTGTGCTGGGTGGCAAAAGAAATGCTGCAGCCCATAGGGATCTCCTGCAACCCCAATACCCTGGGTACCTAGATACCATATACAAGGGAATTATAAGGGTGTTCCAGTGTGTCAATGAGAATTGGTAAAATTAGTCACTAGCCTGCAGTGACAATTTTAGAAAGCAGAGAGAGCATAAACACTGAGGTTCTGGTTAGCAGAGCCTCAGTGACACAGTTAGGCACCACACAGGGAGCACATACAGGGCATTCATTATGAGCACTGGGGTCCTGCCTGGCAGGATCCCAGTGACACATGGGCAAAAACAAACATACATACATTGAAAATAGGGGTAACATGCCAGGCAAGATGGTACTTTCCTACATATGTGACACTCCTACTTGTGAGCAATTCATAGAGGCAAATGGAGGCAGCATTTTATTTTTTTTAAAGTAGCCACTTGTGGGTGTAGTTTTATGAGTGGTGGGCTGAAATGGCCATAATGGATTATGGGACGTTTTCCACTTTGGCCGGGCTAGGGTTCCTTTTCTTTTAAAACCCCGACAATCTTTTCTCCTTTTTTTTAGCCATGGATGGGAAGAAACCGTTGATGTTGCAATGGCCAGTAGATGAAAACTTTCTTGTTAATTACTGTGTATTTTTTTTTGTATTCCTCATATATCTGTAAAAGTGAAGTACACATTTACAACACCTGAAAAGGGCCTATTGTGAGAAAAAATCAGTTTCTATGGCAAGTTGTTGTAATTTTATTCTCAAGTTTTTGCGTAATGGACAGCATTCTTATGAAACTTTGGAGGGCTACTGCTTCTACTTTGAACCCCCATTTTTTGCCTTGCCCTCTCTTAAAAGATAAGCATGAAACTTGACAAAGCAGTCTAAGCCGAGTGTACGAACAGATTAAGTTGGGCTACATGTGTTTCACGAACGTTGGTTTTAAACGCATACCTATGAAATCATTTTCATAGTTTGTATATCTAATACAGAAAATTATGGATTTTATCCAAAAGGGGGCTTAACCTTAATCTTTTTGGTTTCCTACAGCTACTTAGTCTCTGCACAAACTTTAAATATTTTAAATAACAGAACTACCACGCATCTCTGTTAAGCCTCACCTTTGCTTTTTGTTTAAAGCCCATGATCTTCAAGAAAGATGCCCAAAATTAACCAAAGTTCATTTCAATCGGAGCTCCATGCTAAGTGAACATTACAGACTGCCGCCGACACCCTCTCACTTGTTCAGGCAGGAAGTCTTTTTAACACATTATATTAATGTCTTCACAAAAAACCCTCCTTCTCATTGATATTCTAAGGTGGTTTCCGACCACCAAATATTTTTCAGTCCCTGTTTCTCTTCTGAGTAAAACATTTTATCGTGCACCAATCTACCACTCTACATTCCATTTTACCCAGTACCTTCTTCAAAGGAGAAGTTATTGCAAGAAGGCTTTCCTGCATGAATTCTTTGTCATACCATCAGAACACCAACAAAATGAAAGAGGAGATTCAATATGTTAATGAATACTTTTAAAGTCTTCATCATATTTATCCTCCATAATTGGAATATGCTAACTGACAAGCAAAGAGTGCGGCTTGTGGTAGGAACTTTCGGTCCACTTCTACTTTGAAACTCCATTCCAAGATGGCTACCAAATGTTATGTTTCTTTTTTAGATCAGCTCCTTCCTGACAGGTACTTTCTGTACAATAACGCCTAGCCCCTTCCTGTCAGGTTGCTACTGTCCAGCATTGTATACAAAGCCTCTGATTAAAGGCTCAAATGTGTCAGAAATTCTATGGCTTGCTCATGCAGTTGGATTCTATGCTCCTGCTACAGTTCCTACTTGCTGTAGGCCTGTCAGCTCTGCTTCACTTGCCTCCAGCACAGGCCCTATTCCTACTGTACTCATCCAACTCCAGCTTTGTTGTAGGCCTGCGAGCTCCAAATTCAGCTTTGTTTAAGTCTGGTCTCTCCAAGATCCAGGACACCTGTTTTGCAAAACCTGTGCCACCCTATTGTCCCAGCACTTTGGAGGTTTTGCATGCCAATTTTATTTGGACTCCATGTGCTATCCAACCAGCAGTGGCTACTGCAAATAAAAAGTGGTGGGACGGAGGAGGATAATAATTTGTAAAAATAGAACTTACCTGCCCCTGACATTCCTGGTCGCCACTGTGCTCCTCTGCTCCTGGCAGTCAATGGGCCACACAGCACAGGCTCCCAGAGTCTCCACCCAATCCAGATGCTGCTGTCATGCTATTACCAAGCATGAGAGAAGCATCAGGATTGGCCTTAGGAGGCTGGTTTGGTGCTCCTCAGGGACAGGGAGTCTGTGCTTTTTCTCCACCCGGCTGTGCAACACAGCTGAGTTGAAGAAATATAAGTGCACATATCTGTTTGGCTGGCCTAAGCCAGCCAGCCAAACTGGCTTACATGTGACCCCAACTCCTCCCTGATCAAGAGGATGGCCTGGCCCGCCCTGCCCTAGACTTGCGTCAGCTGTCAGTGGAAAAATAAAATGATGATAAAATTGTTTTATTATAATTTTATTTTTCATCTGCTGGCTTTGAGCAGAGGGACAACGCTTCTCCACCATTATCGAGGAACGCTGTATCTGACACTACTTTCCAGAGGGCATTTTCTCTGGAACCCATATTACAAGTGGGACAGACAGTGTGACTTCCAGAATAGGTCACTCTTTCTTCTGAGCTGAAAGAAGTAAAGGATTAACCTTCTCCTTCCAGGCTTTAACAACCTTGGTAGCCATAGCATCAAGAAAAAAAATGTGCTTTAAAATACATCACCCATAGGCACCAACTCGCCACAAACAACATATACTATAAAAATAAGACAAGAAAGATTTGGCTCTGTAGTTTGAGACACTATCACCACTGCTCTGTCACCTTTGGACATTAGAAGAGGAGGGTCTTTGTACATCATTTTGGTATGTGTCTATTGAATTAATAATTGACTGAATAAGTAACAACTATTCAATTGCCTTTTCCAAAAACAAATATCCTTCTGACCCTGTAACGACATTTACGCCTGGGGTGGTATTATCTCATGGCAGTGCCTCGCAGTCAACAGGAAAAATGTTGGCTGTTTGTTTTAAAGAACTATGCAGTCTTTGTGCCCTAAGAATGTGAAAGGTGACATTTTGGAATGCGCCTCGGGTGACTGCAATGTCTTTTTCACAATTCACTTCTTTTATATATTACTGTTTACCTTGGAAGTCAGAGACATGTTTTAAAAGCTCGCCACGTTTCTGTATTCTCTGTTGCTTTGTGAAGTGGAGCACTTAAAGAAGAATGGTAAAGAAGCATATAGATAGAACACTTTCGTACTTCGCTATGTATACAATCAAAGGGTGATACATGGCTTGGTACTAATAGCCTCTACCCCACCAACAAAACATGAATGGGTAATCCTAAGTACAATTAGAAATGTTGCAAGCTACAATATTTACAGGTTGTGGTGACTGAAAATGCTACAAGAAATGTATATCTCAAAGAAAAACATCCTAGAAGTGGTTTAATTTTTGTTATTGAAGTACATTTTGTGGCGAGGCACGTTTCCTGTTACATTGTTGATTGGCACATTTTCCAAATTATGACTGCACCTGCATGTAGGATGATGGAGACATGTTGCATTTGAGACACTCCGGGTATCATTACGAGTCTGGTGGTCTATTGACTGTCAGACTCACCATGGCGATCAGACCGCAGCCAATGTGGTGGTCTGAGTGCCACAACCGCTGAGTTCGAACTACAAGCAGCGCCACCCTGGGGATTACGACCCCCTTCTCCACTAGCGATTTCATGGCAGTAACACCGCCATGAAAAGGCTGGTGGAGGTGGGGTGCAGGGGTCCCTGGGGGGGACCCTGCACTGCCCATGCTCTTGGCATGGGCATTGTAGGTGCACCCCTGGCCTGCACTGTTGCAATGTTCACTGTCTGCTTTGCATACAGTGAACATTGCAATGGGTGGTGGTGCACCCTACGCACTACAGTATTGCCGCCGGCTCTTTTAAGAGCTGGAGACAATGCAGTAGGCAGTTTCCCACTGAGCCAGTGGGTGGAAACTGAGTTTCCAACTGCTGACCCAGTGGGAAACTCATAATGGCGCCGGTGAGGAGGCTGCCACACAGGTGACAGCCTACCTGTTGGAAATTCAGCGGACGGGTTTTTCCATCCGCTGAAGTGATAATGAGGCCCCTCTGTAGTTGTATATCCATTGCCATCCAAAAATAATATATCTACAAAACAACAACCTATGCCTGCTATGATCTTCATTGAAATCAGTAGATTCAACCCAGCACACCTTCCATTGAAGAAAGTGTAATTGTGAACATTATTACTCATATCAAACTAAAACCTGTTTTTGACACATGGAATAACACATTCAGCAAGATCTATATGTAAAGTTCTGCTTAACCATGTTGTTCTGCAAACATACCATTTATAGGTTTTATCAGATATATAACCCCTAGATTTGGCTAGACAGTGTTGAATGTGCTGAGAACATCTACAAAAAATAGTTTTTCATAATGCTTTTATAGAATAACATGAAACACGATTCATCATTGCATTAACTCCACTGTTCTCCAACTTAAACAAGTGATTTCCAGCAAAAGGAGACTGATCTGTAAGGCAGATAGATTTGTCATCATTAGTATCTTTTGAGGAGTTTGTTTTTCATCTAAAAAAAATGTAGTTTGCAATAGTCATGTTCATTTACTTAAAACTGAATAGCCAATTGAAAGAAACACAAGTAAATCACATAATTTTGGCTTCTTGACACTGTATGCAGAAAACTGTACCACATGTGATTTGAAGAAAGGTATGGCAACTACTAAATGCACCACAATCCTGAACAAAAGCACACTTTTTTAACCTTAAATAACTTCTCAACCCATTACCTAAACGTACCCCAAAACCTTAAAACTATTATATTTAGTTCAAGCACATCTGCGGGAAATCGGATTATTATTTGGGGTGAATGGATTATTATTTGGAATGGATGGATTATTAATTAGGGTGGATTGCCCATCTCACAATATAATCAAAACTTGTGTCGGGGTAAACCCTTACAGTCACTAAATTAACCTGAGCTCAAGCTCATGGGAGCTATTGCACAGAGCAGACAGCTTTAACTTAGGACAAGTATTTATATAGTACCAAAACAGAAATTAACTCAAAACACCACGCAATAAAGATCTCCAACCGAATTAGAAATTTAGAGTAAAATGTCAACAAGCAAAATAATGAATATTTGAAGTTTTAAGTAAAAATAGTTCTGAAAAAAGTGCCAATGATAGTCAATGGTTATGGTAGACCGGGGCAAGGTTCAGTTTTTCTATTGCAATGGAGATCAGGTCGGATTGGTCCCAGTGAAAGTCTGGAAGTCAAATAAATTTGCAAAAATCTTTGTCGCATTGGTCTGGAGGAAATGTTTTGAAAAGTTCCTGGACTTTCTTCTGGTGCCAAAACGACCATGTCAGTACTCTTTTAAAGTCTTCATGACTTTAGAGGAAGCACTTGGAGACTCACAGGATGTCGGGCAGAGGTAAACAGCAGTGCTCAGTTGAGTCCTTTTGCCCCTAGGCAGCTATGACTTCCAGGAAAAGGACTTTTGCAGCTTGTTGTGTCCCTCTAGTCACAGAGAAGGTCAGCCTACTGTACCTTGTTGTCCACTTTATTGTTCTGAGTACATATGGGAGCAGGTGTTGACCTTCAGGGCTCCTATCAAGTCACGAATATCAGGTCCAGTTATCTTCTGTTCTTCAGCAGGTCCTGAAAGTGTTTTGATCAGGTGCCTTGGGTGGCACATTTAATCATGGCACCAGTTAGTGAGTGAGGGCAACCCTACCAACATTTTCAGTAGTTCCTGTGTGTCTTACTGCAACAGGCCCACAATGACATGTGCATTTTCAAATGACAAAAGTATCTTCTGCCACACTAAAATTGGAATCTGAGGGTTATGGATGTACAGGGGAGTGCACCATGATAATCACTAGTGTCCTTCCAGATCTAGTACTAAAATACAGTTTGAAGCCAGCACTGCACTCTCAACAAACCCAGGGACAGACATCTGGTAGGGCAAAAGCATGGTCCTTCAGCAACCTGTAAAGAGATATCCAAAAATTGCCCTGGCATCCTGTTTTCTCCCTTTCAAGTCCACTGAAATGTTACAAGCAGCTCAACAGATTGATCAGGCAGGATTTGACAATGTGGTGTCAACAATGTGGTGTCAACTAAATATCCACAGCTTCACCCAGCAGATTCTGTTGAGCTTAGTACATTTCTGCCCATACAGGTTAGCCTGTGGTGCGCTTCTGGGAGACATTATACACCTCTTTCAGGTCTTTTCCTAGACTGAGCTCAGGCTGGGAGTTACTGGAAAGAGTTGTCCAGACACAAGAGAGCACCCACTGTAATACCTTTTCTGGCTTAAAGTGTTGCATAAGATATGTAAAAAAGAAGTAAGGCATTCTCGGTACTTCTCAAGTTTAGGCAGAGAACAGCTCCTTTACATGGAGCACCGTACAACAGCAGCTACACTCAAATGTCTGTTGTTCTAGCAGAATTTGTAAGCACAGGATTAGCACAGTGCCATCCATGCTGAGCTAGAAAGGGACAATGCCTTCAGCCACTTTTTTTTTTTACAGCAAAGTATTTCAACATAGAATTAGCACAGCACCATCCACACTGAGCGGAAATATGACCTAAGTCTTTTACCACTCCACTGAAAAAGAAGCGACCCCTCCTTTATTCCATGTTGGCTTGGATGGTGATGGTGTTTTACTAATCCAAAGTGGTATTACCGTGCCTGGAGTAGTAAAAGGCTATTGTCATTTTGCAGCTTGGCATGGATGGCATTGTGGCACGTTTCCAGGAAACTTACATTTCTGTTTTGTTAATAGTTTTCCACCATTTAAATCTTCAGAAAACTTTACCCCAAAAAAGTCTCGTCCACCTCAGCTACTTCCTGGAAAGTTTTGGCGTGATCTGTCAAGTCGGGTCAGAGAAATAGGGGGCAGTAGGCGGGGGGATGCCCAAAACACATTTTCTCCTTGCAGTTTTCCAAAGGAAAATTAGACACAGCTACTGCCAAAATGACTGAACAGAATTGCACCAAATGTGGCACAAACGTAATTCTTGGTCCGGAAAATATGCTTTTTGTGGTTTGGTGTAAATACAGTCAGTAGTTTTTAAGGAATTAAAGTTCAGAATTTATATACATTTCATGCAGGTGATACGCAGATGTGACAGACCTCAAGATAAGATCTAATAGGCTGTTGCAATGTCAAATTAGTCCCCTGACCAAAAACGAACTAAAATGAGAATAAAAACTCATAAGGAGGCAAGATAGGGACATCCTACCCTCCTCGCCCCTCCCCCACCCAGGCGCACTCTGCTCCCCAGGCCAGAATTCTGAAATGACATCAATGACAACAATATGCATGATGAGGAGTGAGTTATAGTTATTTCAGATAACTATAATTGGTGAGTTTCAATGGTTTGTTTAAAATGGCTTGTTTTAACTGACATTTTCACTTAACTATAACATACCTTTGTTTTTTCAGTAAATTTCTAAGGTTTGTTAAATTCCTAACTCTATTAATTATTTCAACCATTCTCAGTGAAACTATCTATACACATGAGTATATGTATGTGTATGTGTATATATATATATATATACTTCCGACGGTGGCCAGTAGGTATAGTTAGGACCATGTTTTCATAGAAAAGGCATTTTTTGACTTGCCTATATCTTTGGCACCGTTTGAAACATTTTCACGAAATGTTCCCAAAAATATATGCCGGTGATTCTTGTTGCGCACAGGAAGTTTCAGGGTGGTCTGTTAAGAGGGGACCGAGAAAAAGGGAGGATTAAAAAACAATGTGCGTTTCCCATGTTAATTCCCATAGGAGTTTTCAACACGACTACAGCCCGAACCACAAAATTACACCAAATTTGTCAAAAAGCTAGCTTTCGGTACGCAGATTGTGCTTTTGGTTATTTTGTGTAAATCTGTTCAGCAGTTTTTGAGATATTAAAGAGAAAATACATTTGTATATGAGGTTGCAAAGTCTTTGCAAATAATGCAGAGCTCTGATTGGCCTCCATCATTTCAACCAGGAAGTGTTGGCAGCCATCTTGGGACTTGGCTTTTATTACATGCAGGGGGGCTGTGCAGCACCTCCGCAGCTGAGGGGACCTCCACCTCCCTCATGAGTCAATCAACATGAATGCGGGGGGGCCCTTGGGACTCCACGTAACCCCAGGGACTGCCACCTCCCTGGGCCACCACCTCCCTGGGGCTTTAATGAAATACAATGTAGGACAGCGTGCCCCCCCACCCCCCATAGCCCTGGGACCACCACCTCCCCAGGGCTATTTGACATTGGAAGGGGCCCCCTTTTGGGGAGACATAGATGGCCCTGGGGACCACCACCCTCCAGGGCTGGCTCCTGCTTTGTCCCAGGGCTTTGACAGCTCCCACCAAGTCAGAACAAACACGCTACTTTCTGCAAGCATGAGAAGTCAAACAGCTCTCACTTGCAGAAAGTGAAGTTTTCATCTCTTTCCCTGCATCCAAATATGAATGCAGGGAAATAGATGAAAACATTGCTCCCAGAAGCAGGTAGCTGCTATTTAAAATAGCTCCGTGCTTGTGGGAGCAGTGCCAGCTCCTGCAGGACGCGGGGAGCCAGCTAGGACTGCAGGGGGCCTTCAGGCTCCCACTGTGGTCCTGTCACTCTCTCATAATGGGGTGGAGGAGACTGAGTGAGAGATTGTTATTGCCATGGTCACTCCATGCAATAACTTCAAAGCATCAAAGTAGCAAGATTTGTGGCGCTAATGTAACACTTACGTTTTGAGGGCAGCAGAGAAGGGTCACTTATGGCCTAATGGTAAAGCTCTTGCATTGTCAGTAGGTTCAAATCCTAGTATTGCATGACAGTGTGTCCGTTTATTTTCTAGTGTTGTGACTGTTAAACATTCCTATTGATGTAACATTGAAGTCTTTTTCCCTGTTGGTTGAATGTCATAGCTACATCTGGACACTGCATAGTAAGGAGTTTCTTCTGGCCTAGTGGTTAAGGTCTCAGGCATGCACACTAAAGGTTAAGGGTTCTAGTCTAAGTGAGTCTGGGGTCATTTCCTACTTTAGCTTATTTTCAACTATAAATATTTAAATACATACTGAAAGGTGATCTTACTCTTTGTAGCTGACAAAAGCACTTTTCTTTTCAATTTGTCTGAAAATATATCTCATTTTAAGTATATCATTCATCAAAGTCTAAGGGGCATATTTATACTCCGTTTGCGCCGAATTAGCGTCGTTTTTTTTGACGCAAATTCGGCGCAAAACTAACGCCATATTAATACTTTGGCGTTAGACGCGTCTAGCGCCAAAGTATGGGCAAATAGCGTCATTTTTTTGCGTGAACGCCTTCCTTGCGTTAATGAGATGCAAGGAAGGCGTTCCCGTCTAAAAAAATGAAGGCGACGCAAATGCGTCGTATTTATACTCCCGGGCAAAAATCACGCCCGGGAGTGGTCGGGTCAAAAAACCCCGCATTTGCGCCACTTTTTAACGCCTGGGTCAGGGTAGGCGTTAAGGGACCTGTGGGCTCAAAATGAGCCCACAGCTGCCCTCCCATGCCCCCAGGGACCCCCCCTGCCACCCTTGCCCACCCCAGGAGGACACCCAAGGATGGAGGGACCCATCCCAGGGACATTCAGGTAAGTTCAGGTAAGTATAATTTTTTTTTGTTTTTTTTTTTTGGGTGGCATAGGGGGGCCTTATTTGTGCCCCCCTACATGCCACTATGACCAATGGCCATGCCCAGGGGACATAAGTCCCCTGGGCATGGCCATTGGGCAAGGGGGCATGACTCCTGTCTTTACTAAGACAGGAGTCATGTAAATGGCGTCTGGGCGTCGTTAAAAATGGCGCAAATCGGGTAGAGGCGTTTTTTTGCGTCAACCTGACTTGCACCATTTTTAAGACGCCCTAGCGCCACTTTTCCCAACGCCGGCGCTGCCTGGTGTACGTGGTTTTTTTCCACGCACACCAGGCAGCGCCGGTCTGCTTGCGCCGGCTAACGCCATTCAATAAATACGGCGCCCGCATGGCGCTTCAGAATGACGTTAGCCGGCGCAAAATTTTTTGACGTTAAACTGCGTTAGCGCAGTTTAGCGTCAAAAAGTATAAATACGGGCCTAAATCTCTCTCTCAGGCCCCGCGGCCTGCCCCACCACGCATGGCTGAAGGCCATGCACAGCGCAATGTTGGGCTTTAAGATGTTGGCCAAAGGGCCAGCAGCAGGCCAGACCCTGTGGCCCGACTGCCACCACGCTTGGCAAAAGTAACTAACTCCTGCCATAAGGTAAGTATAACTTGCACCCTCACCATGTACTGCTAATGATGCCACAAATTACGGCACATAGGACATCTTTGATAACATCATTGATAATATCAATGAAATATTTGCAGTACAATTTTGGACGAAAAAAACTGTGCATGACAGGGACGTTATCTCAGGACACTGAGTTATAGTTACTTGAGATGTCTCAAACCATAACAAGTGCATTTCTATGGTTTTGTACGTTTAAAATGTGAGCCTAACTATAACGTCCCTGTAACCTTTGGTTTTCAAAGTGAATTTCTTTGTCTTTTTTAATTCTATTTCCTTTCTATAACGTCCCTGTAACCTTAGGTTTTTTAAGTGAATTTCTACAGGGTTTTTTAAAATTCTATTTTCTAAGTATAATGTCCCTGTAACCTTTGTATTTTCAGTTAAATATATATATATATACATATATATATATATCTATATCTACATATGCATATATCATATAAATGTACAAACATACTTATATTTGCAATTTAGAACCAACCCAGGTAATACAAATCCAAAAGTACTGTAATGCTGAATTATTAGAAATAAAACAATGTTAGGGCGAGATTCGGGATCCAAAATAGTGAGGGCAGTACTGATTGAGTTACATCTCCTCCTGCCTGGGTCACAACACTACTTCAACTCTTGTTGTCTGTTCCTTCAACTGAAGTGTGGTATAGTTTGCTAGGTGCACAATATAAAGGTCACAACTATATTGGTATTGCCACTGATTGCTTTGGCCTGATAGAAGCTCATGCAATTTCTATTCACCCCCCCCAAACCACACTATTCCAGTCCAGATTATAAGTATGTTGGCTGCAAAACAATTCAAATCTCACAAACAAACTTCGTGAGAAAGTAACATCACTAAATAAAATCATTAATTTGAGCCTTGGTATTCTAACTTGTGGTACTTAAGGAGCCCCTGTGGTATGTCAATCATCTAACAAGAAAACATCTATTATTTGAGCAATATTATTGCCATTTGCATGCAAAAGGGAGAAAACCTAAACTTTTCTGCAAAAAGCAACCTGCATAAAAGATCAATGTACGCCATGCTTAATTTTGTCTGACATAGGCACTTACCCAAGCGGCAGTCTATTTTGTTAAGCAATTTTCTGGAGACGAAATAAAAATGAGAATATCATCCACATATGCTGCAGGTTTCAAATGTTTATCTCCATATGAAAAACCAGAAATATTAGAGTTAAGATGAATGCAAGCAAGGAAGGGTTCTAGAGCTAAAACAAATAACAGGAGAGAAAGAGGACATTCTTGTCGAACACCACGCTGAAGAGGAAAATTTGAAGATACTTTATCATTAACTAAAACAGAAGCATGTGGGAATTTATACAGTACAGCTATAAGAAATTATTTTAGGGCCAAAACACATGCTAAGATAAAGATTTTATCATAAAATCCTAAGTAAGCCTATCAAATGCATTTTCTGCATCGATAGTTATGGCAGCTAGTGATATTTTTAAGAACAGGGGATTTGCTAAGAACATTAACAAGTAATCTGGTATTATCAGCTACTATAAAACCAGACTGGTCCTTCCCTATAAGACTCGGAAGAAAAGTTTCAAGCCTTATTGCTAACAGATTTGCAAATATTTTATAATCCACATTAATCAAAGAAATAGGTCTAAAGGTGTAGAATAATTACCTTCTTTATGGATCAGACATATTGTAGCATCTTGAAAAGAACCTGAGGTATCATCAGCTATAGTAAAGTGACTGAATAAAGAGAAAAAAACACAGAATTAAAATATGGGAAATGTAAATAAACTTCTACAGTAAAACAATCTGGACCGGGTGTTTTGCCTTTTTTTAATGTGTTTAGAGCTTGCAAAATTTCATTGTCATAAATATCTCTTTCTAAGGGGTGAAATCCAGATTAGAAGAATTAGAAGTGTGTGATAAATAATCATCAATTTGAGAATGTTGTACATAGAGTTCTGGAGTACATAGTGATTTATAAAAATTGACACATTCATCCAAGATACCATCTGAACTAGCTAGCGAAGGTAATTAGCTAGTAATTTACCCATCTTATTCCTACCCCCTTAATAGCTTGCAATTCTTTTTAAGAAGCCTCATCAGTAGAGAGAGTATTGAAATGTAATTTAGCTTTAAGCAGATTATTAAGATCAGTATTAGATTTAGATGGGAACTATTTAGTTTCCAAATTCTTAATAGTAGATAACAAAGAATTGTGTTCTTTAATACAAAGTTTATTTTTCCGGAGGTATAGTCAATAATAAAGCTACTGGCAACTGTTTTAAATGAGTCGGAACAAGCAAAATGCAGGCATGCAAAATGAAAGAGAGCCAATAGCCCACTTTCTGTGCTGTGGTGGGCAGAAGCAAAATGTGAAGACAGTTGAACAGATGAATGGATGTGTGTGTGTATATATATTACCTACTGGTAGTAGCCAGTAGGTAATTATAATTAGGACCTAGTTTCCATAGTAAAAGCTTTTTTTGTTTTGCCAATAATTTTGGTGCCGTTTGACAAATCTTCACAAAACGTTAAAAATTTGTAAAACAGTCAGTTCAGCTGCTCTCTTGAAAGTTTTGGTGGGATTTGTCAAGTGGGGGCTGAGAAAAAGAGGACTGACATTTTTTTTTTTCCCTATGCAAATTCCCATAGGGATTTTCAACCTAACCACAGCCTGAATCACTTATGGAATTACGCCAAATTTGGCGTGGTGGGGGGTTGGCTGCTTAAGTGTGTAGGCTGCAGCCAGGCCCAATGGCCAAGCCCCGCCACACATGGGTATGGTTGTGCATGGCACAGCATTGGGTGCTTAAAGGGGGTAGGCTGCAGGCCCCAGGCCCTATGACCAACCCCCCCCACCACCACAGGGGAAGGCCGTGCGTGGTGTGGGGTTGGGAGCTTATAGGTGGTTGGCCCCATGGCCTGGCTGCCGGCCAAAGGCAATGCATGGCAGGGGGTTGGGTTCTCATAGGGGTAGGTCGCAGGGTGGTTGGATTAATGTAAAGTAATTACAGTGATAAGAATATGGCTCAGCAATCACAACCAATTAGTTTTTCAGTTGGTAAACAAACAAAGATGTTGCAATAATGTAATGCACAGATTCCCAGCAAAACTTTCTGTACTTAAGTTCCTTTTATTTCATATTTCTTTCATTTAAAGCAGTTCCTTTTTCTTCTTTCCTTTCGATGTAGCCAATTTGATATAGCTAACGTGTTTCTTCCAAAAGGACTTCTTCACGATTACAGTGATAGTAAACAATCAAATACAATATCTACTTACTTGCAATTGTATTTGATTATATACTTTACCTGTGCATATGCATAGAACTTAATGACAATTTCACAATGGCTCTAAGGAAAAGGTTTGCTTGTGTATAAGGATTCATGTATAATATTTTTAAATTTGTGTATATAGTCTATTTTGTAGTCCTGAAGAAGTCCTTTTTGATGAAACGCATTGGCTATATCAATTTAGAAAATGTTGCTGGGAGTCTGTGCACTACATTATTGCACCATAAATGTTCGTTTGTTTACCAACTGAAAAACTAATTGTTTGTGGGTGCTGAGCCATATTATTATGATTGGATGTTTTTTTTTTCTTCTGGATTGAAGACTAAGAAGGTTGGTCTTCTGGATTTGAGCACTGCAAGAGTAGTAGCCAAGGAATGTGGTGTGTGCGGTATTTATATGTCTCAGCTTTCTTTTTATAAATCAATAATTCAGATAACTTTCCAAAAGAATAACAAAAACATAGCAATTCACTGAAAAAAACAAAGGTTAGATTGATGTTGCAGTTAGGAAATAAAATTATAAAAACTATAAAAATTCACACAAAAAACAGGAATGTTCTAGTTAGGTTCGCATTTTACTCGCACAAAACCATAGACATTCAGCATTTATAGTTATTGTTAGCTCAAGTAACTATAATTCATGCCGTAAGGGAAACTATAACTCGTGCCAGAGCTATAACCTGCTAATTATCCCACATATTACATCACTCATAACATCTGCTATGTAATCATTTGTAATATCACTACAATAGTTGCAGTTAAATGATGATGAGAAAACTGCATGGTGGGGTGCGAGTTATAGTTAACATGCTCAGCTGCCGTGTTGAAAGATTTGGGGTGATTAATCAAGTGAGGGCAGAGAAAAAGCAGGGCTCCCAAAATGCTTTTTCTCCATGCAATTTCTGTAGGGAATTTTAGACAAAACTACAGCCGCTGGATGGAATTACACCAAATTTGTCATAAAGGTAGCTTTTGATCCAGAAATTGCCCTTTTTGTTGATTGGTGTAAATTTGTTCAGTAGTATCTAGGGATGCGGAGGATCCGTGGACCTGACAGAATTCATGCTGCGATCTGATTGGCTGCTAGCACTTCAACCAGGAAGTGCTATCAGCCATCTTGGGATTCAGACTCAGCTGAGTCCCCAAAAAAAGGCCAAAAAAACACAGAAGGGGGCAGGGTAGGGAATACCCTTAACCCTAGATCAAGTTGTGATGTTCCACGGGGACCCCTCCAGAGCCAAAAACGTTTTTAAACATTTTTGACACAAAATCGTGATGGATTCGCAAATTTGTAGCAAAAATTTTAAAAAGGCTCCACTCTCCCCAGGCTGCTACAGCGCTCTTGCTCCTGTTTTCATCTTGCTTGTTCATACATTTTTTTAGTGTCTTCCTGCTTTTCCCTCATTCTGACTGCTTTCACCTTGCTTTTTCACCTGTTTTTTGAGTGCCCTCGCCTGCTTTTTTCTTGTTTTCACTGCTTTCTCCTTGCTTTTACCCCTGTATTTTGTGTGCCCTCTCCTTGTTCACCCCTCATTTCCACTGCTTTCTCCATGCTTTGCCCCTGTATTTAGTATGCCTTTGCTTTGCTTTTCCCTCGTTTTCACTGTTTTTGCCTTGCCTCTTCCCCCGTACTTTGTGTGCCCTCTCCTTGCTTTCCCCTGATTTTCAATGCTTTCGCCTTGCTTTTTCCCTCATTTTTTCTGTCTGTTTTCCTCGCTTTTCCCTCATTTTTACTGCATTGTACTTGATTTTTACTAAGTTTTTTTTAGTGCTTTCTCCTTGCTTTTCCCTCGTTCTCACGGCTTTCACCTTGCTTTTTTCCCATTTATGTGTGCCTTCCTTGCTTTTCCCTTGTTTTCATTGCTTTCTCCTTGCTTTTTCACCCAGTGTTTGTGTGCCCGCTCCTTGCTTTTCCCTCATTTTCACTGATTTCTCCGTGCTCCCCCTATTTTGTGTGCCTTCTCCTTGCTTTTCCCTCATTATCACTGCTTCCTCCTTGCTTTTTACCCTTTTTTTAACGACTTCTCCTTGCTTTTTCCTCACTTTCAATGCTTTCCCTTTGCTATTTTCCCTGTTTTTTATTTGCCCATTCCTTGCTTTTACCTTATTTTCACTGCTTTCTCCTTGCTTTTCCCTCGTTTTCACTGCTTTCTCCTTGCTTCTTCCATTTAATTTTGTGTGCCCTCTCCTTGCTTTCCTTTGTTTTCACTGCTTTTACCTTACTTTTTCCCGCTGAATTTAAGGTGCCCTCTCCTTGCATTTCCCTCTTTCTCACTGCTTTCTCCTGTATTTTCACCTGCATTTTGTGTGCCTCCATCTATCTTTTCCCTAATCCTCACTGCTTTCACCTTGGATTTTTTACTAGCTCTTTGTGTGCCCTCTATTTACTTTTTCTCATTTTCACTGCTATCTCCTTACTTATTACCCCATTTTTTTAGGGCCTTCTACTTGTTTTTCCCTCATTCTCAATGCTTTCGCTTTGCTTTTTTCCCTGTTTTGTGTGCTGTTTCCTTGCTTTTTCCTCGTTTTCATTGCTTCCCCCTTGCTTTTTTTCACTGTATTTTGTGTGCCCTCGCCTTGCTTTTCCTTGTTTTCACTGCCTTCACCTTACTTTTTCCTCTGTATTTCGTATGACCTCTCCTTGCATTTCCCTCGTTCTCACTGCTTTCACCTTGCTTTTTCACCCGTTTTTTTGGATGTCCTCTCTTTGCTATTCCCTCATTTTCGCCGCTTTCGCCTTGCATTTCCTCCATATTTTGTGTGCCCTCTCCTTGATTTCCCCTCGTTTTCACTGCTTTAATCTCCCCTTTTACCCTGTATTTTGTTTGCACCGCCTTCCATTTTCATCATTTTCACTGCTTTGTCCTCACTTTTTCACCTGTATTTTGTGTGCCCTCTCCTTGCTTTTCCCTTGTTTTCACTGCTTTGTCTTTGCTTTTTCACCTGTATTTTGTGTGCACTCACCTTGCTTTACCCTCTTTTTCACTGCTTTGCTCCCTAAAAAATAACATAGAAATTCACTGAAAAATCAAAGGTGTCAGAGATGTTATATGATGGATCAGAATTTACATGCACAAAGCCATACAAAATTCAGT
The DNA here is from genome assembly GCF_031143425.1 of Pleurodeles waltl. Taxonomy (NCBI): domain Eukaryota; kingdom Metazoa; phylum Chordata; class Amphibia; order Caudata; family Salamandridae; genus Pleurodeles; species Pleurodeles waltl. The sequence continues at coordinate 495,402,185 of NC_090442.1, read as the reverse complement.
TGTTGTAGAGTAATTTCAAGTAACTATAACTCGCTCCCTACGGTAACTGTTGCTCGCGCCCTTGCCATGCACTGCTAATTACTAATTTAACCTGCATATTACATCAGTAATGTCATTTTCTATGACATCATTGATAATAACATTGCAACATTTGCAGTAACATTATTGATCTGAAAACTGTACATTGCTGGAGCGCAAGTTATAGTTACCTTAGGGTATGAGTTATAGTTACTTGAAATAACTCTAACAGCTTAACGTCTATAGGTTTGTGCGTGTAAACTCTGATCCTAACTATAACATTCCTGTAACCTTTATTTTCTGTGAATATATATATATATATATATATATATATATATATATATATATATATAGGTAATTAATTTTGTAATGTTTCATAGGATGAGGGTAGCAAGACAGTTCAAGATGTTCTTATGCCAAATCTAACAACTGACAGGCAGAAGGTGGAAGCGTTCTTTGCCTGCGATAGTAAAAACAAGAAAATTCGAGACAAGACCTTGACTTTCTGCATTCCATGTCCATCATACACAGATTGGTTGATGGATTCTACGTTTTGATAGATAGGCCCTATGTTGATTCTAGAAGTTTGCCTAAAATATTGCTGAATTAATGCTGCCTTGTGTAATACTGGTTGATAACTAGCATTTATACATAATTTCCTCTATTCAGCCTTCATTTGCTGTCACTCATTTTGAATTATGAGTCGCCTCACTGGAAAAAATTGCAAACTCCATTGAAACCCTTGATTGTCACAATTAAAATGACAATCCGAGTTCAAGCGTAACTATTTTTGCATGCTCACTAAAAAACACAATAGCATGATTAATGTTTTCAAAAGCTATCTTTCTATCTATGTCCTCACATAAGCGCAGCCTCATCTTACAGACACACTGTGAATAGAGTCACTTGCTCTTAAACCAATCTTGTGTAAAGTATCTTTTATTTTATGCCTATGCTAAATTAACAACGTGTCTGAAGTTTTAAAGCCATCAAACGAGCTCATAAATGGCTACAATACATGTGTCTATTCTTCTATTTCAATGTTTCGGTACAATGAGAATAACATTTCCAAAATATAGCAATGTCTGTTGAGCTGTACATTTTTAATCCAATTTGTTTAAGATAAATTGGATATTTCACGTGTTATCCTTTATCCAGTGCTTGAAATGGAAAAATGAAAGTGCAGGTACTCTGTGCCAGAGTACCTGGTTGTTTCTGAGACGTGCCGGTACTCTCCAATTAAAAGTATTACGTTTTTCCTGAGATGTGCCGGTACTCTCCCTTGCAAAATAAAAAAGTGCTGGTAGTCAGTACCGGTCCATTTAAAGCATTGCCTTTATCCCATTTCGGAACTGGGTGAGCCTGTTCGTCTGTGAAAAGGATAAAACAAAATATTTTTGATAGCATCCGGGAAAATTTACTAAAGTTCAGAACACCTCAAATCCATGACGCAGTGAACAGCGATGAGGCTGTATTGTGCAAATTGTTTGTGTAATTAAAGTGGTTACACACTCACATCTGTAATACTGAATGTGTAGATAGTGACAGACCTGCCAACTCACACCGCGCCTCCCCGTGTCTCACAATATCGGCTTCCTTCACACAGTCACCCGGTGAGGAGCCGATATCACGCAGTGTGCAAACAACTAGCTGGAAACACCTGCAGAGAGCAAGTTTGCAGCTAATTGCTTTGAGGTTCTGCACAGCCAATACCCATTACGAGCATTGACCTAATTTAGCGGTTGCCAGGGGTTGCAGCTGTGACCCCCAGTTTGCCCCCTGCAGCCCCTGGCACTGCCTTTGTGACCCCTGGCCTCAGGGGTGGCAAAATCAGTGGCAGGAACGCAGGAGCAGCTCATCCTTATGGACGTCAGTTGGGATCCACTTTCTTGTTTTCAATGTTTTTTGTTTTTTTTATCACCCTAATTGTGAATAATGTTATATTATTCACTATTAGTGTAATAAAAAATGAAGGATAGTTAGCTGGACTATGCCCCCCCCCCTTGGTAGCTGAGGTAAGTAAAAAAAAAAACAACAAAAAAACAACAAAACACTTTTAAATGTTTGTTGTGTGCATGCCTGGGGGTGTTGCGTGTGCTTATGTAAAAATAAAAAATAAATAAAAAGTGTGTGCAGGAGTGAATGTGTGTGTGTATATGTAAACATGTATGTGTGAGGGAAAGTAAAGATTAAATAGCGTGTGATGTCGCTTCCGCTACCCTTGTCAATTTTGTTGAATTGACATCCATGATTATGAGGTGTGAAACCTCCCAAGAGGCAGCCTCAACAGATTTGATTTTGGTGTTCGTATGGTGGTGAATGGGCTGAGGGGCCCCGGTATCAGGGTTGTGTACTTGCAGGCAGTGAATTTAAAAGTGCCTCCGGCTGTGATGGGCACTAATCTCCACACCTTCAAGGCCCCACCCCTCCCCACACTGTAAAAACGTTTCAAAAGTTTGTAGTAATTAGGCGCAGGTAAGGGTTCCTCATTTTTAATTTTACCCTTGCAGAAGATCCCATGGTGAAACATGCAGGAGGGCACACCACTCAACAAAGGAGCTGTCTAATTTATTTTACTTTGCCTAGGCTTTAAGTGATGCCCCTTGAACTGCTCATTTTTTCCAGTGAGACAGATACTCAATGGGGAATGTTTGCCTCTGTGGCCCCGTTGGTAATACTGCGCAGGCACAGAGGCAAATAGATTCCCCCATTTGCATGTGCCCACACCTCCATGCAAATGAGGGAATGCCCTCTAATGATTGTTCTGGCACTGTATGTGAGCAAGCACTATCTCTATTACAGAAGGGGCCACACAGGTGTCTGCAGTCCCTTCTGTAATATCAAAGTGCCCCAGGGGCGTGAAAAGTGAGTGCAAACGCCTGTTGCGCCCCAGAGTAATTTGTGTATTATGGCCCCAGGTAGCTAATAAAAGTGGCCCATATTTGCGAATCAGTTCAGGTTTGAAGTTGTAAAGACGAGCTGTATGGGAGTTTTGCAGGGTACAGAAAATGTATATATTTGTTTGCTGCAGGCAATGTTTGTGTTGTTGTCAGGGAACTTAACAGTAGAAAGTGGCCCTCATGGACATGAAACAGGCTCACAAATTTGCTTAAAAACCTGGACCAGTGTTGGGCCTGACCCTTTTTGCAAGGTTATCCTCAAACTTTTTGCCTTCCTACTATTTTTTCTGACCTGATTTTGTTGGCTTTAGGACTCTGGGCACTTTACCACTGCTAATCAGTGCTAAAGTGCATATGCCCTCTGTCTAAAATGTATTGATGATTAGTTTCTCCATGACTGGCATATTTGATTTACTAGTAAGTCCCTAGTAAAGTGCACTATGTGTGCCCGAGGCCTGTAAATTAAATGCTACTCGTGGGCCTGCAGCACCCCACATGAGTAGCCCTGTAGACATGTCTCAGACCTGCCACTGCAGTGTCTGTGTGTAGTTTTAAACTGTCATTTCGACCTGGCTGGTGCACCCACTTACCAGGCCCGAACCTTCCCTTTTACTACATGTAAGTCTCCCCTAAGATACGCCCAAGGAAGCCACATGGGCAGAGTGCAGTGTATTTAAAAGGTAGACATGTACTGGTGTGTTTCACACGTCCTGATATTGGAATACTGCTAAATTCGTTTTTCACTATTGCGAGGCCTATCTCTCCCATCTGGTAACAAGGGGATTGCCTTGAAATATCTTTTAAGACTAATTTCCCATTGGAAGCAGATAGAGATGTGCAGTTTGGGGTCTCACAATTTTAAAAATATATCTTTTGGTGAAGTTGGTTATTAAATTGTAAGTTTGAATATGGCACTTTTAGAAAGAGGCCATTTTCTTGCTTAGCAATTGTGTGCCTCTGCCTGTCTGTGGAATGCACGACTGGGTCAGGATGACAGTTGGGCTGTTTGTGAATTCAATCTAGACAGTGACACAAAGGGACTGAGGTGCGCCCTGCATATCCTGATCGGTCTTCCTGGGCTAGAGTAGTGGGAGGTGCTGACACTTGCACCTTAATAGGACTGTGCCTGTCCTTACACAAAGCAGTCTCCAACCCCCTGGAATGTCTGGGGCCAGGGCAGGAAAGGCAGGGTCTTGTGCACTACAAAGACCTTCCTTTTGAAGTTTTCCTGCATCAAAAGCAGAAATAAGTATACGTTCTAGACCTCTGAGACCACAAATTTAGAGTCCTTCTGGACTGAGGACATTCTGCCAAGAAGAAGAGCTAGATGCTGTAGAAGGGACTGTCACTCTGCCTGTTGCTTTGCTGTGCTGGCCTGCTGCTTCTGTCCTGGGAGTGAAAGGACTGGACTTTGCTTTCTACATCCTGCTTTCAAAGGTTCTCCATGGACTTGGACTGACCCTGCCTCCTGTTAGAAGTCTCAGGGACATTAAAGACTTAATCTGCCAGCACCTGGGCTCTCTTGCTGAGAGTTCTGACTTGCCAAGTGGTACCAAATCCAGTCCCTGGGCCCTTGGGAGTGAGTTCTGGTGTAACCAAGAAGAAACCAAGTACATCGCTCCAGAGTGACTTCGGAACCAGTGCTTCTGTCTGACTCCACACCGCTGCCTGCACCTGAGATGTGGCCCCGCTGAGTACAACAAACATGACCAACGCCGCCAGCCTGACTCCGCTACAGTGCCTCTGCAGTCCAGTAACAGTGTGAGTCCTGAGTGCTGTGTCCCTGACGTCTGGGATACCCAACTCCACCGGAGTACCCGTGGCACCATGGTGTGATCGCGATACCGCAAAGAGGACGCCTCACGTCTAGACATGCTGGATTCATCAACCCTGCTGAATGGCAAGGAACTGATTCCTCATCACCAATGCCACGTCACTTCCCCTGCAACCGTAGGGAACCACCTCCTCACCTCCCCTGTCTCGCAGTAAGGAACTGGCATCTCACCTCCCCATTAGCAATAAGGAACTGAGTCCACTCCAGCAATGCCTCACCTCCCTGACTCTGTGCAACGTCTTTGTTTCCTCGGCGTTTTCAAAGGTACTGTGCCTGCAGTCCGTGGGACTTTGTGACTGGCCTGCACTCCCTCATAACTGGCATCGGACTGTTGGGAACGACTCCGTCAAGACATCATGATAGCCCCATTTGGAGCTATTGTGTATCTAAGCACATTACTGAGATTTAGTCTTTACATATTCATATTTTTACTTGTGTATTTTGGATTTTTGTTGTTTTGGTCTTGTTTTACTCAGATAACCAATGGATATTTTTCTAAACTGGTGTGTAGCATTTTTGTGGTGTTTTCACTGTGTGTGTGTACAAACACTTTACACATTGTGTTAGATCTGGCAACCTTGGTGTGGTCTCCCCTAACTGTTTGCCTCTGCTTCCTATGTTGTTGCTGTGTGCTGGACTCTGTTTTTGTTACTCTGGACACTTTACCACTGCTGACCAGTGCTGAAGTGCAAGTGCTCCCTATGTGAAATTATTTGTGTAATTGGCTTTTCCATAATTGGCATATTAAATTTACTAGTAAGTCCCTACTAAAGTACACAAGAGGTGCCTAGGGCCTGTAATTTAAACACTACCAGTGGGCCTGCAGCCCTGATTGTGACACCCACATGAGTAGCCCTGTAAACATGGCTCAGACCTGCCACCGCAGTGTCTGTGTCTGCAGCTTTAAACTGTCAATTTGACTTGGCAAGTGTACCCACTTGCCAAGCCTAAACATTTCTTTTTATACATGTAAGGCACCCCTAAGTAGCGCCCATGGGCAGGGTGCACTATATGTTGAAGGAGGGACATGTACTGATGTGTTTTACATGTCCTCACAGTGAAATACAGCCAAATTCGTTTTTCACTGTTGCAAGGCCTATCTCTTCATAGGTTAACATGGGGGCTGCCTTTAAATATTATAAAAGTGTAGTTTCCCTTTGAGAGCAGATAGAAATGTAGAGTTTAGGGGTCTCGGAACTCACAATTTAAAAATACATCTTTTAGTGAAGTTGGTTTTGAGATTGTTGGTTTGAAAATGCCACTTTTAGAAAGTAGGCATTTTCTTGCTTTAACCATTCTGTGACTCTGTCCATTTGTGTATTCCCTGTCTTGGTCAGACTGACAGTTGGGTTGTTTGCGAATCTCCTCTAGACAGTGACACCAAGGGTGCTGGGATGTAGCCTGCATATCCTGATAAGCCACCTTGGCTAGAGTGGAGGGAGGAGTGGTCACTCACATCTGAATGGGCTGTGCCTGTCCTCACACACAATACATTCTCCAACCACCTGGTATGTGTCTGGGGCCTGGCCTGGCCAAGGCAGGTTCCTGTAAACAACAGAGACTTGTCTTTGAAGTTGGGCAACTTCAAATGCAGAAAGTGTTATAAGTAGTGGACCCAAAACCCCAGACTTTATATTTTTTAAGATTTGCTTCTGGGCCAAGGTGAATAGCTGAGGAGAAGTGCTGCCCCTGCCTGTGACTGTGCTTTGTTGGGCTATCCCGCAGTTGCTGCTTCTGTCTGTGAACGGGGACAAAGACTGGACTTTGTGGTATGTTCCTGCTTAAGAAAAATCTCCAAGGGCTTGGACTGAGCTTGCCCCTGTTCTGAAGGCTCAGGGCCATTGAAGACTTCCTCTGCCAGCACCTGTACTCTCTGCTGAGACTCCTGCCCTGCCAAGTGGTGCCTAATCCAATCCTTGGGCCCTTGAAAGAAGAAACTGGTAGAAAAAAAAAAAAAAAAAGAAACAAGTAAACCAACTTTGTACGACTCCGGACTGATGTCGCTGCCGAATCCCGTGACACTGCCTGCCACCAAAGCCATGGTCCTCACTGGAGTGCGATGACTCCACAGGCCCGATGCCGTGCAGCCTCATTGAAGTCCCCGACACTATGAAAGTTGCAGCACCATGTCGTGACCGCCAGATATTGACTCCACCGGACGTATGTGGATCCACCTCTCCACAGCAAGAACCCGACGCCTCTGTTCCTTCGCTCTGCAGCACCGGAACTGACGCTGCCTCGGATCCAGAAATGCTGCAATCCCCGACTCTGTGCACCAGCTTGGTTCCTCATTTTCACAAGGTACTGTACCTGGGGTTCTGTGTGACTCCATGACCAGTGGTATTTGAGTCAGATTGTTGGGAACAAGTCTGTCATGACACCGTGATAACACCTAATCAGAGCATTTGTGTTTCTAAGCGCTAGTTTTGTGTTTAATCTTGAAAAATTCATAACTTTGCTTGTGTATGTTGGATTTTTGTCATTTTGGTCTTGTTTTGCCCAGATAAATATTGGCTATTTTATCTAACCTGGTATTGAGTCATTTTGTAGTGTTATTACTGGTTGTGTTGATACAAATACTTTACACATTGTCTTTGAGATAAGCCTGACTGCTTGTGCCAAGCTACCAATGGGGTGAGCAGGGGTTATCTAAGTGTGTATCACCATTGCCCTGACTAGAGTGAGGGTCCCTGCTTGGACAGAGTGCAAACTGACTGCCAACCAGAGACCCCATTTCTAACACATTGGGCCATATGTATCAAAGGGTTTTGCCTATTCTGTGTCAATGATAAAATGTGTTCGTACATATGGCCCATTGCCTCTGAGATAAGCCTGACTGCTTGAGCCAAGCTACCTAGGGGGTGAGCAGGGGTTATCTTAGGTGTGTGGCTCCCTTACCCTGACTAGAGTGAGGGTCCCTATTTGACACAAACCACTGCCAACGAGAGACCCGATTTCTAGCAACCACACACTGACCTGTCAGGCCAGTCCATCAGGTACTGTCTGATTGCCCTATAGGTAAGTCCAAACTTCAACACATCCTTTTTCCCCTGGTGGTCCACCCTCAGTCTGGCCAGACAGCACAGTTCAATTCACCACAGGATCATATCACCCATCCATGATGGTTCTCTTCCTCGGTAGTTCAGCTCCCACAAACTTTATTCAGTTGTATAACATTAAAGTCTACATATGGACAATCATGACAAGCATGAGACATTTTCAAATGCATAAAACTGCACAAAGATAGATGTTATCAGGAACTTCAGTCATTTGTAACCTCTGCCTTTCCTACAGTAATAAAGTACATAAAAACTGAATCAAGAATCATTCCCTATTTTATCTATTTTTTCACAACAATCCTGAATTATAAAAAGCATACTAATAGACATATGTAGTTAGTGCTAAGCTTTATATCTAAAAACAACATCTTGTTCATAAAAATAATATGACTCCTGATAAAGACACTCTACAGAGACACCTGGGTTTGTATCTGTAGCTTGATCTGTGACAAGTTGGACTAAAAATTAGATAACACCAGCATAATAAAAACAGAAGAACATATTTGGAACCTACGCACCCACTGGTAGAGCACACCGACCCCCCCCTTGTATATTAGGATATCAACCAGGATCAAAGTGTAATCAGCCTAATGTGCAAGTAGTTAAGGCAACAACCCATGTCCCGCTTCGTACCACACAGGCAAAATCTGGGAGTGATTCATAGTCTTCTCCCAATTAAACCAGACGTTGAACAAAAAAACAACTAATAGAAAATGCAATCAGGCCAGATGTGTCATATCTCAGGTGCCTCAGAACATCTGGTCATCCCCAATGCTAGACAGAGAGGGTGTAGCCATTTACGTTGTAAGCATTGGTACCCTGGGCAAACAAACAGGACATGATCCACTGTTTTAGGTTCTGCACCACAGGTTGGGCAAAGGGTGGCTGCCTGATCATCCTTCCAGTTTCTATGAAATATTCTTAAAGGAAGGCTAACATATCTGAATCTAATAAATACACTTTTAGCCAGGGGTGGTGTTGTATCTAAAAATAATTCTCATAGACAGGTAGGGGCTTCATTTCTAAAAACTGTTCTGTCAGGTGCCCCAGGTTACCTCTTGTTAAATTATGCTCTTACACATAAGACCAGAAGGTCATTTTAAAAACCATTTTATTTCGTTTACAGATTACTTTAAGGGAGGCCCACAATTTATATAATCTAAATCTTTCGCACCAGCTGGAGAAAAATCTAAGCCAAGGGACCTTTAGAGTGTGATCTAGTTTCATTAAGTCACACAAGGAGTCTCTAAAATCAAAAACCTCTTGTGTCGAGCAAACTCGTACCCATAATAATAAAGGCCTCAACTAAGCCAAATCTGAAACACATTTAATGTCTAAGTCGAGATCAAATGGGGTGAGTGGGGTGCTAACAGGTACAGATATCAATGCCCTGGAAAAGTTATTCTCTGCTATAGTCAAATTATGTGTGTCGCTGTAACCCCAAATTTCTACTCCATATAAGACAGCACTCTGTGCCTTGGCGCAATAAGCTTCCAGGGCTGGTGAAATATGACAAGAGTGTTTCTTTTTATAAAAGTGGAGTATATCTTTGGATCTATGTGACAGTATAAGTAAACCTTTAGTGACTTGATGCCCCCAGTGGTGTTTGTCTGAAAGCGCCACTCCCAGATAATCAAAACTATACATCCTGTCTAGTACATCGGGTCCAATCTTCATGGTGCTGCTCCTGGTTGCACTCTTGCCAAATACCATAAACTTTGTTTTGGCCAAAACTCTAGAAATCTGTCTAGCAGTATTCGAGGACCCATCAGAGTCTTTGATATTGGCAGTTAGTCATCTGTGAATAGCAGTATTAGTACTTTTACCCCATTTAGGATAGGGGAATCATTAACAAAGCTCCCTGGCTCCTCTACCACATTATTAACATATAGGGTAAACAAAGTAGGCGCAAGGACGCACCCCTGCCTAACTCTGCAAAGTATTGGAAGGCACTCTGTCAAATTTGCCCTTAGCCCCCATTGTACCTGTGCATAATTGTTTTCATGAATCGGATGAGAAGATATAATAAACCTCTTGGAACCCCCATGAGTTCAAGCACTTTCCAGAGCTTCTCGCGTGGCACAACGTTGAATGCAGCACAGAGAGCAACAAATGTGACATATAATATCTGGCCGCTAAGGAGGACATATTTCCAATATATAAGAGAAAATTTTAAAACCTGGTCTGTAGTGCTGATTTTGTTTTTTTTGCAGGTTGTCGATCAGACTAATAGGCCTGTAATTAGCAGGGCAGCCTGTGTCTCCTTTCTTAAAAATGCGGATTATATCAGCTCCCTTCCGGGTGTCAGGGATCTCTCCCACTGCTGCAATCACATTTGATAGGTGATTCACATAAGAGGCCCAAAGAAGGGGTTCAGACTTTAACAAGTCTCCAGGGATATGGCCAGGGCCAGGTACCTTTAAGGGCTTGAGGCCTTGAATAGCTGAAAGGGTGTCTTCAAAACTAAAGGAAACACTTGCAATGTACCTGTAGCCTATTATTGGTGTAACGCCCACAGAATTCCTGGTAGACTCTTGGCAAATATTAATTCGGACTAGATTGTGCATACAGTTCAGAGAAGTGTTCCTCCCATCTCTTAGGTTGAATGTGATTGTCCTGAGTTCTATGCTCCCAACAGTCCTGTGAGTAAGTATACCCCAAAATGTCTATCTATCCTTAACTTTCAGGGCCTAAAGCATATCCTGTCCGTTTTTGTCCTCCCAATTGCGCTTAGTCTGGTTGAGTGCTGCTTTATATCTGATACCAGATACACAGATTTCTGAATGATTACATTCTCTAACGGCCCTTTTTAGGGCCTGTTTAGCCAATTTTCAGTCTGGTGAATACCACTTCGGATAATTAAGACATCTTTTAATTTTGCTATGTGACCCTTTATTAAAAAAAATTCTCTGCAGCCTACTAAAGAGATGGCTCTGGATATCTAAAATCAGAAAGGCAGACATTTCTCATCTTGGGGACTGTGGTTAGGTAGACTGTTGTTCTATGCTCGGACTGCATGTTGTTAAAGGCACGGAGCTGCCCTAGGTTTCCAGGTGCCTTGACTCTCTAGCAGCAGGGAAATGTAAGTTTTAAATTGCCCTTTCATCACATGGGTAATTGGGGAAACGACCAGAATTTTCATTCTGGACACTATGGAACCCTCTCACTTAGACTGCCTTAAAGCTGGATCATGTATCTGATAGTTGTTCATTTGCATTGACTTTGTATAGTCAGGAGGTGGCAGAAGACCTCAAGAGCACTTCTGCATTAGTGCTGCTGATGGTGTGGGATTTACATTACCCAGTGTCAGTCCCCGCAATTATTGGGCTTGTTTCAACATTGCAATCCCTTTTGCATACAGGATCGGAGGTGACATGATATCTGCAACAGCAAGTATCAGTGGACATGGACACTTTCTTAAGCTGGAGGGTTAGGGCTAGCAAAAGGTCCTTGATGTCAATCAACTTATTACGCAGTTCTGAATAATTTAAATTCCCCTCTGATGCCACCACTGCCCCTAGATGCATAAAGCCCATGCTGGTATCAAGGACAGCTGTACTTGCTTTACCTGTCAGGTGGTCCTGAGGCTGAATTTGACTGGGACTTGTAACATCGGTTAGTACTGAATAGCGATTAGAGCAGGGTACAGTCGAAATAATATTAACTTTGGGAGACAACAGGGGCTTCTGCACGGGATGCGTGGATGGAGGTGCCATGAGCAGAAGAATTGTTGCAGTTAGCAGTGGTGTGATGACGTTCGATCACCGTTTCTCTTGCTCTTTTTTTTAAACATGGTTAGCACATTAGTATTTGGCAGAGAGTTCAGTATTCAAAATAGATTCAACCTCTTTAATAAAATGATAAATAACATCCAGAGTACAGTTCTTCCATCAAACATTTTGGGTGAAACAGTCCCCTTTACAGGTTTCCTAATTTTCTCAACGTTGGGTTTGATTAAATCAGATGCCTTTTGTTTGCCCATGTCTTATCACCCTGTTGTTTTACCAGTTTGCAACGAGCCAATCAGTCAAGCAGAAAAGCCAGGGAGAACGAAAAAGGGGGGCAAGAACTCAACAGAGCAATTCAAAGCAATTAAAGCACTCACAATACCTTATCCATGGCAGCAGGAGGCTTGTAGGTGAGTAAAGTTGGATGAAAAAGAGGGGGCCCAGCCTCTCTTGGCTCAGGCCTTGTCCGGGAACAGCCTGTGCACATCCTGTGTCGCTGGAGGAGACCAATCGCTTTAAGCACGGAGGCGCGGGAAGGTTCTGGTGACCCCTCCTCTTAGCGAGTGTGTCCTGGGACCTGTAGTCCCACTGTCCCCTGGTGCTGGCTGAATGTCCAGTGCCATGGGAGATGTCCAAGTGGTTTAAGTGCTGTGGCGCAGGAAGGTTCTGACAGCCCCTCCTCTGGGCGAGTGTCTGTTGGGATGGGTAGTCCCACTGCCCCCAGGTGCTGGCTCTTGGTGCTTAAATCAGGAAGAAGTAGCCTTTTGCTGCCCATCAGAATATTGCCTTTTAAGTGCTGTGTTCAGAATCTTGCCTCCAGATTCCATGGTCATCAGAGCAATGATGTTGGTAATTTCTACTTCATATATAAACCTTTGTGTAGAAAATTAGGTTACTGCTTGAGGGGATGGAACCCTACTCATGCAGAATCCACAATTGCAATCAGGGTGAAGTCACAAGCAAATGCAAAATTAACCTGTGCTAAACTCACTAGTAGCTTGAAACATAGCAAACTCCCACACCAATTTGAAAAATTAGAGTACAATTTATTAAATATTTTGAGATCAAAAATGATTTTTTTTAAACAGTAGACTGGACAAATGTAATTTTAAAGATGTAAGTGAAAATAGTGCCTAAAAACACATAGTGCCACCTGTCGTTATCTTGTCGTGCCAGACCTGGAACAAGTCACAATATCAGACAGACTGCAGTGGAGTGCAGGCTGGATAGATGGACCAAGATAGGCTGCTGAACAAAGTACCTTAAATTCATGTTTCGGAAGATTGCCAGATCCCACATGGAGGATGTGTCACGTAGCACCAGCTCCAATGGACTGCGGGCCAAGATGTGAGGTCCAGCATCAAAGATGTGACACACAGCGGCATGTCTAAGGGTCCAGGACTGGGATGGGACCACTTGGGGGCAAGACTCACAGCAGACAGAGTTGAAGTGCTGGGTTCAAGGTTGTTGGAGTGTTTTCTGGCCCTGAGATTCTGATCAGGAGGCCAGCCAACAATCCCTTGGAGTCACTCTGGTGCTCCTGGCTTCAGCATGCAAGTCCAATTCTTTCACTCGGGCAGCAGAATAGCAGTCTTTCCTGCAGCAGAGCAGCACAACAGACTTTGTGAGTGTTCCCCTGGTCCATAGGTGTACTGAAGCGTTGGAACTGAGTCCAATATTTGCATTTAATGCCAACTTTGACATAGGACAAGGTTCTGGTGGTTTCCACTTCAGAAGTGTTTGGAATTTCCTGCCTCCCTTTTCTGGCCCAAGTGTGTCTGGGTACACAAAAGACTAGTGTGAAAACCTTTGTGAGTGTGCTAGGGCAGAACCTGAGTGATCTGAAACTGTAGTAGGTGACAAATTCTCCCTCTCATCAAGCCAGAGATGGCCTGTCCTGCAACACCTGGTCCTTCTTTGTTTCACTGTTTAGGAGCAATACACAAAGACCAACTGCCAGCTACACCTAGTCATGTGACCCAGGATACAGGCTGCAGGCACCAAATGGTTAAGAAAAGGAAGTGCTAACTGAAAGTGGCATTTTCAGAATTGTGATTTACAATCTGACTTTACCATAAAAGAGGGTTTTCAATTGCAATTATTTAGACACCAAACTCAAGATTCCCACCTGCTCCTGATTGGAAGTTAGCACTTATTAAGGGTAATAAGGTATCCCAATTTTATCCTGAGGGAGAGGTAGGCCTTGTAGTTGTAAAAATCAAATTTAAGAGTTTTTCATTACCGGGGCATGTAAAAGTTATAGATATGTGTCCAACATTTTAAATACACTGCACTCTGCCCCATAGGCTGTTTAGAGCCTACCCTAGAGGTGACTTATATGTAGTAAAAAGGAAGGTTTTAGGCCTACCACAAGTTTTATCTTTCCAGGTCGAAATGGCAGTTTAAAACTGCACTTACAGGTTGCAGACCTCAGACATGTTTGAGAGACTCCTTAAGTTGGTGGCTCAATTAGTGCTACACACCCACTAGTACTATTTAATTTACAGGCCCTGGGTACATGTTGTACCACTTTACTAAGAACTTACAACTAAATTGAATAAGCCAACTGGGTGTAAGCCATTATTACAATGCTTTAGGGAGTAAGCACACGTTATTTAGCACTTATTAGCAGTGGTAAAGAGCACAGGGTCCTAAGGCCAACAAAAACGAGATCAGCAAGAATGAAGGAGTGAGGCAAAAAGGTTGGGGGAAGACGACCCTGAGGCTGACAGGCCTACATTGTGCATTTTGAGTGGCAGCTTGAATACATTGCACACAATGTGTTGCATGGTTTTAGTCTGTAAATCAAGCAAATAGCCAAGCACACTGCACATATCTTTAAAAAAAGTTCTGCATTGAAGTCTCACAGGACTCCACGCTATCTATCTGGTACCACATTAGTTATCAAGGCACTCAATTTTTCTGTAAGACCAACAGTTCCTGCACTGCATATTCTAATTACTTGTACTTGGTTTCAGCACTGGGGTATTTTTCATCTTGTCCTGCACTCTCTCCTTTCCTACCACCTTGACTGTAAAACCTAGTTTATTCTTTAAGGCCTTCACAAATTTATCAATGTTCAATGACTCCTTTGCCAGATCAGCACACAGGCCTCTATTGGATGTAGCAGTCCCTGCTTTCTTGTCTGATCGGCCCAATGCCATTGTACGGTTTTGTGGTAGTCACATGACATGACTAAATTACATGTCAGTGCCCTCCCACCAGATTTGCATCTGTCCCACCATTTTGTGGTTACAAGTGAAAGTGTTTCAAACTGTGTGACATAGTTTAATTCTCGACAATCTACGGGTGTCAGGAAGATATCTTTTCTTCTTGCTTGAGATCACATAGACAAAGAGGGAGAGATTTCATAAGGGAGGGTGTCCTGATATTTGAGGTGTGCTTTCGAAAAAACAGGTTGCGCTTTTTCGGACATATTAATTTTGTGGATGTTCTTGATAAATGTGTGACTGAACTAATACATCATATCATCACTGTTGTAAGTGTTTTCACTGTGCGCTATAATCCATATCAATGTGCATTTACTGCACGCCATTCAGTGCTCTTAAAGATCTCTGATATAGCTCCTATTCGTGTGAAGCACTGTTGAAAAAACAGTACACCAACTGGATATGCTGTCCTTTCATTGATAGACTATTTTGATAGGTCTATGGTCGTAATTCTGAGGAGCTTCGGAAGACTTCTTTGATATTCTCACTTCAGGGATTACCCATACTTTAGGGATCAATAAATCGAGGATGCAGAAATTCTACATCACTGCATCTTTTAGGATTATTGATCAGTTAACAGTTCAGCCTGTAATGCATTGTACCTAACGAATCGAAAATCACTCTGCATTCCGAATGAAGGCTTTGATGTCTTACTTCTAGGAGATATTTGCCTCTGTGCCCTCCACATATGGTTTCGTTTTTTTATTGCATTTGTTTGTTTTTTATATTCTTTGTTGATCTGGCAGCATTCACTTCTTCAATGTCTTCCTCCTTTTTCTGTAATCTAAAATGCCCGAGCTATGTACCCCTTTGTCTTTCATCGAGCCTCTTCAAGGTAGACCATAGATTAAAAGAGTGTGTGGGTTCAGAGCACGGGGCACATCTGCGAGGCAGAAGGGAGCAGAGCTGAGCGCCTCTGCAGGCTCCGTGCCTCTATCACAGATGTGTGCCATCGAGAGACGCGTTTGTGTGAAAGATGATACACGCCGGGTGCCTGGCCAAGAAAGCGAAAACGAATATTACAGTTTTAGGAAAAAGAGAGAACAAAACCATCAAGGCCTTTGTTATCGTAGCTTTTTGATAGTCACTTCATTTCAGTGGTCTTTTGATTGAAAGCGCTTTCTCTTTGTCACCTTTGGTGTATTTTTTACCAGCCATTGGCCTACAAGTGAATGTAAACTCTTCGTTCCTCATGTTTCCCATGGAAACGGACCGGTCCGGCTTTAGGGTGGTGGGACAGGTGCAGTCGCACCTTTGGGAGGGGACATTGTGTTTAAAGTAACTCGGTTATAAAATACGTACTTTAAAGTTCCTTGCATGTGTAGCAGTTTTCAGGTAACAATGACTGGTGGTGAATGTTGCTGGTGGAGTGATGGAGTTTTGTCTAGTGGCAAATTTGTCACAACATAAAGTAGCGCAGATGTACCTGCTGCAAAGAACGTGTACCATGCAGATCACAGAACTGAGTGCGACTAAACTACGAGTAGCGCTATAAAAAATAAAAATGAAATGTATGTTAGAGAGGGGCTACGGAAAGATGAGAGGCACTGTTGGAGGGTGTTAGTGAGGGAGTTCTTGAGAAGGAGGTCATGGGGGGCGCCCAAAAAGATTATTGCAGCGGTGCCAACAGTGCTAAAGCCGGCCCTGGATATAGACTCACTATTCGGAATTTAGCCTCAGCGCATCCATTTTGCTATTCTATATGAACGTTAGCTGTTTGTTAGTTTAAAGAACACAATCTACGTTTAGGGAGTACTAGCTAGAAGAGACTATATCATACTGTCACCCGCTCCATCTACCAGATATATTTATTATTTAATTACTCATGCATACTCGTAGCAAAATGTATCATTAGACCTTAACTCAAATCTAAATCCTAATCCTTCCTAAATTTTACTTTAGCCCAATACCAACTCTAATTCCTAAACCCTATCCCAAATCATAACCCATTCAAGTTTGCCAAATGTGCGAAGCCTCAATCTAACTAGGACAAATACCACTAAAGAACAATAGATAGCACATCCAAATGGATTGTAATAATAAAAATGCAAAACAGAGAATGTACTACGAGGACCTAGTGTGTGCCAGTGAATAAAATGTGCTCTTTGCTCTCTTAAATGTGATGCACACTTGTGATAAGTGATCATAGTGCATATTCTATCCACAAGAACAGCACTAACCATTAATATATGATACAAACTATTTTTAACTGTTTGTGCCACAGTCAACAACGTTTTGATCCCATCAGAGAAATGGGATCATCATCAGGTCTCTGAATGGGGTAGCCTGATGGTAGAGTGGAGATTTGTGGAAAAAAGAACGCAAGGCAGCGGAGCCTACTATGTAGGCCTAAAGAACCCTATACATGACTTGCATATATTCAAAGTCAGAACTATTTGGCAAAAAGAAGATACGAAGAAAATATGTAAAGAGGGTCAGAAGCGGGTGTTTAGAAAAAATAATGGAGAAAAATATATTGTGTGGACAAAATATCATGTCAAGGACATCAGGGACCAAATATTGTGATGGTATGTTTCTATAAGTAAGCAACATTTTACTATACATACCTCCACATATATGTACCTTGACCAGCTATGTATCTTCAGGGGACGTAGATGTGGAGTTAATAATAGTAAATTTATACTTACATATTTGCACTTAGTTTTTTGATATTTTGGACCTAGACAATTTGACACAATATTCTATCCACATAATATTTTTATTTCCATTGTTCTGTCAGTGATCCCAAAACTGTTTGATAATTGGCTCTGAAGTAAAGGGCAGCAGATTAAAAACAACAACTGAGAATGGGCTCACCATATGTCAGGGTGTCGGTTGGCCTGGGGTTTTATTAAATGGTGTCACAAATACCAGCTGAGCCATGAAAAGTTAGAAAATACTCTTTAGATGCCATACCAGCGGTTGGATAGAGACACTGAAAGAAGAAAACATGATTACCTTAATAGGAAGTCAGAAAAGAACCCCCACGATAATTCCACTGTGTGCAGAATGCATTCAGGATGTGTGCACTCCATGGCGGAAAGCATTTACTTCAGAGTATACAAGTGGAGTCACAATTCTAAGGAAATTTGCTGAACGATTCTTCTCTCAAATGTCATAACAGTCCCTTGGATCAGTAAGAATGCTGTGCGTGTTGCAAAGCAATGATCATCAAGCTGGCAAGATAAACATTAATTTACCAAACATTCAAACTAATAGAACACAGTAAGAATGTTAATCATGCAATTACATGCAATTTATATGAGCAACCAAGTTTCAATTATATAAAGTCTTGTATTCTATAGCTGGTAACTACCTAAACCCCTTTGTTCAGCAGATCCTTAAGTACAAGCTTTACTGTAAGCAATGCTACTAAAATATCACTGCTATGCAAGTAGCTACTCTGTTATTGACCACTAAATGGACTCAGTGTCACTTTGGGGAATGCATGTAAGCTTTCAACCAGTGACAACTGAGTTTGTTGAAAAAATGAACACTTTTATTATATGTTACCAGAATCTAACTTTTTTCTTTGTATCTTGTCCAATAAACTTTGCTGCCCGTCGTGTTTAACACAGTACATTTGGAGATATTTACCAGCTCACTTCTGTGTGCAAGACACACTCACTTTTGGAAATTTCCACACTTAAATCAGCTCCAAAGGAAAGGTGTCATTCATTTGTCAGAACATGCCACCAGACTGAAACTATTTGTGTTATATAAATCTCTTTGTAAGTTTTGCAGTTCATACAGATGTTTCTCATCCTCATGTGGTGGAAAAGTAACTCAACATGCTAGACGGTTGACGATTACACAGGATTTATGATTCAACATCTAACTCTAAGCTTATGTCTGACACACTTTCAACACCAGACAGTTCTTGTTCTGCAAGCGTCTACTGTCAGCTTAAGACGGCTATGCCCTGAAAACAACCTAACCAAGGGGTCCTTCAGGGAAAAAACCAAATACTTATTGAACATTTCTTGCCTCACCCTTGAAGCAGTGTGAGAGACAGTCTCGTGATCTATGCCTATGAGGTGTTAGGTGGGCATAGGGATATAACAACACTAACCGAAATATGGGTAAAGTAATATAAAATGTAAGGCACATACAAAGTTCATAAATATAAAAACGGTCATTACTTAAGATTACGAGGGAATGCTAAAAAGAATGTCTGTTGTTTATCTTCACTTCTTCCTTTTAAGAAGGACCATTTGCTGTGAGATAGATGATTTTGATTCTGTAACTATCAAGGGCTGTATTTAGCCCCAATGAACACAAGGGAGTCCCCGCCTGTATGATAATGGTAGCTCATGGGCCAGTCCAAAGTGACGAATGTAAGATCCTCCTAAGTAAGTCTATTTACATGTCTTTAGCATCCTTCTGCACAGTTATGAAAGCTAGAGTAGTAACAGGCATAGTTCTGATATTGGTTTAGGGCCAACTAGCGCTTATGTACCATTATATAACCTCTTACAAAAGAATGATTTAGAGTCAATACCTTATCAAATAAGTACCAAATGCATGTGTTTACCACTAATGACTTATGCCTTTCAAATTCCATTGTTATTGCTTCCCGTCTGAAAAAATGTGTATTTAATTTATGAAAGCTATTATATCACTCCATCTCCTGTGGGCATTCAATGTATCCACATTTCAATAGTGCTCAGTACAATTCTGCACTGGAACAATCCCAGCAGCTGTTGGTTATAGTAAAGTAAGATGAACTGTGCAGCAACTATATCTGCATTCCTCATAGCATGGGCATATTGGATAGATCAGGCAGCTTATTTGCTCTGCGCAGCAGTAGTAACCATGGACTTTAAGAAGTAGATTTCACTCCAGCCTATTTAAAAGGTGGCAAACTGTTGTGCAGGTGCCTATATCACTCACGTGTCAGCCATAACAAATGTAATTTTAATAAAAGGAAATTACTTCTGTAGATACTATTAACCAAATCCCTGTTAGGTCTAACTCCTCTTAGGAGTGTGATGTGCACTTGAGGCGAGGGTTAATCATTTTACCAGATCACTTGAGAGTTAAGGGAGGTTAAAGGCATCAGTTTCCAATGTATTTTAAAATTAGGGCACAAAAAGAGCTATTCATTTAGGTGTTGTCACCAGGAAAGATTCTCAATACCTTCTCGATACAGTCTACACTGGTTATTAAATCTCTAGAAGACTCTGAAACGACACATTCTTTTGAATTTAATACCCATAACTAAAAAGTATTAATCACTTATTCATCCGTTCTTCTGAGATAGTACCGCCTTATGGAAAGCTAGCCCAGCAGAAGAGGGGTTGAAATCTTTTCTACACCGATTTATTCCGATTAGAGTTTGACACTCATATTTGCCATAATTGGTTAATCCCAAGTGTGAATCTCATCAAGGCAGAATCAGCTGCATTCCTTAGTACCACATGTTAGGGGATATTAGGAACTTTATAACATACATTTTATCATTACTGTTTTTACTGTTTTATTATTGTTATTATCAGCCAGCAAAAGTTTGAAACTATTCCTTTTGTTTTTCGTATCGGTATTTAGTTTTCAGGAGAGGTTAGACGATACTCTTTTTATTTGCCTTTAGGAAAGGAATGAAACATTCATTTTGTTTATAATATTAACATTGTTACTAGTCTTTAGGAAAAGATTGCAACTATTTCTGCTCAAAGTGTACTTGAAGCTTTGATTGATTAGCAGTGTGCCCCTATTGACCTTTTGTATGGAACCTAATTCTCTGGGTGTCTCTAGAACAGAGGGATGCAGCAACCACTGCACAGCGAATCCTTCTATCACTCGTAAGAGCTAGGAGTGGTGATGTTATATTGATAAAAGTATTTTTGAATTATATTATCTTAGGTTTTCATTCATAGTCAAAGTTTAAGATTTTAAAGTTATTTTATGAAGTAGGTAGTTACTAGTTTTCACTATCAATAGCTGTTCGTTACAAATGAACTAAGAACTGGAGCATTTGATGGTATCTTTTGAATGAAGAACACAGTATGAAAAGAGGTTGATTGGATGACTTATATATGTAGCCCATTGTGTCATTTTTATGGACCAAGTAAATGTAGAAAATTCTTAAATCAATCAAAATAGAAAAAATAGCAGGCAATATGCTTTTCTTTTGTACTGCATTGCTTATTGGTGCATGATTTCAATTACACACTGCAAGAGATTTATATGATCAATAATGTCTCTTGTAGCAGAGCTGGCCATTATGGGAATAGAGTGGAAGGCAAACACCTCCAATATTCTGCCTTTTTCAATCATTCACTATCCTGCGAGCCAAGAGGATCCCCTCTGCATGTACCTGTCCAATATATTTCTCAAGTGTTTTATTAAAAGATGAACCTTGGCATTTGTAAGCACAATTCGTTCAGCTGTCATAGTGGACTCAGTTTTCATTTAATCCGAACTTGGCTGCCTCATTGACTCCTAAGGCTGTGCCAAATCTGTTCCCAATCTTTAATATCATCCATGGTAATATCCAATGACTGACGGAGAATCTGTCATGACTTTGACATAGCTGAAATTGGCTGAGGCCCTTGATGACGCCAGCAGATGTTTTTATTTTCAGTCCAGTGGCAGCCTGGTGGAAAAGATTTCCTTGTTATAGCTCTGACTCACTGTAAATGGCAGGACTGTTTGACTACTAAAAAGTCCCTCACAGAGCCCATGAGGGAGGCATGAGACGGAATACTCATTTGCAAAAGTTTCAGTTTCACTATCAGTGCTTGGGTGTGAAATATATTTCGTTTGTAATGGATGGTAATTTCTGAAGATTACCATCCATTGTTATAGTTGTATGCTTCATTTTACTCCATTTGTGATCAGGAGTGTGACTGCTTGAAACTGTGCATGATTCTGACCACCAGTGGGCCAAAATGAGAATTGTTAGACTATAAATGTGGCAAAGAGGGTCCTTGTTATATCTGGCTTCCTTGGGATGGTTTCCCCTAACTTTTTACCTTCTGATCTACTGCTTGTCCAACTTCATTTTTGCTGGCTTTAGGATTCTGTGCACTTTACCACTGCTAACCAGTGCTAAAGTGCAGGTGCTCTGTTCTCTGCACCATGGCAATATTGGCTCATCTGCCATGGGCATATTTACTTTACCTGTAAGTCTCTAGTAAAGTGCGCTATATGTGCCAAGGGCCTGTAAATTAAATGCTACTGGTGGAACTGCAGCACCGATTTTACCACCCACTATGGTAGCCCTTTATACATGTCTCAGGCCTGCCACTGCAGAGCCTCTATGTGCAGTTTTAAGCTACTATTTTGACCTGGCGAGTGTACCCACTTGCCGGGCCCAAACCTTTCTTTTTTATTAGACTTAGTCACCCCGAAGTTAGGAGCTTGTTAGCACCAAGGGCAGGGTGCAGTGTAATTAAAAAGTTGGACATGCACTGTTAAGTTTAACTTGTCCTGGCAGTGAAAAATGTTTCACTACTGCAAGTCCCACCTCTCCCGAAGGTTAACATTAGGGTTAGCTTGAATCAACTTTTAAGTGTAACTTCCAATTGGGAAAAGGTTGAAATTTGGAGTTTGGTGCGGACTCAGTTTAAAATCCCAACATATGGAGAAGTTGGATTTTAAATTGTATGTCTAAAAATGCCACTTTTAGAAAGTTGGCATTTTCTTACCTTAACCATTCTGTGGCTCTGCCTGTCTCCCTATAGATGTCTGAATACACGGCTGGTCTTTGTGCATTCCCTTTAGACAGTCACTCACAAAGGGAGCTGGGGTGTGACATTTGCATCTTGATGGTCCATCACCAGGCTGATGGGTCTTCCAGGGCTAAATGGGAAGGAGGAGCTAGCACACCTGAATGTGCTTCTCCCCACACAAAGGGCTGCATAACCCCCTGTAGGGTGTCTGGAGCCAGGGAAGGAAGGGCAGAGACTGTGCACTTCAAAAGCCTCTCTTTGAAGTCTCCCTCACTTCAAAGGATCAACTGGGTACAAGTACTGAACTTCAAACCCCATTAAATACACTTCTGTATCTGAAAGGCATTCTGACCGGAAAAAGGGCTGCTGTGCTGCCAGGAGGGACTGCCACTCTGCACTCTGCAAAACTGCATTGATGTATTGGTCTGCTGCCTTTTGCCTGGTAGTAAGAAGGACTGGACTTTGCTCTCTACAGCCTATACAGAACCAGGTGACTCAAAGGGCTTGCAGGCTTGCCTCTTTTCTGGAATTCTCATGGTCATCAGAGACTTTCCCTCAACTCTACTACAGGTCCTGGACCTGTCTTCAACCAGCTCCTGACCACCAAGAGGCTCTCCTCCAGTCCTGGGCCCTTGGAAGAGATTTTCAGCTCCTGAAATCAAGCTTTTGTGCTCTTTGCAACCGCAAACCTCCCGTTTACACCAGAATCACGCAGCTCGCACAAAGCATCAGTGTGAGCAGGCGCAAGTTCATCTCTTCACACAACAAGGATCGCCACTCACGACCCCGAGGCGCCAGCTAGTCTGTCCAGGATTCCAGGCGGCTTATCGTGCCCCATGGACCACCGCCAGCTATGCTCTGCTTGCTTCCAGTAAACTTCTTCCCCATGAACTGGACTCTTGGCCCAGTTCTTGTACAGGTAAAACCTCAGCGGGACTTATCAGGGACTGTATCCAACCTGCACTTCATTGCGGTCAGTCTGAACATTTGAATTTAACCCAGTCTATCATGACCAGATATCCCCACTTGGCGATTTGTAGTTATAAGCACTATATTGCAGTTTAATCTTTAAGAATTCATATTTTGAGTTCTGCTTAATGGAGCTTCATTGTTTTGGTCTTGTTTAACTCAGATAAATATTCTCTATTTTTCTAAACTAGTGGGGAGTCTCTTGCGGTGTTTTCACTGTGTTACTGTAATTTAAGTGTTGCACAAATACTTTACACATTGCCTCTTAAGTTAAGCTTGACTGTTCTGTGCCACGCTACCAGAGGGTGAGCACAATTTAATTTAGATTGTGTATCTGACTTACCCTGACTAGGATGTGGTCCCTAATTGGACTGGGTGCATACCTCTGCCACTTAGAGACCCCATTTCTAGCAGTCCCCCTTTTGTGTACATCCAGGTAATGATGTGTCATGAAACATAGAAATCCTTCCAAAGTTTTTAATTTTAGATTCTCTTTGCAAAGAATTCACACTGCAATAAATATATTTTTATAATGCATGATGGCACTATATATTTCTGTATATTGTGGAACAATGCTAGGAGTTCATGTTACTTTTGAAAGATACCGTCTTACACACTGGTTTTTGATATAACGTTTTTGTTTTCCTTGTTCCCTTAAGGAAAGTCTAGCTGCAAGGATACTACCATGTGTTTGTTTTATTTGCTCACATAGTATTGAAATTTGTTAAGGTGACTTCTCAGAGATATTTTTACTGTTTTTTGAGACCGTGTAATTAATTTGGTAGTATCCTGCTGTTCTCCTTGATTCATTGCTTGTGGCATAGTGATGTAGATAGTACTTGACATGTTTAAAAAAAAAGTGATTTGCCCTCTAATAGGGAGAGGGAGTGGCCGGGAGGTTCCATCCTAACATGTTGAAAAATAGGATTTTTTCAAAATACATGCTAGGGTAATAATTCTTAATAACATTGAATGCTTATACTGCTTTCCATGCATGAGTGTCCCTCCCTGGTGAAGAAATATTTTAATCCTGCATAAGCCCCCTTTATGAGAATAATATTTTGCTGCTTGCAGTTCCAATCTGGTATCCACTGGCTGTTGTAGCTCCAAGGTAGCTTCCTAGTCTGTCAATGCTTAGACAAGTGTCTGGTTAAACACCATCCTGAGAGTTATCTGTAGTACTCCACAGAAGATTTCAATTTGCAACTTAAATGCAGTAGTATAGCATGAAAATCATGGGCCCTAAAACAAGCATCAAATTGGTCACTGGTTTTGCAGTCAAACCTGGCCATGGAACCATTGCATCTCCATTAACAATTTCGGTTCTGAGGATGGAACGGGTCCATCCTCAGCCTTGGTGGTCATGTGCTGAGGATGGAACCGTTCCCTCATCATCACATGGCCACCAAATACCTCTGCTGTAAACGGCAGAGGGATTTCATTTTTTCTTTTTTCACCTCGTGAGCTGGGGAACAGCTTCCCCAGTCACCCAACGCATTTCAATTTAATAATGATTGCGCGCAGGGTGTGCAGACGTCATTACATTGAAAGTGAAGGTGAAATGAGATGATTGTCTCATTTCACTTTTACTGCTTTGGTGCTCACAGGGCTATCTCAGCCCCCAGTCAGCAAAGCACACAGTAGAGGCATTGTTGGAAAGGAGAGAATCTTCCCTTTTTAATGGAACCTTTCCTAAGTGTATCCCTGCTTCTGGTTGCCCAGGGAGGGTGAGCCCCAAGCAGGGATCACCCCACTACATTTCAGTAATTTATTTGGGGAGCAGGGAGCAGCCCCTTAGGTAAGGATCCTCTTCCAATATTAGGAAGTTATTTGTGGCCATTTTCTGCCTTCCATGGGGGCAGATTGGCCTTATCTTTAGGCCAGTCTTCCCCCCCGGGAGGGCAGAATACAACTAGACACCAGGCGTTTTAGAAAATATAAGTTGGGGCGTGGCCCCTTGGACAAGGGCTGTTTCTGGCACCCATGGGCAGATTTTCATTATTGTTAGCCAATCTGCCCCCCGGGGCTAGAAAACCCCTAAACACCAGGGATTATTTTTGTTTTATTTGTAGAGGTGGGGGCTACCCAGCATGGGCATTGCCATGCCTCCACTCCTCCTAAAGGTTATCCCCATCTGCCCCTCCTCAGGGGACAAAAATACCATTGGACACCAGGGATTACTTTTTTTAATATATGTGTATTGGTGGGGAGCTGTCCGGCATGAGAATGGACATGCCTTCACCCCCACAAAATAAAGAAACAGTCTTTCTGCCCCCCCCCCCCGGGGGATGCAGGGTTAATCAGGCCAATTACTCCCATTGGCCCCCTTGGGGGCAAAAAGCCCACTAGACATCGCAGATTACTTATTATTTTTGGGTGTCGGGGCTGCCCAGCATTTGCATACCCATGTCCCCAACCCCCAAAAAAGGAAGCCGTTTTTTTGCCCCCAAGGGGTATATAGTGAGGCAAATATCCCATCTACCCCACAGGGGGCAGAATGACCACTAGACACCAGGAATTACATTTTTTTTATTTGTAGGAGTGGTGGCTCCCTGCCCAGCAAGGGCATGGCCATGCCCCCCTCAAAATGGGGAATCAGTCTTCCTTCTCCCCTTCAGACTAAAGCATCTTATCCCAAAGGCAAGCAAAAGGGTATTTGATTATTTTGGGTGTTGTTTTTACAAATGGACCAGGACAGTTTGTCTAAATCCGACTTGCAATGGTGAACAGCTGCACTTTTTGTGGTTGGGTAGGCTTCCCCTGGAAAAACCTACTAGACCCAGACAGTTCTGAAAACCGAGGAGTCCAGGGTGGTGTGCTTCACATCCATCCCACACCATTTTCTTACCCACAATGCCCTGAAAATCTCAAAAATTGACTAAAAACGCAAATTTTCCCTCACATTTTTGTGATGGAAACTTACAGAATCTGCAAGAATTCACAAAAATTCCTACCACCCAGCATTGCCTCACTTCTGCTGATAAAAATGCTGCGCCACTTGTGTGGTTGAGCCTAGTGTAAGTGACAAGAACGTACCCAACCAGTCATTAAGAGTTCCCAAGCAAGAACTCCCATTGCTGTTGGTTTGATAAGTTCCAGCCACACAAGTGAGTTTTTTATAAAAAAGATTAGGAGACTACTGGGTGGAAGGAAGTTGGTGGCTCTGTGCAGAATCCAGAACTTTCCACCACAGAAATATGAGGGAAATGTGTTTTTTTGTGAAAGTATGAGGTTTGCAAGGGATTCTTGGTAGCACAGGAAGGTAGGAGCCACACACATCACCCCATCCTGGATTCCCCTCAGTGTCTAGCTTTAAAAATGTACAGGTTTGATAGGTTTCTCTAGGTGCCAACTGATCAAGGGACCAAAAACCACAGCTACCCACTTTGCAAAAAAATGGGTCTGTTTTGCATAGACACATTTGATATATCTGTGTTGCATTTTGGGGCATTTTCTGCTGCGAACACTAGGCTTACCCACACATACGAGGTACCATTTTTATCAGGGGGCTTAGGAGAATGCTGGTGTAAGGATGTGGGTGGCACTGTACAGATTCCACAACTTTCCATCACAGACATTTGAGGAAAAATGTCTTTTTTTTTAGTCAAAGTTTAAGGTTTGTAGGGGATTCCGGGTAACACAACATGGTGAGAGCCACACAAGTCAGTCCATGCTGGATTCCCCCAAGTGTCTAGTTTTCAAAAATGTACAGGTTTGCTATGAATCCCTAGGTACCAGCTGAGCTAGGGCCCAAGAACCACACCTTCCCACTTTGATTGAAAAACAAAAGGGTCAGTTTTGTGTTAAACATTTGAGGTAACCATGTTGCATTTTGGGCCATTTCTAGTTGCGGGCACTAGGCCCATCTACGCAAGTGAGGTACCATTTTTATTGAGAGACTTAGGTAAACACAGAATTGTAGAATAAGTGTTATTACCAATTGTATTTCTTTGCGTGTGCACCTTCCAAATGTCAGACAATGTGTAAGAGAGAAGTAATTTTGAGAAATACACTCTAATTCAAATGCTAGTATGCCACAAAACAATTCAGTTAGTGGTATGTATTACCTAAATCCTGAATATTATGTTGGTTATGTATCATACAACCTTTTATGAGTGAGGATTCATTAGGACAATGCAGAGTGAAAACTTCTTGATTTTTTAAAAACATTTTACTCTGCAAGCTAACAAAAATAAGGCACGCTGAGTGTAAGGTTCTGTTTCGGTATTGAGTTTGTTCATTATTTGGGAATTCAATTATTATTTGTTGGACTGGATCAATTGGCTTCAGTAGTTATATATTTGACTAGGTTAATCGTATGATTTATAGCATGCTGGGATATTACCACACCAACTCTTCTTAAGGATCTATGTTGTCTAATGTTTAAACTGTTGACTATTGGAGCCGGAGTCATGGGTTATAATTCCTTAAACCCTGCCTGAAACAAAATGAAATTCACCATCCTGTCTACTACAATTATGCTGATGATACAAGGACTATCCTAAAGCACAGAGAACCACCTGATTTAGACTACTGCACCCTGGAAACCTGGCTCCTCCTGTGAACAACTGGATGTCAAGCAACTTCCTTAACGTCCCACAATAAAACTGAGATCTTAACCTATGGCAAGTGGTCTGGGTTGCATCCTTTCACCCAATGGCCCTCTGAACTTGGAAATGCACAGCAACACTAATCTTTCCCTCTTTCTCAAGGTCAACCTGCTACCCAAATCCTCCTTTACACGTTAACATTTTTAGCAGTATATCACCCTTTCTGAGGCTCCAGTATCAGTCCGGACCACTATTGTACCTTATTAGAAATTGGGTCTCTGGTTGGCCGAGTTGTGCACCCTGACCAAGTAGGGACCACAATCCTAGTCAGAGTTACAACACAACCTAAATTATCCTGTGCTCACCCTCCAGTAGCTTTGCACAGAACAGGCATGCTTAACATAGAAGGCAATGTGTAAAATATTTGTGCAACAACTCATACAGTAACAAAGTGAAAACACCACAAATACCATACCAGTTTAGAAAAATAAATAATACTTATCTGAATAACATAAGACCAATACTACAAAAATCCAATATGCACAAGTCGAGATATCACTTTTTAAATGAGTTCTTATCCTCAAGATTCAGTGGTTGTATCCTTTTATCACACAGGACCTAGGATGGGTCAAACTTAATGACACAGAAGGCCACAGAGAAGTAGATGCGGCAGAAAATAAAGCGATGAGTTGTTTTTTCAGTGCGGCAAAGGTGATGTGTCGTTTATTTCCACGAGGCAAGGTGATGCGTACATTTCTGGGATGTCAGCCTTGGTTCTTCAATGCAGTGCGGGGATATTTCGATGCCCAAGGACAATATGTGGAAAATCTAGATTACGCTGGTAGGATGGAGCAGGCGCTGCATCGACCCAGTAGGTGATGTGGTGATTTTTCAGCTTTCAGTGTTTTGTTGATTTTACAACACTCTGGATTTTCTCACTTTGGTGAAGTCTTTGATGGCCCTGAGACTTAAGAACAGGCAAGCTCAGACCAAGCCTTTGGAGAGCACTTGTGGGGGAAGGCAGGGTCCTTCCAGCAGCGTCAGGGGCCAGCAGGCAGCAGGGCAACAAGCAGGAGATCAGTCCTTCCAGAAAAGCAGTCCAGGTGAGTCCTTTGGGCAGCAAAGCAGTTCCTCTGACAGAGTCCCGCTGTAGGTCCAGAAGTGTCTGAATTTTAGGTGTCACAGACCCAGTAGATATACCTGAATGTGCCTTTGAAGTGGAGGAAAACTTCAGAGAGTGGTTTTAAAGTGCACCAGTTTCCCTTTCAGCTTAATCCTGGAGATCTGTGGGGAGTTATCAGTCCTTTTTGTGATGGCAGGCCACTAGCCTTTGAAGTGTGAGAGCCCCTACACCCTTCCTGCCGAGGAACACCTATTGTACGCAGATGAAGCTGAGTGTCCTGTGTTTATGGTTGTCTGGGTGGAATGCACAAGGGGAGCTGTCAACCAGCACAGACCAGACGTGGGTTGGAGACAGGCTGTGAGGCACAGAGAGCAGTAAGTGCAGAGAAGAAATGCCTACTTTCTAAAAGTGGCATTTCTAAATTAGTAATGTCAAATGCAACTTCACCAGTAAGCAGGATTTCTCACTACCATTCCAACCATACCAAACATGGAATGCCACTCCTTTCAGATCAGAAATTACCACTTAAAGGCATATAAGGGAATTTCCAATGCTGGCCCATTAGAGGCAGGCTTCAGAGTAGTGAAAAACAACTTTGAGAGTTTTTCACTACCAGGACATGTAAAACTTACAAGTACATGTCCTGCCTTTTACTTACATAGTACTCTGCCCTATGGGCTACGTAGGGCCTACCTTAGTGGTGACGTATATGTAATAAAAGGGGAGTTTACCACTTGGCAAGTAGCTTTAAATGCAAGTCAAAGTGGCAGTGAAACTGCACACACACAGGCCATACAAGGGCAGGCCTGAGACATGGTTAAGGGGCTACATATGTGGGTGGCACAATCAGTGCTGTAGGCCCAGTAGTAGTGTTTAATTTACAGGCCCTATGCACATGTAGTGTACTTTACTAGGGACTTACAAGTAAATTAAATATGCCATTTGGGTATAAACCGATGTTACCATGTTTTAGGGAGAAGGCACATGCACTTTAGAACTTGTTACAAGTGGTAAAGTGCCCAGAGGCCTAAAGCCAACAAAAACGAGGTCAGAAAAAGAGGAGGAGGAAAGCAAAAAGTCTGAAGTGACCATTTAGAAAGGGCCATTTTCCAACACACTTGTTCTCTTGGATTACATCAACTGAAAATGCCTTGGGTCATCAGCTTTCTTCCTACCTGTATGAAGACTGTAATGCAGGATATCAGCTTAAATTTAAGTTTTATTTCATTGACATAAATACAGTTTTTGATGAGTATCTATTGAACAAAAAGGACATGTGGGATTTCGCACTAAGTTAAAAAATGTCATATTAATAATGAGTGAGTACAGTAACCCTTTGGCAACCCATTTGGCTCGGATTTGGCATCTGCATGGAGGCTTGCAACCAGGGTTGTAAATTAATGTAATTTATATTGTTTATGTAGTTTATAGACTAGCCTGTGATTGCACACTCATTTTATACAGAGCTGCAACAAAGTGCAAATTGGGTAGAACATTTCATCTGTATTTTTGATTAGTGCTTTGCTAAAGCCCAAGCTCTTCGGGCCAACCCTTGACCCTATACTATTTTCCTATGTTCTTTCATGCAAATCTATTGCTGTAGAACTGACCTGAAACAAGGAAAGGCTGCTTGTCTCACTCTTAAGAGTATAAACTCTTAATGAAAGTGATTGAGGTAGGATGGCTATGTATCAACGGGCTTCCCCGGGCTGCTTTGTTTGTTATCCATTTATAGATTTTGGAACTATTACTAAACATCTGTAACTCGTAAGATAGTAGACCATTTGGCTGGTAAAGCAGATCCCATTCTCACAACTTAATTGTAGATGGGCGGAATGAACCTCATCCTCTGCTCAAGCCAGTTTCCCTCAGCTCATGTTATATAAAGGGAAGAGAAAATAAACCATCCGTGTCAGCTGTGCTGGAGGAATAATCCAATTTACCTTCATAGAAATAATGGAAAATACATCTCTCTTTTGCATGCATAGCAGCTTTGTCCATACATGAGAAAGTTGTAGTACTATAGCTTCTGGAACTTTGATGCTTGACTTTTCTTGAATCGTGTGGTTCGCCTTTTGGGTGAACCTTTGCTCCTGGAAGCTGTGTAGTTTAAAGAGTTCCTGTGTGTCCAAGAATTATGACTGCCTGGCCTGCAGAAGACTTTCAATGGATTGGAAGAGCTAAGAAATATTGGGTGGACTTAGGTTTGGGAACACATTGCCTACAACCTTGATGTTTGACACAGCAAGCCCACAGATACTGGGAAAAAATCACATCCAATATAACTGATTTGCAGGGAGGTATTTTTTGGTCCTGATATCAGAGAGGGAACCCCACAATATTTTCATTCAATCGCGCTGTAGTCACTTGGATCCTCATCAAAGATTCCTAAAAGAGACAAACATGAAATGCCTTTTTAACACTGTTTCATGAATGTAACTGACTTTGGTTCATCCCTACCAGCCACAAGGTACTGACTATTTACTTCTGTATCCTTTTACCTTATCATCGGTGTCTTCTAATATGTAAAAGCAGAAGGTATTAGGAACTTGAAACATCAGGAGCTCCATTGAAGCAAGTGCGTCGTCAGAAAATACAAAATACCTCATTTTCCAACATTTCAGTGCTTATCTTTGTTTCTCTCTTTTAAGAGTACAAAATGTAAGGTCACGCATTCTTGGCCTATACTAGTAGTTAAAGACCCTCTCCCTCATTATAGACAGTACTTAATTTGACCCAGTGGGGGCCACCAGCACTTATCTTTCCTCAACATAATTTCTAGGGAGCAAGAGAATGAAAATGAAATACAAACAAACTAGAAAAAATGAGGAAGCGATAGATGGAAAAAACGGCACAAAGGTAGAAAGAAAGAACCTGTAAGAGTGAGATAAAGAGAAAAGGAAGGCCTGGCAGAGGTTTTTCTGAGATAAATTGAGGACTGTGCACCCTTGGCATGTAATTGCACTGGCTGTGGCCTTCTGAAAACCGCTTTCAGCAATGACTCATTATTTTACAAATTAAGCAGTGGTTTTAGACAATCATCTCCTACTCCTTCTGAAGTTTAAAACTCATTTAGAGATTATCTTTCACAGCCACTTGAGCCTTCAGCATTAGGCTATACCGCTATTTTAACTTTGTAAGGACTAATTTATTCCTTCCCTCTTTTCTGTTTATCTTAATTTTCTTTTATTACTCTTTACATGTAGTGTTGACCTTGCCAGTTTATATTTCTCCCTTTATTATTGTTTGGTTGATTAAGTACACACACTAATAAATATTTTCTCTGATATCACCTTAATACCTTGTTGCCCTGTTGAAATACAAAAGGTGTGGGCCGAGGTTGCACTCACTCAAGTTGGTTTACCTCTGGGCAGTACTCTTTAGTACAGGTTGGGAGCTCAAACACAGATGACTTAAAGATTGTAGGCTTTCTTCCCCATTAATTACCAATGTTTGGAATTAATTCAAGCATTCCAATATCACTTTTTGTCTTTGAGTTCCAAATTTTATGGGCAATTCTGGAGAAGGTTTGCATGTATGTTTTCTTTTTGTTGATTTTTTGGGGTTACAGTAGTAAGGCGCTTGCACTACAGGAACATCTATTCCCACCAGAAAGAACCAGCTTCTGGGCTAGGTAGCAAGGGATGTTGTGGTGAATGGCTTTGTGTGTCATGCAGGCAATTTTTAGATGAATCCTAGACTCAAATAGTAGCCAGTTCAGGGTATGTAGGACGGGTGATATGATCACTTTTTTTGTGCCTGTGGTGAGTCGAGCAGCCTCATTCAGGGTAGCCCACAGAGGTGCTAGTTTTATTTTCAGTAGGCCCATGAGAGTAGCATTACCATAGTCATGTTTGGAGATCACAAGTGCTTGGCCCACTACTTTGAGGTCTACAATGGGCAGGAAGGGTTTTAGTTTCCTTAACCTCTGAAGTTGGTAATAGGCCCCTCTAGTGGAGGTGCTGATGTGGTTCTGCATAGAGAGGTTGTTGTCCAGTATAATTCATATGAACTTTGCAGATTCTACCATATGTGGGGTACAGTTATATTCTGCAAGAAGTGGGAGCCAGTCATTGATGTTAGAGGTGGAGTTGGGTGGAAAGATTAAGAGGAATTCGGTTTTGAGGGTGTTAAGTATGAGATGGTTGCGAGTCAGCCAATGTTGAGTTTTGGTCAAGGTAATGTTGAAGGTGCTGATGTGTTTGGGTGACGCAATCTTCATGTAAAGTTGCATATCTTCAGTGTACATATGGTAGGAGATGTTAGAGAGTTTGAGGATTTCAGTCAGGGGTTCTATATACAAGTTGAACAGGGTGGGGGGAAGTGTAGAACCTAGGGGTACACCAATCAAGATTGGTGTCTGGTCGGATAGGGTGTGGTTGATCTGGACTCTGAGATCTGTTTTGTATGAATGAAGAAAACCTTTTTATTACAGTGCTGGAGATACCCATCTTGTGTTCTAAGAGGTTCACGAGTATTTTGTGGTTAATTGAGTCAGACGCTGCTGATGGATCAAGTAGGATTAATAAGCAGGACTCGTTTTGATTGAGTAAACGTAAAGCGTCACCGACATTATGGACCAAAGCAGTTTCAGGAGTGCGATCTGAAGCGAGACTGGTATCGGTCAAGGAGCTGGAATTGGGCAGTGTGATTGCAGAGTTGCTAATGAACATGTTTTTCCAAGAGCTTGGCTAGAGCTGGGATGCTGAACATTGGGCAGTAGTTGTTGGGATAGGGAAGGTTGGAGTCAGGATTTTTTAAAATAGGGGTGACATGCTCAATATTTAGGCTTTCCAGAATGGAGCCTTGCAAAAGAGACACATTGATAAACTTGTTCCGTCAGGGGAGCAGGAGGTACATGGTTTCATTGAGGTGTTTCGGTGGAAGACAGCCAATTAAGTGGTGTGAGGCAGATATATCGGTGGGCAGGGGCACAAGAGTGTGGTTGGTAGCAGATAGCATGCCTAGGTTGACGTTATGGGTGTCTCTAATCCAATGTTTGATTTTCATTAGTTGACCTTTGCCGATAGATGCCTCTTCAGCTATGGAGAAGGTGATGCAGTGGTGGACAGTCAAGTCGCAAGGTAAAATAGAGTCAATTTGGATGGTGTTCTTCTTAGCTATGGTTAAGCTTAAGACAGACAGCCGTTTCAATTTGAGCAGGGTTGTTGCAGGCTTGTATCAGGTTGAAGTCAAGGAGAATAGCCTTGAATCTGTTTACAAGCAGATTGTTCATGTTGTTACAGTGAATGTTGAAATCACCTAAAAAATCCCGGTTCTTGTGCGGATAATTGCCGGTACATATGATCTCCATGAATTGTTGAATTAAACTATGTTTATCTCCAGGAGGGTGGTAGATCGTGTGCAGTATGCAGGTTGAGTTTACTTTGGTTGAGATGATGATCCTCTTATATTCACAGGAGGATATTGGTGTAGTGTGTGACTGTTTTACTGAGAGGTCTAACAAGCTAACCCACCCCCATAGCGGTATGCAGGGTCCACACCAAGCATGTCATGGCTGGATGGAACTAGGATGTCTAGAATACTGGATGAGTATTCATTTAGCCAGGTTTCAGTGAGAATTAGGAGGTCAAGGTCTAGATGGAGTATGAGGTCTGCCGTGTAGGCAGTGTGTTTCCCTGCTGACTGGCAATTGAGTAGTGAACATTTTAGGTAAGTTTTAGAAACAATAGTAGATGAGTGAGCGATGGTGACAAGTTTATGGTTTGTTTTATTAATGGATCTGGATCTAGGTAGAGGTTCCCTTGGTGGATGGCTGATAATCTTTTGAATATTTTCTGAGGATATAATGTGGTTAGTTGGAGTGGGGTTATATGAGGTGAGAAGGAAGAGGATATCATTGTATGATAGGTGTCTAATCTGTTGGGTCAGGTGGAATGGTTGAGATTTGGTTCACATTTCTATCTAGGTTGCATATCCTGTGTGTTGATATAACTATCAGTAGGAGTGCGTAAAAGGGTGGGGATATTATGGGTTTTGTGGTGGATCAAATGAGTATGTTCTAGGTTAGAGGTGATATGTTCAAAATTAGAGGTGATATGCAGACGATTAAGGATATAAGCCCTCATCAGCGTTAGACCTGATTTTATTTTATCAGGCATAGAATAGAGCTGGGAAGTACTACTGGGGTTGGATTTACAATTGAGTTGATTGGGGGTAA
The DNA here is from genome assembly GCF_031143425.1 of Pleurodeles waltl. Taxonomy (NCBI): domain Eukaryota; kingdom Metazoa; phylum Chordata; class Amphibia; order Caudata; family Salamandridae; genus Pleurodeles; species Pleurodeles waltl. The sequence goes on along the minus strand of NC_090442.1, from coordinate 495,366,920 downwards.
TTGAGTACTAATTTGGAGGTGAGGGGAGAGGTCCTCTGTTTGAGGCAGTGTACAGGAGAATTGGGAGTGACCCAGGGTAGGATGATAGAGTTTTGGGCAGAGTTTGTACTTTGAGGTGGAGCATGTGGGTAAGAAGGAAGGTGGTCATAGAGACTAAAGGTGAGGAGATTGCTATTGGGCTCCAGTCTGGTGCTAGCACTGTCAGAAAGGGTACACACTGAATTAGAGGAGATGGGTGACAGGAAGTTAGTGGGAACCACTAACTGTGTCGTAGTGTTAGAATGCTGATTAGGTGAGGTGTAACTCCTAGCTGGAGAGATCATTGTTGATAATCAGTACACTTGTAGGTTGGGTATGAGAACTGATAAAATGGTTGTTTAGGGCAGGGTCAGAGCTGCCGTATAAGGAGATTGTATTCTGATATTAGGGATATCAAGGGTGGGAGAGTAGGTGGCTTGCCCTTGGAGAGTAGTGGGGTGAGGTGTAGGAGTGGTTGTGTGTGAAGTGGTTATTCTTAGTAAGGGATTCCATGGGGAGTTGGGGTAGCATCCCTCTCTAGCTTAACCAAGAGGTAGGGGAAGAGATTGTCAAAGAGATTCAAGTTGCGATTAGCGGACTGAATGAGCACAGTGCCATTAGTATAGATGGAGATAGTGGCTTCCGCTTTGCACACAGGGAAGGTCAAGATGGTAAGTTTATAGCTGGGGGTATTTTCTTGGTGGAGCTAGCCTTGAGTACGGAGGTAGCACCTTTCTCCACTGTGCATGACCCTTGGTTAAGAAAATAAGGTCATTAAGTATTGCACCCTTATTGATGCAAAAGTAGGGGTCTATTATAATTTATTATAATTTTGAGAATCTTATGTTTGAAAGTTTTTGTAGCATTTTTGGTTACGTTTGAGGCATGATTAATATTGACTGAATTGTGTCCTGTGGGGGACAGTGGGGGATTCAGTATGTTGATAAGGAGTGGTTCCCTCATGAGGGACAGATGACGGAAGGTAGAGGAAGTTAAATGTAAATAAAGGAGTGAGCCACTACAAGATGGCTGCAGATGTACAAGCAGAAGAGAGGTCCCCTTCTTAGATAGGGTGAGAGAAGTCCTTTTTTTATTTTCTGTGCTAGGCTTCACGTGGATGGTCCTATTTCAATGCAAAAGAAAAAGGAAGGGAGAGAGTTAAAGGACAGAGTTGGGGGCCATCTTGAATAGCGTAGGCGTAGGCAGAATTGGGCAATAGTAGAAAGGAGGAGAGCTGAGGTAAAAGAGAACCAAATGCATATCAGGGATATACAAGATGGCAGCCAACGTCTTGTAATTCCAATCCTGTGGGGGAGAGAGGGGTCAAAACAGCAATATCAACATATAGGCCATGGGGTTGAAACCACAAAAGCAAGACGACTATGGGTCCAAGAACAAATCAAATGCGCCCTCAATCAATTGTGATTGCAAATCTAATTTTGTTGAACAGTGCCTGGTCCACCATGATATGGGACATCAGTCTACTGCAGGTTTGTAATACAGCAGCAAAATTAACTTTATTTGCCATGTGGTTTAGGTATCTCTGTCTGACTTGTCCCGCTGCATACAACTCCCTGACCCCTTTGTTCCACTACCTCTTTCCAGCAAATTGAGTGTGGTAGGAATAAGTAACACATAACAACACACTCTAAAATTGCCCTGAAGTGTTTAGAACTGTAACAAAGCACACTGTGAAAATATATGTATGCTTCATTTGTATGATACATTATTTGGATATTGCTAGCTGCAGCTCAGGCCTTCAAATGGCATTGTCTATTTTTGTCAAACCCCACCATTAGTAATACATCTTGCACAATATGGGGGTGAAAATAGTTTAAGTAATGACGAGGAAGAATGTGGCAAGAAAGGCGTAAGAGACAGATCAGTGACATTAGGTCGAATTCTTATAAAGGTGCACTGAGCTCGTTAATGTATATAGCAAAACGAATAGCATTATATTTCTATAAATATATAGGTGAGCCGAAATCACTATTGAGTACATTCCACCTCGTACAGAGGGTATTAATCAATATGCTTAATTTTCCCACTCTGGGATTTTTAAGCAACAAAGAAATCCAAACCCTGATGTGCAAACATAAGGCTGGTAAATAACCAAAAACGAAACAGGTTGTAAAGCATCGCTCTCAAATATCAGTGAACAGAACCCATGACTCCTACTTTCCATTACACTGCCACACAACAACCACAGCACCACTGTAGACCAGTGGGAACTGGACTTGTCCCCATCTTGTCCAACGCAGCTAAATAGACTAGTTACACATCTAGATTTAAATACCTACAGCCTTATAGTATACCACTTCTTCCAGAGAATATGACATGCCCTGGAAGAGGAAACCACCTGATTCTAAGAAAAAACAATAGTCATTCCTTTGCTCTATCTCATTATACTGAGACAGACACATTCTATCGAAGTACGATTTACACTAATACTGCCAATGTGTAATGGGGCTTTCCAGTGTACTGTTTGCACAGCTAAGATTGTTACAACTGACTACTCACTGCATTTAATTGTCCACTCAACCCTCTCTAAAACAACCACCAACAAACAGATACTCACAAGAGACGAGGTACCACAAATATCCACAATACAGACAACAGTGTGAATAAAGTCCCAGATTCATGCTGAAATGCATATTTCAGACAACCCACAATGCTACAAGATGTTTAACACATAAATACCTATAACAGAACATGCAGCATACCATATCTTACAAGATACCATATCACAACAAAAAGTTCGGTCTGTGATATTTACAACAATTAATGGCAGCAGAATAGTGCATGTAACACTTATGACATTAGTTTTGAAAAGAGAGGAATTATGGTCTCCTTTTAGTATTCCTCAATAATTATGTTCTGATGTATATGAGGAAACAATTGCATATGAATGATATTTTAAATGCACTTACAATTATTGTACTTTCTGACACAAAAACTTATTTTTTTCTGTTTTAGGGTTTAAAACTCAATATGACTTGGTCTACACTTGATAATTGTTCATGTTTACAAATATAATATTGTTCACCCACTTAGTAATTTTATTGTGATAACTTCTGTTTCCCTTCTCTGCTTTTTTTTTATTTATCTTTTACTTGAACTTTTATTTCTCTTGCTTTAGTAATTATTGCAATTGGTATTTGCTTGCCAATATGTTCAATAAATCTTTGAAACTCAAAACAAATTCTGAATGTACTACAAAATATAACCTTAAATAAGTAATCCTAAATTGAGGCAAACAGCAACTAAATACAGGCTTTGATCCTAAATTATTTTTGCATTTTATTTGCATCTTTGAGACATAAAAGCAGAATTCAACGTAATGATCGAGTAAAATTATTTAGATCATTTCGACTGTTACTGCACACTTTTCGTACATCTAGGTGCAATTTACAATGCAAGTGCTCTGTCATTGTGCCGAACAAGCGTTTCACTCTTTAAGGATTAAACATGCGATACTTAGGTGCCTTCTGTTTATTAACGTGTCTTATGATCGCTGGTAACTCTACTGAGGATTCGTTGTCAGTTCTGTACTTTGGAGGGACAGGAGATGGACTTAGTGTTTTGGAACAGAGATCAGTAATAAGGAAACTAGGCCCCTTGATGACACGAGACATCCCATTATGGCTGACTGCCTGTGAATTCTAATAAAAAAATAATATCATTAACTCGGCCAAATCTGTGGGAGAGTGGATCCCAGGGGACGTCAACACTGTTGGCGCAGAGTTTCTCGATTGAAGGATAACGATTGCTGTCTATGAATATTGTGCTACGACTAGAAGCCCTTTCCTGTACACAGAGCACACTGAATGGACTTTTCACATAAATTTACATATACGCTTCCTCAGTTGATACTGGTTTTTCAAACTCACTGGAGACAAAAGTCGTTTATTTCTCAGGGAGATACTGCATGATTCCAAGGTCCTATGCACTCTATGCCACTGATCTCTGTACCACTATACCACTGCACTGACACTCTACTCTGCACTCTACACCACTCTACTCTATGCAACTGCACTCTAGGCACTATACTCTACACCACTCTACAATACTCCACTCTGCACCACTCTATACCACTGCACTCTATGCCACATGAGTCTACTCTGCACTCTGACACTGCACCACTCTGCATTACTGCACTCTCTGCTACTCTATTGTATGCCACTCTACTCCACTGCACTCTGCGCCAATGCACTCTAAACTTCACTGTACGCCACTGCCCTCTACTCTGTACCACTGTACTCTTCACCACTGCTCTCTGTGCCACTCTACTCCACATCACTGCACTAACACTCTACTCTGCAGCGTTGCACTCTCCACCACTGTACTATACACCAATGTACTATGTACTACTGCATTCTATGCCACTGCACTCTATGCCACTCTACTCTGCATCACTCCACAGCACTATACTCTACTCTGCAACAGTCTACACTACGCCACTGAACTCCCTGCAACGTGAGTCTACTCTGCAATCTACGCCACTGCACCACTCTACCCTACTGCTCTCTCTGCCACTCTATTGTATGTCACTCTACTCTACTGCACTCTATGCCACTCTACTCCGTCCCACGCCACTCCAGGCCACTGCACTCTACACTAACACACTCTAAATAACTGCACTGTACCCCACTGCAATGTACTTTGCACCACTGGGCTTTACCCCACCGCTCCTATGCTACTCTACTCCACTCCACACCACTATGCCACTAACTTTAAGCCATGCTGAACAGCAGCTACTCTGGTGTATAACATGGCCAATGGCTAAAACACATTAGCAAAGCCAATAACTCTTTCGTAGATGAGACCTATTGCTTTGCCAATGTTTGTTAGTACAATGAGGTACCGAAGTACCTGAAAGAACTGTGAAAAATACAATTACATCATAATAAAGGCTGCTACAAAATGCGCAAATACATTTCAATTAAATTTTTTTTAAAAAGTGCTTCTCAAATACAGATTTAAATAATATACAGTTTATACCCAGAACGAAAAAAATGTGTAACACTCCAATAAAACCACACACTCCACAGCTTACCTTGGAACAGCATTACAATACCTCTCTAAAAGAAATATCTTTGCCACCAGAAAACTTCAAGTGACTCCTTTTAGTAAAGTCAATGGTTTTCAAGCCCCTTTGTATTTGCAGATTTACCAGTTGCCCACATTTGCATGTCTTTAGGGAAGGAGACCCCCTGGCAAGAAGGCCTTTTCTTATCTGTCTGCCCCTGCCTCCCTCAGAGCACAGGAGACCCCCTGCCTTCCAGCCCAGCTGGGGAGACTGATCTGCCTGTAATTTCGCCCTGCCTCCGTTGCCCTTTAGGTGAATCTGTTAAAGCTTTCATCACGGACAACGGACGGCAGGGCGAAATTATGGACAGTCCGTGAAATTTACGGACGGGTGGTCACCCTAGGGGAGACAGACGGATATTGCTTGTGCAGTGTGTTTAGTGAGTCGTCAGGGTGCTGTGTGTGGCCCCCTTCAAGCACTACACAATCGCTGCACTTGGTGATAAAAGTTTAGCAGTCGAAGTATTGTCTGCTTACAAAAATACTGAACTGTACGGAGCGGCTGAAAACAGCTGTGCAGAGCGTCTGAGGTGTCGTGGGTTAGTTTGAGAGCCCCAGGCGTCTGTACTCAAAGTAGACTCCCCACTGTTGTCGTAAACCACACACACACACACACAGGTTACCAGGATGTCAGCCACATACGGCATCTGGTTTATTTGTAATTCCTTGCTTAGTTATCCAACATTTTTTGTATAAAGATGTACTTAAAGCTCCTTTCACTGTGTATTCTTAACTACATGTTGTTCTCTCGTCTGCCTACACATGCACCTCCTCTGACCTGTTGCTGATTCTTACTTTATTTATCAGATACCTTGCCTCTGCTTATCAAATATTTGCGACGAAGGCACTTTTCCCAGCAAAGAAGCGAAGTGAAAAAGGCTCACATAGCACAACACATTAAAAGTGGCGGCCTGGCAGTCTGCTGACAGATGAACAGATGGACGTGCAGTCTGTATACATACCTAATCCCCTCTGCTGATCTCTGCCTCACACTGTGTTCCAACAAGGTACACAGTGAATGGGCTCCCTCCGGGCCCCAGGAGGGCGCACCTTTTCCTGATCAAAGTCGTTTGCCCAGAATAGATGCAAATTGAAGGCACAGTTTTAAAGGAATACACTGTAATGATGTAGGAGTGAACCAACTTCATTGAATTCACACCACATTTTGCTGCAGGTTGTAATTAAGTACTTCAGGTTTCAAATAGGCACATAAGGATGTTACATAGCACTTGTCACTAATCATACACCATAAGTAGTTTCGACGGCAACTTTTTGCCGGATATTAGGCGCGTGGGCTGTGCATCAGACATTGTAGGTGCTTTCCTTGGTAGTTGATGACAAAAGTTAAAAAAAACAAATTACCCTCAAGAAATAGTATATACTGGGGTTGCTGCTTCTGTTGTCCCCAACATGTAAAATCATTGGCAATTGATATGCGAGATAACAGATCCTCTCCACTTTAACCCATCTCTGATACTGACTGTCTTACTGCAGGGAATGCTCCAGGGCCACAGTATCTTGACAAGAGCACAATACCCCGGTAGGGTCCCCAGCACCGCGCAATGTTGTTAAAAAGACTAATCAGAAAATTGCAAAAGAAGGTCTTGCTTGCCGAAGACCTCCGATTTCGCACTGAAACCAGAAGTCTTATATTCCAATATCCATTTAGGAATGACAGGTAAACTTAGTATATAAAACGCCTCTAGTTTGACAATTGTAGGTTTGACCTTTGATAGGAGGGGGTTTATCAGTAAGAATTATATTGATATTAGTCATGGAGTAGTGATCATAATAAGGTCATGTTATGCTTTCACCTTACTCGAGGGACTTAGTGCTCATATTCTGCCCCTGGTGTCAGAAGATTAAAACTTGCCATTGAGTAAACAATAAGGGTTAGTATATTTTTCCATCTATAAACACCAAACAGCGACTATCACATATCCCATCAGCACCAGAGTATCACATTGTTCAGACAGCAATTGCACCAATGGCTTTATTCATAGAAACAATTAGTAATAATTTGTAAATGATTAAGTCAAAGATAGCCCTCCTTAGCTCCCCCTGCAATAACTCCCCTTAAGTACAAGACAGTAAAATTGTGCCCCGTTTTTTTTTTTTAAATCTGACCCAATCCTGTGTTAGTGGTGATTGGCTCTCATCTTTCATAGAGGCTTATGTGTATTTTTGTGCAAAATAAGTTATTTTACCATTTTTTCACTGGCTGTTATATTTTCCCTTATGGGACAGTGCCTCCTCCGATCTCAGTATTAAATGTGTTTGTCCATTTCCACATTCACTACCCAAGTGTCTTTCAGGGTACTGCCACCAAAATTGTGGCTAGATTCCAGTGTATCAAGTAGTCAGGTGCTTGGAACATTTTGGTTTGTTAAAGTATGCACACATCTTTAAAAGACTCAAGGGTTCTACAGAATTTGCATGCAGTCCTTTCTTTTGTTTGTGTGACCGTGCCACATTACTGGTGGAAGGCCAGAACGAAAAAAATACACTTGGGAAAGAACTGATTCTGCACCGACAAAAAGATGTCACACAATGTGTGCTGCTGAATGGCACCTGGAAAGGGGCATGGAGAGTGCAAGTGATAGTCTGCGTCTCTACTTTGCGCCCTGCTGTCTGTCCAAACGAAGTCTGGGGTGTCCGAACAGTGCCACTGACAATGAAGTAGGAACCTTGCTGTCTGTTTTCTGCTGGGTGGCCTGAAGATTTCCACCAATTTTGAGTCAGTCTGTGCTTCCCACTATGCAGGTGAATGAAGGTGGTTTTTCAACCCCCTCTTAATCTTTGAGGGCCACCTGCATGAGCATACGGTGCAAAGAGTGAACTGCTCTTTTATTGATACAGCACTGCAGAGAGCACAGTTTTCTTTTATTAACCTGTCATACAGAATTTTATTGCAGGCACACCTTGTGAGGGTGTGCCCAGTTGATCATTATGGCACACGTCTCTGATTTCCAGAGTGAGCAGCTTAGCCACTAGACCACACCACCAGTTCGTGAAACACAATCTTAAGTTTATAGTGGTATCAGAGTCTGACCTATTTGAAAGATGGAGCCAAGGAATATATACATTTACAGTATAATTTGAAATAGGATTTTATATCACATTCTAATCAGGAAAAAATCATTAATCGTATGTAATCAAGAAAAACATCAACAGTGTGGGAGTTAAATGTGTTTAAGTGCCAACAACACAATGCTACTTATATATCGTGCTTAATTTAACTTTTTATCTGTGTTTTGGATTTGCCGTTTTAGATCTTTTGTTTGAAGTGTATATGAGTTTTTCGGGTACTATTTAATTATAAACGTAACGCTTAATTTTGCGAGAAACATCAAACCTCCTGTCTTAATTTTTTTTCTTTAATTAGCGGGCATTTATCACCCACTTGGTGACGCTAACTAAAGCAAAGATGGTAACCCAGTGCCCTTTCTGACCTCTGATAAAGAATTGCGGCTTGGTCTTTTCATGTCCGCCATCTTTGCGTTGATAGATAGGACCATTGTTTACAAATACCTTCCTATCTTTGTAGGCAAGCCATCCGTTGAAATGAGATCACGTATATCAAGGGATCTCTTGGTTTACGCTGCACACCCAAGATACTGTCACCCTTTTACATCACAAACTGAAATGTTCCACAGATTTAAAACTATGAGCGTGAAATGATGTAGAATGCTTGCTTATTTCTTGCTCACTTTTTTGTGGGCATTGCGTGAAAAAGAGTGACTTCTATAATCCTGTTTAAAACCAGGTACTCACCCGTTGTTGTGGACTAGCACTACATTCATTGTAAAGTTGCGCAGAATTGCTTTCAATCCACAAAACTACATGGTTCCCTCAATGACAGGCTGCTGTAAAGTGGGTGCTTTACATTGAACGTGTTCTTGGATATTGCACCTGTATGTGCCTCTCGTCTGGGATGAAATCTATCTTCTACTATAAAGTTTCATTTTTTTTATATTCGCAGCTATACCTTTAACATATATTGTATTAAAAATATAAATCTTTCCCATACGTATATAGGGGAAAAATGAGTGTAAATAAATACTTGGGGAAATGCATAATATATAACCTGTATAAAACAACGCAGTTTGGTTTAGAAACTCTGTATTCTGACAGGATGAATGAGCGTTATGCCAGCCTCCTTCTTATAAAAATCCAATGTTCCTGCGTTTACTCAACCAAGCTCCTATTTATGTTATGAAAAACAACAATAGTTCATTCTTGGTTAACATTGTGATGTCAACAAAACCGGAAAATGAAATATGAATTACAAGTATGCTTTTTTAGACCAAGTCACGTCTGAAAGTAGAATCATTATGCTAAATTGAATAATGTGTACATGAAGAAAACCAACTGCTTCACAGAGTATTTAAACAAGCATTGGCAAATCCAATAGGTCTGGCCTTTCAGAGTATCAATGTATTGGTTTTCTCAATGTGTTTACGTTTTTACTGTTCTTAGATGCCATAGTCCACGGTAGAACTCTAAAATAAAAACAGGCAAAATATCTGCCTGCACATTATGATGCAGTTGGACGTATGCAAGCAAAAAACAGTCATTTTGGAACTGTTTCATTCCAAAAGTGCCACTGCATGCTTACATGTGTGTGTGTGTCTCCATGCATGCATTGATTCATGCACACAATGCAAGTGATGTGATAGTCATTTTTTTCACTATATTCATCTAACATGGTGGCTGCCATGTTAGACTTTAGAACTATGTAATAAAATAAAGTGTGCAGGTGTGTGAAAAAATAAAGTGACCTGGTAGCATTTAGCAGCTAACAATAAAGCCAATTGGTTGGGTTTGTGTTTTTAGTTAGCTTTGTAGCTGGGTTAGCTCTGTATTGCGTGGTGGTGTGCGTTTGAGAGTTTGTGGGGTGTGTACGGGTGTGAAAATACGGTATCTATGTGTGAAGGTGAAATTGTGAATGTATTTGACAGACTGTGTGCAGGACTGCTCTGTTTACTTACCGGTAATAGCATTACTCCGAGTCCTTCTCCCACTGTGATGACTCACACAGTGAGGCCCCTGTTTCTCTAATCACAATCCTCCCAATGCATATAATTCCCTCCCTCCTCCTTACCTCCTGTTCTTTACCAAGCCCAAACACTACACAGTTGGATTGGTCGAAAAAAGGCGGGAGGGGGCCCTTAGTCATTACGGCTGGAGAAGGACTCAGAGAAATGCTATTACCGGTTAGTAAACAGAGCATTACCCCTTTGTCCCTCCCTCCATTATGACTCGCACAGTGAAATGTACCCAATCCAAGAACAGATCAGGACAAATGCACAGCAAATTCCAACACAAGTTTAAATCAGAGGTTACAAAAAAAAGAAAGCAGGTTACAACATAGAGCTCAGCACTTTGGAAACCAACAAATCTAGACCCTCTGGGCCCTTGACCACACGATAATGGGTCAGAAATGTAGCCAGTTCAACAGATTTTCTGCAACAAAGTCCCTTGCACCTAAGCCGTAGAAGCAGCAATGCCCCTAGTAGTGTCACAGAAAAATGAAGCACCTGTTGGCGATCACACCGAGCCTGAAACGTCTTCCAATGCCTAGCAGAGGAAGACCTGGTAGACAAGCACCTAGATGCCTGGACAGAAGAAGAAACAAAAGCCGAGAGACCCTACATCATCGAGCCCACCCCCCTGTTCAATTACCAAGTCTTCAACTGGAGCCTGGTAAGGGATGGAACTTGGAGACACAGAAATCTCAGAGGGTATGGAAACAACAGCAATCTCAACTCCAGACCCATTCTCATCTCCATCAGCAGAGGAAACTAAACAGAGTGTGACCATGCTGGAGCTACCAGAACCACCTTAGCCTTCTCCCTCCGAACCAAAACTAGAAACCTCAGGATCAAAAGGAATGGAGGTAAAGCAAACAGCAGGCCCACTGACGCATGAAACGTCAGGGCATCTACCCCTGAAGTAGACCCCTCTCCTGACCAAGGGAACAAAACAGGGGAATAAGTGTGTTGCCTGGGTCTGCAAACAGATTCATCCCAGGGGCAACCCCACAATTGACGCATTTTGGCAAAGACCAGGGGAGAAAGCCAGAAGCCTGAGAGGACGGAATCTCCCTGCTCAGGGATCTGCCTGACAATTCAGAAACACGGTCCTCAAAGACCCCCCAATTGACTGAGCCCAGAGAAACAACTTGTCCGCAATTGCTGACAATGACGGAGCCCTCTTTACCCCCTTGGCGACTGACATAGGACTTGGCCGTGGTGTTGCCTGTGTGCACTATGACCACCTTGTCTGCCAGGAGAGAACAAAATGAAGGAGAGCCAAGCGGATTGCCTCTAACTCACTCCACTTGGAAGAGCGGGAACTCTGATCCACCAGCCACAGACCCTGAACCAAGAGATCCCCTGACGAGGCCCCCCAGCCACTCTCCTTGGCATCCATCGTAACAATGACCAGCTCCGGGAACAACACAGACACCCCTTCAAGATATTGGATGGTAGGAGCCATCACCCCAGAACCACCCACCACCCAAACCACAGGGGTAACTGGAAGAAGACATGTCAAATCCTGCACATTGGGTATTAGTTGGGACTTTCTTGTGTTCACCAAGAACCCATGGGACGACAGAAGATCCAGAGTGCACTGAACATGCAAACAGGTCAAGGGGGAGAGACGCACCCCTGACCAGATAATCGTAGAGATAAGGGAATACGGCAATCCCCTGCAGATGAAGGGTCACCATGAGAGGGGCAAAAACCTTAGTGAACACACAAGGGACAAACTTGAGGCCAAACGGCAAAACCTGGAAATAATCATGCGTCTCCCTCACAACATTCACAGGAACTTCTGATGATCATCATGTACAGGCACATGGAGGTACGCATCCTACAGATCGATGGTAGCCAAGTAATCCGCTGGATACAACAAGGGAATGAGCTGTTGGACAGACAACATCTTGAAGGAAATGGAGGCCACCCACTGGTTGAGGTGCTTTAAACTCAAAACTGACCGAAAGTCCCCTGATGTCTTCTGTACCAGGAACAAAATCGAGAACACCCAAAGACTGACACGATCCAGTGGCACAGGTATAATCGCTCTGTTCATCAACAATTCCTCGACTCCCACCAACAGCACAACTCTTTTGGCTGGATTCCTGGGGACAGGAGTAGGGATGCACCCGTACCTGTCAGCCTATGGTTTACATGTATGTTTATAACTTAGTTTTGTGCACTACTTATGTTACATTGACTTTGTTGTTATAATAAAGTGTTCCAACTTTATTAAGTTTGGAGTCTTGATCCTGTGGTTAAATTGATCATAGTGTTTAAAATTGATTACGTTCCTTGTGGTGTTGATTTATGTTGAATGAATCCAATTACCACAGTCCTCACTGAGTCCAAAGATCCAATCAACCTCTAGTGTAGGTGGGACGAGTTGTGGCGTCTCACCAGGATGCGTGCGGTTTCTGAACCCAAGGTGGGAAGAAGACCTCCATGTGTGCTCCAGCACTTTTTTTTTTAACAAGAAAAAGACAATATTCTCTTTGGGCCAAGCTGTGGTAAAGGTTTTAAACAGTTACTCCGTTGATGGTGAGTTGAACATCCCCATAAAGTGGTCATCTGAATTTCGACATGTTGTCCAAACCTACTGATTGATATAAAGGTGAATCGCTGACTTCATTTGGGGATCTGTGAAAACCAGCCCTTCCAAAATGTGCAGCATCTAATTCACCTTAGCTTTTCTTCTGTCCAGATCTTTAACAGTTCCCTCTGCTACTGCAAGATTAGATTGGAGTTCAGGCCATATGCATAGCCAAACTATAGAAATATGACAAGTAGACTAAGCCAAGTTACCCTTTCTATCACCTTTCTACGACCAATTATTCCATCTCTCTGCCACCGCACTAATCATATTCACCTTTTTACCTCATGATAGAAGTGCACCCCTGAAGCAGTGGAACCCTTTTCTGAAATGAATACTACATTCTCAGTCCAAATATTTTAGAGCGCTGGGAAGAGCCTGATTGAAAAATGCAAGAGCTATAGTTCCAAACTTTTGCAAGGTCCTGTTCACACAAATATATGACCATTTATGCCTTCCTTTCAGGTTTCAAGAAAAAGCTCAATTTTTCTTCAACTAGCATTGGCAAAGCCATCAAATAGCACCTTTTTGACCTACTGGCTTTGCCAATACTTTTTGCCTAAGCTGTGCAGTATCAGCACAAAAAAAAGAAAAAAGTATTATGACTTGGATGAGCACATAAAGTAGTGTCATGAGGCCACAGTGCCCAGCTCGATGATTTGTGCACACACACACGAATCACCATGCATACACGTTCACACAGCATGATGAGACTGCCTTTTGTATTTTCTGTGCTAAGATGGTGGATGCCAATCTTGGAGCTGTAAATAGAAAGCAGTATTTTAAACATGCATCAAAGCGCATTTTAAACCGGAAGTGACCCAGTAGCAAAAACATTTTTAAAACTGAGAGTGTCCGGGTGGTAGAGTAATGGATAAACAGGTGTAGGAGGGAGGGAAGTAATGAGGATGGGCAGAGGAGAGGGCAAGGGAGCAATGAAACCGTTTGGGGATGATAAAAAATACATTAAAAAGGAAAAAAAGGCCTTAGAGGTATAGGGAAAGCAATGGACAAGCTGCCATTGAAGAGAACAAAACAGAGCAGGTGGTGGGGGAATATTTGGAAGGGGAAGAAGCATACAATGGAGAGAAAGAAAATGCATGCTCTTCCATGGAGCGCCAAACAGAAAGAAACAAGTAGTTATCTGAATGCAAGCAGTAGAAAGATACAAGTCCTTTTCAATCCAAGAATCTCCAAGTAACACCTACACGGAGATCAGACCATCCAGAATGTAACTCAAGACTCATTCTCAACCTCCCATGTTACACCCACATCTCACTCCATCTCAGAGAGCTCCACCGGCTCCCCATTTACAAACACAGCCATTTCTCACTCCACATGCACACATACAAATCCTTGAACAACACTGGGGCAGCATACCTGAACAGCTGCATATACTTGCACCTCCCTGCCAGACACCTACACTCAGTCACTCTCTCACTCGCATACACTCCCCCCACACACACACAAAATTCACAAAAGCAGAGCAGGAGGTCACCCGTTTGGCCACATCAGACCCAAACCATAGAACGATCTTACACAATACATCAGAACCTCCTCCCAACTTCTGAAGTTCAACAGGAAGCTGAAGACCTGGCTGTTTGAATAACTCTACGTGGACCACACCCCTACACATCTGCTCAAGCAGATTAGTATTCTATACAAATTGACATTATATCCAATATTAGGAAGGGGCTGAGAGGGGGCGCCCAACAGCAAGTCCAATATTTCAAATTGTGGTTTTGATCATTGTTCTGAGGCTGTATTTATTTAAATAACAAGCATAAGCAAAACAACACATTTTAAATCTATAACTGACCTGTTAATTATTAAAATTTACAAAAATCTTAAATTAGCACAGCAAAAGTAGACAAAGAAAGTTTTAACTACAAGCCCTCTCTGACTTTCCTTCAAATTTCATGGTTGGCCCCACATCCACCCTTCAACTTTGCCAAACTGATGCCACCCACCACAACTTCCCTCGTGCCTGACAGTCCCTAAATAACTCATCTCTGCTTCATAACTAGGGGGTAGGGCCAGCGTATATTCTTGGCCAAAACTATGCCAGAGATATCCCTGAGGTGACTGACTAACTCCCTCCTACACATGTACCTGGGCTATCGGACCATAGCCTTGTTCCTTAATGCAAACTCCATGTCACCAGCCCTGGTGCATTAAAATAAAAGATCCACAAAGTACCAGGAAGAGTTCCATATTTTTGCCCCTCTCTACCACCCACGCTGCCTTTTTGAGTTAATGTTGTCAAGCTGTCTACCTGCAATATGGTCACCCATGAGCTAACTCTGCCACAGGCCAAAATGGTTTACTGACCAATCACATCCCTTTTTATGAGCTTAAAGTGATAGCAGCAAACAAAACTAAGGTATCAACCTATAGTTATATAGTACATTATTCACCTGGCACAAATTACCACAAACTTAAAAAAATATTCACCTCTCAAGCACACATGATGAATAGCCTTTAGCCCACTCCCGGTTAAGTGAAGTTTTCATGTAACTAAATCTGAAGCTGTTGCTGGGTTATTCGGCCCCTTCAGAGAAGAGCCAATTCTCCACACTCCCAAGACCAAGCTGTTACTCCATCATGGAACGTCTTTTCCATTCATGCAATCTCTCCATTTGTAATGCAGTCTAATCGTGCTGACCATCGGGGCTCAATGTTTACCACCCATGTTATGAATGAGAAGGGCTGGCGCCATAAGCTCCCTTCCAAAATGTTTTCAACCCTATCTCAGCTAATGCAAGGAGAATCCCCTGACACTAGATCAACAAACTGTGCTTCTGCGCCCCCCAAAAGAGAGTGATTTTTGTTTCAAAAAGATGATAAAGAATCTATGCTCCAGGATGGGGGGCAAACAAGAAATTAAAACCATTGAATAAGCCACTGAAACAAGCAAATTAGAAAGCTAACCAATGATAAGAAGTGGGCTGGCCCAAAATCCAACGTATGTTTTGGTATTATCCACCATGGCTGTTTTCGACAGCTACAGAATCTCTGTAGGAGAGACCTTACAATCTAAACTGCCCTTGTCAAGGCAGAGAAACTTCCAGGACAGGCTTTAGGTCCTCAAGGCTGGTTCCAGGTGCAAATGTGATAGATAAATTTAATTCAGCCTCTCTAGTTTGCTTCCTTTTCCTCTGCATTGTTGACAATCCCCCTGTCTGGGAAAAGTAACTGGGCATTTACTTTTTGCCAATATGTTTGCCTGTTTGTCACGTTCCAACCAGTGTAAAATACTGAGCTAATCTGCCATGAGCCAATTAAAACCCTTTTTCTGCAGTCATGAATTTCCATACTAGAGCGTGGTTGGCACTGTCCTGGAACATCATTTTTACGTACAAAAGTAATTTTCTAATGTGCATATATGAAGTTGGAAACATGAGCGAGTTATACTGGTGTATGTATATGCAATTATTTGCAGGTTTTTTACAGCAATATATTCCTGTTTCTCCAACTGTAATGCTGTTGCCATTGTGTTGTCTTGTCGGACAAAACATTTCAAAGGCTGTCAAAACTCTTACCAGTTAAAGTGTATATTTATATTTTCCTAGAGGTATAAAAACAATTGGATGCAACTATCACATATATGTACCTATTGGTGAAACTAAATATCTGATATGTATTTGCCAATATACTTTTGAGTTTAGGTCAATTTATTTAGAAGAATCCATAAAATCAGTACGAAATCAATATACCTGTACATTTATTATCAATATTTTAGAAGACTGGTTTTGCGAGGTAAAACATTGTTTATAAAAGCTGAACTCATAGTAACAACACAGAAACTTACGTTTCCTACATTTTAGCTCTGCTCCTTAAGTCTCTTCTCGTTAAGATCAGGTTGTGTGCTGTACTCTTACAAAACATGCATATTTCAGGTGTTTTGATATTTAAAAGCACATTATGGGCCTATACAATAATATTTAGAGAAAAACTCTAAATAGTATAGCTTTTCTTAATTTTTCCATTATTTTACTCCTTTGACTTACCGTAACCAATGATGGAAAGTGCTTTTTTTCCAATGATTGTTGCAGATTTGAATGACAAATTCTGACCATAACACAGACAGGTCCTTCATAGAGGTATATCTCTGTTCACTTTTTCAATGATTCTGCATGCTTTTTCTACTCTAATACATGAACGATGAGGCTGCCACGAACCACAAGGTCAAACTGCAACTGTTTATCTTGTTATCTACTAAGATGTGCAGATGATTAAATTGTCTTGTTCTGAAAACTGTCTGACCTCTTTGTCAACTGCATGCTCAGGATTTTATCAAAATCTGGTCACTCTCAATAAATTAGCATATTCTTTGTTGGATCATGCAGTCTAGACACTATCCCATCCAAAATGCATTGATTGATATTTAAAAGGCACCACCCTAGCTAGGAAGCATTAAGGTGCTGTACATTACATGGCAAATTGGGAGACAATTGACAAGATCGTGTACATCAAGTGGGAATTACACATCTATATTTCACTGATTATATTTTGGCACAAAGGGACTAAATGATTTGCCCAGAATCACACGATGTCATGCCAAGTGCTCAAGCTTGAATCCAGCTCTCCAGGTTCCAAAGTTCTCAGATGTAGGCACTAAGCCACAACTCCCATGTGATCAGTGTATAATTTTCTCTTTCAACATCAGGTCCAACATTTATAACACGTTCTTTCAAACGTTCAATTGAAAGTTTGTTTTTTAAATAAATGACAGATGAATACAGTTAATGCATGGATGAACCAAGTGTGAAAATGAGAAAATCATTTGCAATCTTACTGCCAAGAATGTGAGATTTCATGTCAAAAAGAGAAACCTTTTCCATGCAATTGTGTGATTTCACCAAGCTTACTCCAGTTGAATGGATTTTAGATAGGATAAATGTTGTAAATCAACAATATGGAATGGTGGAAGACTCTACCGAGGGAAACATAAAAGGATAATAAATGAGTTGGCAAATTGTCCTGCAATTGGTGGTTGCAGAGTCAGTGGTAGCATATCCAGGGGGGTCAATTTTCAGTCTGTGCTGTCAGAATTGAATTGACTTAGAGTGACCAGTCCCCATAGTTGTAGAGTTTCTCACTCCACTCTAACCTGCCATGAGACTGACTTTTCTCTGACATGCTGATCTGACATCTCTTGATTTGTGTATAGCTCAAAACAAATCTACTCATTCTCCTTATAAGAATTCTGAGTACTGCCAGATCCAAGGGGTTGGATTTCTAACCCACCAGTGTAGGGAACTTAATTCAGTTCACTATCATCATGGAGAAATACCATTTGTACTGCAGCCCTGTCAGCAATCCTCCCAGCAGTTCTGAACCAGAGGTGATGTCAGTTTACTTATCAGTCCTGCTCAACTTTCAGAGTGACAGTAATACAAACAATCTTTAACTCTCAAACAACACAATCAAGGGTAACAGCTAGTACTACGAGCAACAGGGATTTATTTAAAACATTCATTGATAAGGTATCACTATATTACTTAAAAGATGCACCGTAAGCACACAGCATCAAAATAGCAATGCAGTTATGCATATCATAAGCAGAAATAACATTTCTAGCAGGCCTAGAAAGCTCTGGCATCCTTGCACCCTCACGTTAATTCTAAGCCCTACACAATGTCTATAGTTAACCTCTCCAATACCAAGCTACCTTCTCAGGTTTCTTAAGGATGATCGCACATCATACCTGAATACAGCTAATGCAGCTATCCATTTTCAGGCTCTGCCAAGACAGGAAATGTGCCGTGGGTGTTAGGCTTTTAGACTGAACTCTCTAGCTGTGTGTGGCCAGTCAGGCAATGTGACGTAACCTCTAGCCATAATCTTAGCACAAGCAGTGCCCAAATCCTCGACTTTAAATGGAGTTTGACCACTGTTTTTTATTTCATATTTACAAAATAAAACAGAGCTCAGAGACATGAGGTTTGTAACAGACTAAACTATCAGGACACAAAATGTGTCAGTTTTGTCCACATGTTGATTTTATGGTGCTATTACTAAAACCGAGAGAGATCTATACAGCAAGGGGCCATGTTAAAAGTGAGCAGTCGTGAGTATCACCTTCACACGTTCAGCTAAGGATATGCAAGTGAAAACAAGCATTTGCAATGCAAAGGGTCTCGCATTTCTCCGAGTTAGAGCTATTAGTAGTTGTAAATTCCCAACCGGACTATTCTTGCCACATTAAATGGGAAAAAAGAGCTTGATCGCGCTGCTACAGTTCACTCATAGTGAAACCTATCAGCAAAAGTGCAATTTTCTACATGACCAGCAAAAGTGCAATTAACTATGTAACAGGTTCGATGTCATGGAAAGCGCTCGACTTCTGCCAAGCGAGATTGCTCATGCGAAAAAGATAAAAAGTAGTCCACAAACCGGATGGACAACAGCAAGCCTCGCACGTTTTCAGTACATGGTCGCTGCGCTGGAGGAGTGCTAACCACCGGAAAAGGCATGATGTATGCATGCCTTCCACTAATGAAAGCAAGCAGATTTTAACAGGCAAGCCCACGAACCCATGAAAGACACTGACATGACATGGACTGGGCTCCGAGCCCTTTTCTAACTACTAAAGCGTCTCGCAAGCAAAACACATGCGCAAGCGCATGTGACGCAGGCTCGACCCTAAAAATGGAGACAAAGGCCAACTTGCTCTAACTTAAATGAAGTCTGTTGTGGTATTCACAACATTCTCATGCACGAGCCCACCACTCCCTCCTACCAGCAGTTGCACGTAATTGATGCATAGTGTTCCTGTCTATTGTTGCCTTCTGAGTAAAATGTGACCTTCCCCTCATAGTCTTCACAGAACTGTGTATGAATGGTTTGAAAGGAAGTTTACTTTGTGTATGCCCATACTTCCTTCACACTACTTAATTTTGCTGAACAAAGCAATCCCATTATCTAAAGTCAACTATTAAAACTTACTTGAACCTAACTGCTCTTGCCAACAGCTGCGGTACACTTTTGCTTTCTGTCATCACTCCACTTAAGCATTCTTCCCTTTCTCAAACTACAGTATAGTGGGAATTTCCTTTCTAAATTAGATGTTGTTGGTTTTCTGTAATCTGTTGATATAATCACCTCCTAACGATTTGTACTTGAAAGAAATACGCTTTAATAAACATTATTGCTCTGCCACTATAGGGTCATTCTCTTCAGTCTGTGAGAGTTTGGTTAATACAAGGGGAAGGGAAAGTTTTACTGGTACATTCAGCAAGAATTACATTGCATATTCAGTTTTTTGTCTGCAGTATTTGAATTAATCTGCCTTATAGAAACAATAGTGTGGTATTAGCAACATTTGCTATTGTCAATGCTGAAATAGTTTGTTCCTGAGGCAGGTAGCTAGCCCATTTATGGGAACAGCTTTGCGGAAGCAAGAAATACAGGACCCTGTTTTTATATTTGTAGTCATGGGTAACTAATAACATACTGGACTTAAGAATATTTAATTAACAGGAAAATACAATAAAGTGATGTCTTATTCTATGTATTTAAAGGGAAATGCATGTGTCTCAAATGAGGAACTGCTGCCCCTACAGTGGCTAGGCTCCCAAAATTAGCAGAGTGTGGTGCTCCCTTGAACCCACCTTTTCCAAGAGAGGCTATCTGCCAGGTAGGGTCACCATGGCCCTCATTTCAACATAGGTGGTATCGACCGCCTACTGCGACAGCCGCCAACATACCACCGCCATGGCTACCAGCCGTCTACCGGTATCATGACCGCAGACGGTATTTCGCCAGAATGCTTGCAGAACACTGCCAACGGTCATGGCGGCAGACGGCAGTAAGGCGGCGCTGCTGACAGAGCACCACCACGCCAGCAAAACACTGCTGACCATATCAGGAGTAAGGATATGGCCTGGCAGTGTTTTGCTGGCGGACGCTGCTGCTGACAGCAGCACCACGGACGGTCTCCAGCCGGAGGACCCCCTGCAAGCAGGTAAGTTGGGTTCTCTGACCGGAGAGGGGTGTTGTCTGTATGTGGGGGGGGGTTGTATGTAGTGGTATGCGTGCATGCGGGTGTGAGTCACGTAGGATACATGCATGAATGAGTGATTGTGAGTGTTGTGCGTTGTGAATGCATGTGTGTGACACGGTATGTTGGTGAGTGTTGTGTGTGGTTATGTATGTGTGCATGCATGGGTGGTGGTGGGTATGCGTGTGTGCATGTGTGTATATGGGTGTGCGTGTGGGTGTGTATAGGTGCGGGGGCAGGAGCGGGAAGGGGACGGCCTGTTGGTGGTATTACTGCTGCTTTAACACCGACCGCCAGGGTTGTAATGAGGGCCTGTCTTCAGTGCAGTCAGCTCGACAGCGACTTATCTTCTGGCGGGAAATGTATGGCTGTTTAACTAAACTTTGGATGTGTACTTGTCATTTTGCTGTATATAGTGCTTTAAATGAGCAGGTACTCTTTGGTACTGAGTACCTGTACTTCTGTAATATGAAAGTGAGAGTACCTGCCCTTCTCACCACTGCTGCAAAACATTTTTGGGGGAGTACCGACACTTCTCAGGAACAAACAGGTACTCTAAAGAGTAAGTACATGCACTTCTACAGGTTTCCATTTTAAGCATTGCCTATGCAGTATTGTTTATATCAGTGGTGGCCACCACAAATTTTTTAAAATGGGTGAGAGGCAGGTGGTGACGGAGGGGGGAAAACAAATAAAAGATAAATAAAAAACTGTTCCTGCTGCCTCTCGTGCTCCTCTTCTGATGGTGTTGGTGTCCCAGCAGTCCTTTGGGCCCCATGCAATACTGGTGCTACTCTCATGCTACACCTAGCATTGAGCAGCATCAAGATTGGTCTGAGCGGCTTGGTCTGCTGCCCAGACTCTGCATGGGAGTCTGTGCGATTCTCCAACCCAGCTGTGTTGGAGAAACCTAAGTGTGTGTGTGTCAGTTCGGCCGGCCTAAGACAGCCAGCCAAACAGAAATGCGGACTTAGTGCACTCACTCCACTCCTTCTCGTCCCCCCCCCCACCCTCCCTCATGGCCCAGCCCCGCCCCCCTTACCACCTTGAGCCAGCAGCTGAAAAATAAAAAGATAGTAAGCTATCATTTTATTTTTCAGCTGCTGGCTCTTAGCCGGGGGGAGACGCTCCCTCACCATTGTGAAGGAGCGGCCCCTGGTTTATATCGCCCAAGCCAAGCGTCAGAGCATCTGTGAATACTACTGAAGTTCTAAGCACGGGACGGGATGATTTTCTTAGGTGTAAGCAGCCGCTGATTTATTTCCAACGTGTTCTCTATGGCGTTTTCCTCGATCGATGATCGCAAACACAGACAACGCACTCTGTGTGATCCTGGGCCTGCTAGCCACACGTTTCGTGCACTCGAACCTGATATCGCAGAAGGGGCGAGGATAAAAGTGGAGTTTACTCTAGCTGTCAGCAGCGAGAAACAGGCTGGATTGGTCGCACAACTTCATTGCTTCGATGGTTTCCGGGCTCAAAGCTCTTCCAACAGCTGTTTGCTTTGGCTACTGCTTACAGCCTTTTTTAACCAAAAAGTATTTTTTATCAAATGTTCTGCTGTCTACGTCTGTTTTTCAGGAAAGGGGGCTGTTTCCAATGTTGTGGTCGGAGTTCTTTTGAAATACGCTTTGCAGTGTTTCTTTGCCGCGTTTTCCTCCTTTCACTGATTTCCACGCACTACGGACCTGGGCTGCCGCTTGGTGATGAGCGAGAGGAGAGCACATTCGCAAGTCGCTTAATCCCACACAGACAGCTCTGTGCAGTTACCTTCAAGGAAAAGTTCACGCCCCCAAGGAGTGTTTAGTCTTGCCGAACTGCAGTAACCGGCTGAGCAGAGCCTGTGAGAGAAACAGAGCGCTCAGGATGAGGAAAAGTTTTCCTGCTTCGCCAGAGCTGTCGTTACATCCTGAAACATTATTTTAATGATTGCTGTTGTTGCTAGCGGTGCCTGTGTCCCGATGAACTGAACGAGTTTGGCACACTGGGGCGAGTATTAGCATATATTTTAAATTTCTGGATGGACATGAGAGACGTTGAGTGAAGCCATGTCGGTGTTAGGGGATGCCTCCAAGCTGAGGCAGCCAGCTGTGGGGTCAAAGCCTGTCCACACTGCCCTTCCGATGCCGCAAGTTGGCAGGACCGTGTCACGGCTGCATCCTTCGAGGGCCCAGGGGCACAGAGGGACAGAGAGCTCTGAGCTGGCCTGTCACCTCAAATTAAAATCAACCTGTGATTTTCCAGAGAAGAAAAGACTCCAAGGGACAACAAAGGAAACCGAAGACCGCAAGGTTAGTGCTGAACCTCACCTGACGCCAGGAACAATTGATTGTTGGATGGGTGTCCGTGGGATGTTGAGTCCTTTCTGAACATTGTATCAGGAGCTGTCTGATAGTGAGGAGCATAGGGGGATACAGAGCGGAAATAGCATAGAAAGCACTGATTGCATGGTTAATAGAATAATTTCATCAAACATGAAACTGAAAGACCGTATAGTACTTTAACGTTTTCTATTAGGTTATGGAAAAATATCAGTAAGGAAGGCTAATTCAGCCAAGTGATCTACTGTGCCATGTCTTGTATATCTCAAATCATAGACACACTTCCCGTCTTCCCTTGTTTATATAAATGTTTCCCTGTCTTCCCTTGTGTGTATGTGTGTGTGTGAGTGTGTGTGTATATATATATATATATATATATATATATATATATGAATATATATATGTATATATATATATATATATAAATACATAAATCCGTATGATAAAAATAAGTGTCATGACCTCCAGACACAGAAGACTGGCACTCCAGAGTCTAGTTCAAGATAATTTAATGCAACTCGTTTCGATCTACGATCTTCTCCATGGCCTAATTCAGATGTTGCCTTTAAATTATCTTGAACCAGACTCTGGAGTGTGAGTCTTCTGTGTCTGGAGGTCGTGGCACTGATTTTGGACACTTATAGCAGGGCGTGCACCCTCAACTCGCACCGGCCCTGGTGATGGACATAGCAAGGATATGCCCTAAGGTAACTATAACTTGCACCCCCACCATGCACAGTTTTTTCGTCAAAACCTTTAATGCAAATATTACATTGATATTATCAATGATGTTATCAAAGATGTCATGAGTGCCATAATTTGTGAGGTAATTCACAGTGCATGGCGAGGGCAAAAGTTAAAGTTACTTTAGGGTTCAAGTTATAGTTACTTGTACAAGTTACAGTTACTTGAGATAGCTCTAACTATAACATGTGAATTTCTCTGGTTTTGTGCGTGTAAATTCAGAACCTAACTATAATGTCCCTGTAACGTTTGTGAATATCTAAGGTTATTTTAAATTCTATTTCCTAACTATAACATCCCTGTCATCTTTTTTTTTTATAGTAAATTTGTATGTTTTTTTTTTTTTTAACGTAAGGTTATTTTTAATTACTATACATTAATCCAACCATTGCTGCACACAGCCTTCAGACATGCACAGTGGGGGTTGGCTGCAGGGCCCGAATAATCACCCAACACTGCAGCAGCCGTGCATGACAGGGGTTTGCCACAGTGCCTGGCCTGCAGCCTGGCCCTGCACCCTGGCCCTTCAACCAACCCTATAACCACCCAAACCCTTCGGCCATGCACAGTGGGGGTTGGCTACAGGCCAGAACTCTAGTAAATGAACAAATAAAATACCATGGGATACCAGGATTTGAACCTACTGAGAGACAGTCCAAGAGCATTACCAGTAGTACACAAGTGACTCTCTTTTGCTGTACATCAAAACATCAATATAACATTTGCAACCAAACCTCTTGCTAGTGTGATGATTTGAAGTCACTGAATAGAGAGACCATTCAAATAACAATAGCTCTTTCATCCCATTATAGGATGAGAGAGACAGAAAGTGAGAGATTGAGAGACCTAGAGAAGAAGATTGACAGAGAGAAATTGCAAGCAGGCTGCTTGAAATAGCAGCTCCTTTCTTGTGGGAGAAATGTTTTAATCTGTTTCCATGCATGCATATTTGTGTGCAGGGAAACAGATGAAAACTCTGTTCCTGCAAGTTGGAGTTGTTTGATAGCTCCCGCTTACACAAAGTGGACTTTGTTTGCTTTCGCTTAGTGGGAGCTGTTCGCTCCCACCAAGCAAAAGCAAACAGCTGTGACCCGGGGGTGGGCACCCCCAGACGGAGCAGGAGCCGACCCTGGAGGGTGGACAGTCCCCAGGGCCATCATTGGCTCCTTGAGGGGGGCCCGCGTGGCCCCTCTCTAACATTAATTTGCCCTGGAAAGAAGTTGGTCCCCGGGAGTTCACAATGGAACCCCCTCATTGTTTTAATTTATCTCCGGGGAGGTGGTGGTCCCCAGGCACCCCCTGCATACATAATTAGTTTAGTTCTGGAGAGGTGGTGGTCCCTGAGGCTGCGGGGGGATGTATTTGGCCACCCCGCATATCATTTAGCATTTGCCTTGGGAAGTGGTGGTCCCAGGGGCTGTGGGGGGGAGGGGCTGTGTGGCCCTCCTGCATACATAATTAGTTTAGCCCCAGGGAGGTGGCTGTCCCCCAAGCTACGGAGGGGATGCATGCCCCCGCAGAAAGAATGACTATGGCCCCAGGGAGGTGGTGGTGCCCAGGGCTATGAGGGTGCACGCCCCCCCACACAGAATTAATTTGGCCCCAGGAAGGTGGCAGTGCCTGGGGCTGCAGGGAGGGCCACACGCCCCCACATACATTATGAGTATAGCCCAATGCAGGTGGTGGTCCTTGGGGCTGTGGGGGGGCCATGTATATCCCACACACAGAATGATAATGGCCCTGGGCAGGAGGTGGTCCCCAAGATATGAAAATGCTCTAGGAGGGGGGCCCGTGCTCCCCCCTTTTTTATTTTAATATGCCCACTGGACCTGGCCCACCCGTGGGCTTCATAAAAACAAGCACAGGAACCCACACTTGTTTTTTTTTTAAAAATGTTTGCTGTGAATTTGCAACATCACAAATTTGCTGCAACATTTTATTTTTTAACAAAAGTTCTTTTTTGCCCTGGCAGGGTCACTCTGGGACCCCTGCATCAGAGCTAAGGGGCCAGGATGTCTCTACCCTGGCCCCTTTAAATTATTTTCACTTTTTTTCTGGGATTCGGCTGAAGCCAAATCCCAAGATGGCTGCCAACACTTACTAGTTTGAAGTGCTGTCAGCCTATCAGTGCTCTGAAGCTCCCTGCACAAGTTTTTTTTAAAATCATTTGTGAAGTCTTCGGGGAGGATCTACAGCCTTATATATATATATATATATATATATATATATATATATATATATACAAATGTATTTTCCCTTTAAAACTACTGAACGGATTTACACCAAATAACCAAAAGCACAATCTGCAGAACAAAATCTAGTGCTCTGCTAAATTTGTTGGAATTCTTTCCAGCAGTTTGGGCTGTATTCGTGTTACCTTTTTTGACCCCCCTTTTTCTTGGCTCCTGCTTGACAGATCACCCTGAAACTTCCCATATGCAACAAGAATCACTGGCATAAATGTTTTGGAAAATTTCGTTAAGATTCTTCGAACGGTGGAAAAGATATAGGCAAGTCAATAAATGCTTTTTCTATGGAAACCTGGATCTAACTATAACTACCTAGTAGTGATTTATATATATATTACATAGTGACAGGTAACTACCATAGTACTTCTCTACCTATTTTTGTTTAGCCTGTGTCCAGCTAATCGGTGTAAGTGTTTACAAAACACATGCGCCACTAATGCGTCATAGGTTTGTAGAGGTATTGAACATGTTATAAATCTTTGTACTGAAAAGTAATTCTGTGCGCAGGTGACAATTTGCGTTTATCATGTTCCACACAAGTTTTTTGGCTCTGCAGAAAAAGTTTCCAACAGTGCAATGATTCTACATAAAAATATTACGTATTGTAAGTAGGCTTGAGATATTAGACAATCATCTCAGCATGAACATTTCTACATAACATAGAAGAGTGTGCACTAGATGTTGACTATGTACATGTGCTTGCTTTGATTCATAAGATGGGTTATCTATAACGTTTTCACCACAGTATAAAGGCTGCAGGTAGTATGATCTTTAGCACCTTCAGACCTTACTTATTTTAAGTGAATAGTCACTCTCTGGGCAAGGTTTGCATTGAGTCTACACTTTTCTTAGTAGATTTTTAATACTTTGTGGTGTATTTCTCATGAGAGTTTGTATCAGCAACCAGGGTGGTAGAGTAAACTTTCTCTATAGAGTAAACTGTTTACACTACCAAATTTTATAGTCTCAACAACTTCATTTCTCAATGAAGGTTTGATGACTGTGAGGAGTTTGATATAGGTAAAAGCTATCCCTAGTAGGGCATTAGTTATGTAATAGAAATTGAACATTTGGAAGAACTTGGTTTTCTCTGAACAGTTGTGTACATGTTGAATACCATGTGCAGTAGGAGGTACCCTGTTGTTAGTAGTTGGTAGTGTTGGTAGTCATCGTGTACTCTGCTACCCATGAAGTGTATGGTTTAGGTTCAGTGTTGGACATAACAAAAGCTTGGTTCCTCTAAGGGGGTTGCATATATGCTGGCATTAATGAGGCTTCATTTTAGTATGATTTATTTTGTACTTATTTTCAAATCTCTAATGCTATACTGGCTTATTGAGCAATGTGCGCAAAAGAAGGTTGATGGTGTCAGCAGTGATGTCATTGGTGATGCCATCAATGATGTAATTTGAGATGTCATCAGTGATGTCATAAATGCCTTAGAACATGCAATGAGTGATGTAATAAATTGAGGTCATAAGTTGTGCATGGGAGGCACAAGTTCTAGTTATAGTTATAGTTATAGTTCGCATAGCTAACCACAACTGGTGGATTTATGTATTTTTTTTATTTCAGAACATTATTGGTGTCATTGACATATTCACCTAACTATAACAGTACGCTAACCTTTGTTTTTTTCAGTGAATTTCTAAGGTTTCTGTTAAGGTTTTATTGCGGTTTAAATAAAAAAATATATATTTTTATCACACCTAAATGTAACGTTATTTTAACCTTTGTTTTTTAGTTAATTTCTAGGGTTTTATTAACGTAAATTAGTATTCAATTACCATACATATTACCTTTGGCTTTTCATGGCATGGAGTTGTTCACAGGGTCTGTCCTGTGGCCAGGCCCTGCAACAGTCATTCCATTGGCAGCCAAACCCATGCTGCGCACAGCCTGTGGCTGTGCACAGCAGGAGGTTGTCAAAAGGGCCTGGCCTGCAGCCAAGCCCTGTTGTCAACCCACCCAGAGGCAGCCATCCCTGCCTCCCCCATAGGCAGCCAACCCCACGCTGCACACAGACTTTCATCGAGTGCTGCATGGAGATTGCCTCTGGTGGGTTGCTGCCACCCGGAGGCAGCCTACCCCACAGCGTGCACAGCCTTTGGTCATGTACATTGTGGGGTTAAGGCCTGTGTTGCACCTCGCCTCGTTTCCAACTTCCCTCAGGCAACCAACTCCTTGCTGTGCCCAGCCTTTGCCCGTGTGTAGTGGGGTGGTGGCCACGGGGCACAGGGAGTCACAGTTATCTTAAAGCATGAGTTATAGTAACTAGAGATAACTGTCACTGGTGAAGGTCAGTAAACTTTCCACCTAACAATAATGTAACTTTAACCTTTTATTTCAGGGAAAATATATAGGCATATATGTAATATATGTATGTATGTGTGTGTATATGTATATCTACAGTGGAGGAATGGTGTAGGCTGCGGTAGAGGTGTGAATGAGAAAAGCATAGTTTTTTTATTGCTTGTATGGTAAAAGAAGGAATTTTTTTTCAGTTTTAAGTAGTGAAAATAGGGACAAAAATATGAAAATTTCGCTGAATTTCTATGAAACTGTTGTGTGTGCACATGAAGATGGCACAGTGAGCTGGACACACACAGCTGCTAACACTTGCAGTGGTGAGAAGTTCACTAGTTTGAATTCTGGCAAAATGTGCTCAGACTTTCATTTCCTCTGAAGTTGATACATTATTTACTATCAATTGAGGAATAATACTGTATGCTAAGGCACTTAGAATTAGCAAAAGTATGGTGTGAAGCACTACTTAAAAATATTACATTATTATGGTAAAATGAACTCCAACGTGGTTCTTAGTTCAGTCACTAATAGTCATGTGTATCACCAGCAGAGCTTTAAGTGTAATTTACAAGGGTGGTTTAATCTGTTTCCTTAAAAGGGGCACTTTCTATTTCGTAGAGTGAAAAATGACACTATGCATGTTCTTCGCAAGTGACCAGCGGTGGCTCCTCTCATATGGCGGAGAAGCGTGTGTTCCCCCCCCTCCGCCAGCAGCTGCAAAACTTGAAAAAGAAAACTATAATAAACTGTGTTTAGTAATTTATTATTTTTCAAGGAGGCGGGCCATGAGGGATGACAGCCACACAGGGGAGTGGTGTGCCCTCCTCTTAGTGTACATGTGAGTTTGGCCATCTGAGTCAGGATGGCTAAGCACACTTGCACACTGAGCTCTCTCCAACCTAGCAACACAGTGCTGGGTTGGAGACACGAAGCCAGGGCACTCAGGCCAATACTGACGCTGCTCTCATGCTCCCAGCAGCATGACAGCAGCATTGGAATTGGCAGCAGGGCAGCCTGGAAACCTGTGCCTTCAGTGGACATGTGAATTGGATATGGCGATGCAGCAGTTTTTTTTTTCTTTCCATGTGTCCCTGCTCCCGTGCCCTCCACCCCTCCCCAGCTGCAAATGCCAGACCAGATCTGACTCAGTATATTGGAAGCTCAGGCAAGCAATGGGTAGGAAAAACGTATGCTTCTAAATCGCATTTATTTGAATAGAGACTCTTCATTCACATACCTGTTCTTTTTCAAAAGACAGCAGAGCAGATTCTGTTAAATCCTTTTGTAGTTTCTCAGACTGCACAGCCATTGTCTGAATTTCCAAACGGAATTAGATTTCCATGCGTGCCAGTGATGGAGTGTTTCCAAATTCATTGGGATTGCATCTGAGTTGCTAACAGTAAAAAGTTCAAACGAGGGGCATTTCACTTTTACACATGCAGCCTTTGTATTTAGAAACATTGAAAGAAGTTCCTAGTTAAAAAGAAATTACTGTTTTAGATTTCAGGATGTAGCCATCATTGCACATTTATTCTGTGCCATACTTGGGAAGATTGAGATTGACTTTGGCATAGAGATATGCCCTATGGCATATCGCAACATGATGGTGCCCTGCAGAATGTAGTGAGAATCCTGTGACACTTCAGTTTCTTACAGATATTCATAGGCCTCGTGCTAAATGGGGACATTTAGCACAAGCACGAGCCCTTGCATTGCAGGGTCCTGCCTTACATCCTTGAATATGAGGTTTTCCTGCTCTGCACGTGTCCACCCACTCACATGTCTTCAGTGCATTTTCTATTTAGTGGGTATGTAAATATATCAGTCTTTCTCAAAAACTACCCTGTGGGTTCTGCTGGCAGAATGTAGGAAGCCCTAAATATTGCCCATGTTCCTAGCTAGTATCCCTCTATGAATTTTGCCTAATAAACACCCATTGTCTGAGGATTAGCAATCATGAATGATTATCACCAGCCCTCAGTAACCAGTACCGGATCTCTTGTAATTGATTCTTTCCAAGGCAGCATTGTTTTGAAAGCCTTTGCCATATCCTAGTTATAAGGACTCAGGACGGTAAATAGTTACAGGAGCCTCCGCTATGCTGACTGTACAGTACCACTTACAGTACTGCTTGTAAAAAAAAAAAAAAAAAAAGTCTGACAATGGTATGGTAGACTATTTCATTCTTTGCTATGAAATGGTTGATTATAAGTGATGTGAATTTCCTCTGAGTGAGACATAATCCCGCTTCTCTTTCATGTGGTGTTTGTTGCATAATGATTTCAAGTAAGATAAGCATGTCCTATTATCACTGAAGAAGACCCAAGTATATAAGATCTGAAAATGTAAAGAAATAGAACTGAACTGTTTGTAAATTGAGCCTTAAACACATCAATATTCCCATAAGGAATTGGTTTGTTGGTTGAGGAGGGTCGAAGCCCCACTCAGGCAACAACCATAATCCTTGTCAGGTTGAACCACAAGAATCACTAAATTAACCTGTGCTTAGTACTCTGATAGATTGGCACAAAGACAGTACGGCTTAACCTAGAGGCAATGTTTAAAGTATTTATGCAGCACTCAACCAGTAATTAAGTGAAAACACAGCACAGTAAGAATTCCAAACCCCAATGTAGATGATTATAGAGTATTTCAATAAATAGCCTGATATTGGAATGACAACAATCCAATCAGTAGGACCAGAGATATTGAATTTAAAGGCTCAAGTAAGCATAGCGCACAAAGGCATGATGTGCCAACAATGGAAATCTGGTCTGGCTAAACAGGGACGGAGTTGCAAGTTTGAGCCGACTGCGATTGCATGTAGGCCACGCACAGGACCAAATTTGGTCTGTTGAGAGTGGTACCTTATGTCATTGGTGCAAGGTCTGCCTGGCATTGCTTTGTGAGGCTTTGCATTGCTCTGTGTTGGTTCTGATGAAGCTTTCAGATATGCTGCAAAGCACTGCAGGGCTTTGCAGCAATTGGAATTTGCTCTGGTGAAGCAGTCAGCTGCGTAGCAAGGGGTTGTGTTGCTTCATGACAGATTTGATGGAACCATCAGCTAGGCAAGGAGGAGTTCTCTTTGATACAGCCAACGGTCCAGGATCTTGGGGTGTGGGACCTCTTAGATATCAGGAATCACTCCAGCAGAGCCCAGCAGCAGAGTTCAGACAGGTCCAACTGCCACAAGTCAGCTGGGCAGTTGAAGGGAGGCCTCTGAAGCTTCTTGTGCCCCTGTAGCTTACACGGGAGGTCAGCCAGCTGACACTTCTAATCACTCTGGGTAGCCTGGGATGAAGGGAAGCAGGTGCAGAATTCCTTCGCAGGAAGCAAGGTAGTCCTTTAAGCAGGAGGCAGTCCTCTGGCAGCAGGCCAGTCCTTTCTCTAAGTTCCACAGGTTAAGGAGTGTTCTGAAGAGTGGTTTGGGAGGGGTAACATTTATACCTGGCACCTGCCTTTGTTAATGGGGGGACTCCCTTTCCTAAAACCACATCTGGTTCTGAAAAGTTCTTCCCTTTCCCTACCACGGCTACAAACTGCCTTTTTGACAAAAGGCTGGTGTTGGATTCTCGACAGTGTGCTGAGGCAAAATTCTTTTTTTAGTGTATCTGGGGCACGGTTCAGCTTCTCTGTAGCCATTATGCCATGATGGCCCATCCTGCCTATCCATAGTCTCCCTTCTGTCACACAAACTCCAACAGCAGACCCCTCACTGTTAGGTGACCCAGGGCACTGACAGAAGGTGTTAATATTTAGGACAAGGAAATGCCAACTTTCTAGAAGTGGAACTTTAAGAATTGTGACTTAAAACCTTACTTTACCATTAAATACAATACCTTTGAGTGAAACAGTATATTTCTATCTGCTCCCAATTTAAAGTTAATACTTTTTATAAGCAATAAGGTAACCCTGTGTTAGCCAGTGGGGGAGAGAGGCCTTACAGTAGTGAAAAACATCTTTAGGAGTTTTTCAGTACCAGGACATGTAAATCATAAACCCCATGTGTCCTACTTTTTGAATACCATTGCACCTTGCTATATTAGCTTTTAGGGCCTTACGGTGTCTTAGGATGTATTAGGAAAGTTTAGGCCTGGCAAAAATTTTATTTTTCCAGATCAAAATGGTAGTTTAAAAAATGCACTACAGGCTGAAATGGCAGGCCTGAGAAGTGTTTTAAAATACTACTTTAGTTGGTGGCAAAATGAATGCTGCAGGCCCACTAGTGACATTTAATTTACAGGGCCAGGGTACAGGTAAGTACCATTTACTAGGGACGTACAAGTAAATTAAATCCATCAATGTGGTGTAGTCTAATTTCAACATGTTTGAAGGACAGACCACAAGCACTTTAGTACCAGTTAGCAGTGGTAAAGCGCACAAAGTCCTAATGTAAACAAGAACAAATTAAGCAAAACTGGAGGGTTGAAAGAAAAAGGTTTCCAATTATGTCATGTTAAACAAGTCCTATACATGAAAACAAATCCCACACACTGGAATAACTTTGAGCTATAAATAAATGTTACTTGCAGTCATCTGCACACTCTGAAGCAAATAGTTTCTGTTCAAAATAAGGGCACGATCAGAGGCTGTTAATGCAGATTTGCATCAAGAAACTTTCACTTTGCCCATTTAATAATTAAAAGCAAACGCTTAGAAATGTTTTATGGCATATATGACTATGACATATAACAATAGTCATATATACGACTTGTATAACAGATAAATAAAAACGATGGAACATGTAGAACAAAGCAAAGGCATTTAATTCTAACCTCAATTTGTGGTGTAGATATTAAAGAAGAGGGATAGAAGGGAGTGCCCCTGTTCAGTGCTAAATGGAAATGGTTCTTAGTGAATTTCATTCACTGCATCGATTGCTCTGGCTCATCAAATGCAAAACGTTGGTGGTTACTCCTGAAAATGAAACTGCTTAGACTTTTGACTCGATGTTTCATGCCAAAGGATTGCAGTTGCCTTCATCTGTCACAAGAGAAGTTTGCTGTGGCCTAAAACTATTGCTTAGGCATAGCTGTTAAGAAGGAAAATCTTTCAATGGTAGAAAACAGAACTCTTCAAGTCGCTTATTCTGAATCCAAGAGATATATTTGCTGAGCAGGAACGATCTACTACTTAAATGTTTGTTGTTTGTTTAAGATAGTGTCCTTCACAATATTTTATATTTGTTTCCTCGAAATACTCACCCACCAGTCAAAGTGCCAAGTTCGGTGGAAAGTGACAGCTGCTGAGTTCAAGAGTCTGTGTTCTGTGTGTTTGTTTGTTTTAGCACTTGTAGGAAAATATATCTGTTGACGGCTGGTATGAATTATTAGGGTTGCTTAAGCAGAGCCCTTTGCCATGTTCGCGAACATCTTATTATATTAAAAAATATCCTTAATTGACATAAATATGTACGGTTGTGAAGACACACTGATACATTGAGCCTGTCCACAAAACCTCTAATCCCAAAAGATATCGGTTTTCAGGTTACTTCTGCGCAAGTCTTAGTGTTCGAACTTGAATTCTATTTTTGATTGCGTTAATGATGGGTTATCCATTACCAGTTAAACCAGAACACGTCTGCATCGCTGTTTTTTCTTGCCTCGTTTCTCTGAATTCCGTTTTATTTTTTTCCCAGTAGCCTGAGTTTGCACTTGTGAAAAAACAGCATTTTTAGCCATTGGCTCCAGGAAGCCAGTTGTTTTGAGTTAATTTGTCAATCTCAAAACTGATACTTGACTGTTACTTTCCCACAGATTTTCATGCAGAAATTGGCATTGAAAAACCCCACCCTAGTAACCACTAGGTGTGTTCTGTGTTTTTGTTTCACAGTGATTCATATCTAGAAAAAAATGAAGTTCCAGTTGGATGACTTTTGCCTACAATATATGATATTTATGTACGACTTCCTGGTGGCCAGAAATTGACTCAAAGCTTGGCAGCTGGATTAGTCTATCTTTGTGAGGCTTTGTATTTTTGTAGTGCTGATTGGGCTTTGCCTCTGGGTGTTTTCTGTTTTTTTTTCTCTTTGGCAGGAATACAGTGTGTCTTGGTTGAGGGAGACAATGGGATCGTCTTGGAGTTTTGAACTCTGAAATGGCGTGATCGGTACCCGTTCCGTCTACCATAACACTCTGATGTTCCGGCTCAAACGTGATTTTGTCGCACTTGGCCTCCCGAGTTAGCATGCTTCTTCCTGCCGTACTCGCAGGATGGGACTAAGAGAAAACCAATGGCCTAGTCAGGGTTGCCCATTAAATGTGCATTCATTTTCTTTGAGACATAAAATGCTTGAAGTTCCAAGAACATTTTATAGGGTTAGCAAACATTTTGTATGTTTAAATTAGCGAAAAATGCCAGCGCCCCGGATCTGACGGCAAGAGTTAGGAACAAAACCATGTGACATACCACTATTTAAAACTGTTGGTTTTGTGGTCTTATTTTGAACTCGAATAGATAACATGTAATACTCGATTGTTGTTCCTAATGTAAAAGAGGGCAGTGAACCATCAGAAACTGACCAAAACTAAGACAGCAAGCAGCCTCCGTGAATCGGACACAATGAAGCAACCTGCTACGTATATGCCTGGCTCACTTCTCAACACATTACCAAGAACATCTGACACATGCTGTATACAATATCGCAGCACATCACATCAAATATAACTTTTACTGTGGAAGAGCTGACTGCCAGCATTGCTCACCCTACCCTTAAAAGTAGACTGATTCACCTCACCCCCAATCCACATTTGCACATTCAGATAATCTGATTGGTCACTGCCTAAACAAACCGAATTAGCCCCTTTGTTCACAGCAGATGGATTGGCTGCTGAGCAGACAGTAAAATAAGCAGCGTAAATCTGCACACCTCTGGACATGTGTGTGTAGTCTGTGGATGTGCAAGTAATACAAACACAAAGGATGGTTACCCGTGGAGAGGTTTATACAGATGCAAGTAAAACACATCTGTGCTACAGGTAACAAAGTATAGGGCGCGCTCTTTCTGTTTTTCATTAGTGAATTTTGCCCAGGACTGTCCTTGATCCATTTGTCCTTGTAAATCATACATACCTAAATACCAGAATTGGCTCCCCAATTCACATTCAATTCACCGCTAAAGTCACGAAGATCAACTTGCCACCCTTCTTTCCATCCCACTACATGTTTCTAACTCCAGTATGCATCCCCATACCACAATGTTGACCTAAAACAATGTACCATAAGGACACATTGAAACACACTCTGTGCCAGAAATCTAATGTGCCTAAGCAGGTCAGGCCTTGCTCAAACACTACCAAACACAATCACAGCTGCATTCACAGTTTACATACCAGCCTACTTATTGCTAGAGCCTTAGAAAAACATCCACCATAGATCTGGTTACCATAGTCCACACATGAACAACTGTCAGTATACATGCAAGTGACTGTCACTAGAACCAATCATTGCTGATACCTTGGGAAGCCCCACTGCCACTACCCACATGACCTTCTATTCACACACATCACATTTAGGCAAAACTAAGATACCCAAACTCACTATGTCACTTTCACCATCTAATAAACACACAAATAACATACAACATACTGCCAATTTACAGAGCTGTCAGTACTAAGAACAGCTGAGAACGACACACTTAGAGCTTCCTAAATACAGTGTAACATATTAGGTGGACACTTACAACCATTGATTTCCAGGGAAATATTTAATGGTTCTGCCTTCAGGATAACCAACACAGTTGATAGTCTGATAGGTTGATGATAAGATGTCAGAAGTTGAAGAGGAAAGTGACTGGCAGAATGTACTTTTGGTTAGAACCAATATTGTTAGAAATGATCATCTTCTGCTTAGTAGTCCCTCAGATTTGTGCCTGCACTACCCTATTTTTGCTATACCCACTTTTGTTTGAGCATTGAGACTCTGTGCTCTTTAGTTAGGCTAACCAGTGGTAAAGTGCTTGTGCTGTTCCTTTCTAATATAGTAAAAGTGGTTTTCCCCTAATTGTTACATTTAATTTATGTACAAGTCCCTAGTAAATGTTACTACATGTATCCAGGACCTGTAAATTAAATTCTACAAAGAGGCTGCAGCACTGAGATCGCACTGTAAACACGTCTCATGCCTGCCACTCCAGCCTGTAGTGCAGTTTAAAACTGCCATTTTGGCATTTTTCCATTTTTCCAGGCCTAAACATTTCTTTTTAATACTTATGTCACTCCCTAAAGGCACGTTTGCATAATGCACAATAGCAAGGATAACTCTTCCATAGACTAACACTGGGTTACCTTATTACACTTAATAAGTGCCCAAACCAAATGTGTCTTTCTGCCAGTGTCCAGGGTCACATGACTCTTAATGGCTCTCCTTTGGTGTGATGTATATTTCTTTCAGATGGGGACAAAAGGGCCCTGGGTACAGGGGAGAGTGTTCTTCTCCTCAGTATGCTGGCCTGGGGGTTGTGCTCAGCCCTTCCACCATTCAAAGGGAGCCTAAGGGCTGTACCCAGGCCATTCCTGGATACTGAAAATGCCTGCCCTGCCACAGGCAAATGCAGGCCACTCCTGAGCCGGCCTGTCCTTTGTCCCCCTAGACAGATTGTCGCCAAAACGCAAGGAAAAGGGAAGATCTGACCCAGAACCATTTTAGGGATAGACAAAGGTGGTGACTTCCACACACAGGCTAGCACGGGGTATAAAAGTGGCACCCTCAGAACCTCTCATCAGAATACTCCTGGATATGTAGAGACTCAAAAGGAGGACTATCCTGTTATCTGGATCCTGAAGGAAGCCTAAGCCAACTTGCCTTGAACCCAGGACCCCAGCAGTGACTCCAAAGGTCAGTTGGCCTTTTGTGTGAGCTATCTAGGCACATCAATCTTCTGGTCCTAACCCCCGAGAGGTGCCCCCCCCAGGTTCTGGACCCTTGGCTGGTGTAAAAGTGTACTCCTCCATCCCAAAAGTACAAGACCTCAACTCCAGTTTAAACACCAGAGGTCATGGGCTCTTTGTGTTGAAAAGAGCTGTGTGCCAAGTAACACAAGTGAACTTCACTGAGGCCAGCACATGACCTGCATCTGACTGGCCATGTGACCTTCCCAAAGTTAGATCCTGGACTTCACCATCCAGAGCCCTTTGCTTTGACAGTAACCACCCGTGTTAACTGCCAATGCGAAGTCCAAGTCATCAACCATCTTTTCCCGCTGACAATGTAACCGCACCTGCCGCTCAAAGTTCTGACTCGAACCTGACACATCAGCAACCCATTGCCAACTAGCCCCTCTCTGGATCCAGCATGCAGCCCCACTACTGACACTAGTGCTTCTCACATGAAAACTTGACTAAGTTAGAAGGTACATTTTCTACCAGGATAAAACCTGTTCGGCCTGAACTTTTGACTTTGACACCATCCTGCGTGACCAGATAACTCTGATTGGCACTTTGTAGTTATTGGCTCTATTTTTTACTTAAAACTTCAAAAACAGATTTATGACACTGGTTCTACTGGATTTTTTTCATTTTTGGTGCTGTTTTATTTTTCTTGTGTTAGTTTTACTCTTTATTACCTTTTGAGTGATGCATAAATAATTTACACATTGCCTGTAATTTAAGCCTGA
This sequence comes from Pleurodeles waltl, assembly GCF_031143425.1. Lineage (NCBI taxonomy): Eukaryota > Metazoa > Chordata > Amphibia > Caudata > Salamandridae > Pleurodeles > Pleurodeles waltl. The sequence continues at coordinate 495,328,940 of NC_090442.1, read as the reverse complement.
CTGCTTTTGTGCCAAGTTACCAGAGAGTCAAGCACAGATTTATTTAGTGGCTTCTGTGGTTCACCCTGACAAGGATTATGTTTATTGTTTCAGTGGGTCTCTCACCCATCTCTACTAATACACCAATTCCTTACAAATGCTGTATATATGTGGTGGAGTTTGTAGTGCGCAAACTTAGCTTGAGAGCAAAGAAGCACTGAAGAGAGTGGAAATGCCCCAAGGAAAGTAAAATTAAGGGTGGATGGTCAAGGATAAATTGTTGGGCTAGGACTAATGTTCTTTGAAAAGGTGGGCATCTGCTTTTTTCTGAGTCACAGAAGAGATCGGATGTTAATAGGAATGTTGTTTTAGATCCTGGGAACATGAGCAGAGAAGGCTTACCTTCCAGGTTTTGGACTTTAAAACATACGTACTGGGAGAAGCTGCAGAGGAGAACTGTGTTGCCATTGTGGGCCTCGGTGTCCCAACATTCCAGCTGAGGCAAGGAGGAGGGGCTGACCTGCTTTTCCCTGTGCCATGTGCTTGTATGTGTCCTTTCACCTCCCGCAATGCAGGACGTGCTCAGACCAAGGGCGGGACTGACTGCACCTGTCCACGGCTGACTAGTGCCGGACCAGGCCACCTGCTCTGGCATAGAAAGCCTACTATTTTTCTGATCCCGCAAGGCCATTCTTCCCCCCATACAATCATAGTTAAAAAGAAACTCACTCAAGGAATAGATGGGAAAAGTACTTTGGCCTGGAAGTAGGTTAACGCTAGAACAAACTACCTAACAGATGCAGTGGGACTGATTGAAAATGAAAGAACTAATGTTGAGGGAAGACTAGCAACGCAGCGGCCAAACAAGCAACTAATACTGCACCTGGGAGGGCAACCATGGCAGTACAGAATGGTACAAACCCAACTTCTGATAGATCTATCACCACTTTTGTAAGTGTAATTTCAGCAAAACCAACCCATGCCCTCTGTTTTGAATCAGCTGCTGGAATTTAAGAACTCTCAGATACCCCAGAATCAAGCTCTCCTCCATCTAAAAGGTGTAAGCAACCTGAGAAAATACCTAGTCTGGATACTGTCTCTAAAAAATCCCTTAGGATACATAGAGTCAGCGCGCTTAAAAATAATGGAAAGATCAAGGGTTTTAAATTGGAGCAAGATTAGTGTACCCATAAAAATCATGACACGCAATTGCGAAATCTACATTTGAACAAAAGGTTCTACAGGAATTGAATGAGAGAAACTGTAAAGCTGTTCCCACTACATCAGAGGAAAATGTACCTTAAAATACCTGATCGTTCAGCATCAATAGCCATTGCCAGTGTGAAAAGTGCCCCTCAACAGCGAAGTGCAGGCCCCAGTGGTAGGGTAAATGTGGAGGATATTACTAAAGCACCTATTGCAGTGTGGGAGGGGGGACAAGATCTCCCAAAAGAGACGTAATTGGGCTGAATCATGTTGACTTGAACCAGACAAGCTACATTTGCAGCCGACGCTGCTGTTATCGTCCTAAACGGTCTACCTCGGGGCCAAGGAGCAAAGAAAAATGGGACAGCCTAAAGAACAAAGTTGTTCACTGGATGGCTAATAAAATATATGATGCAAATTATGTATGATAAGAGATCATTATGGTAAGAAGGTTAAGCTGGGTGGGAACAGGGACGGAAATTTGGTAATGGTGACTACGTAACAGTAAACTTTCGAAATCCTGCTGTGGTAAGTAATTTGCTTTCTATTCCACTGCATTGTCAGCAGTATCATTGGCACCGTGAACAAAGTATTGCTGCTGTTCCTCTTGCAAATTTTTTTAAACCATTGGATTACATCCAGCGATCCCAGGGCTGGGTGGTACCTGATCAGGGTAATCCCTGGATAAATGGCCCGGTGATAACCGGGAGCAGACCTGTCTTCCAGTTCCCCTCATGTCTTGATGACCAAAATTGACGACAGGTGAAGAATAATGAGATGGGTAATGTTAACCTGGGGACCAGTGTAAGAAATGGGACAGTGGCATATAATCCCACAGCAAGGTCTTTGTGTGCTACTAGGATGTTAACTCTGAGATTCTGGTACACTGCAGGTGTTACAAATAAATTGGACAGTAATGAGTGGTTAAATTATATATTTGTACCACAGAATTGATATGGCTCCAAGAAATGTGGCATACCAAAAATGTCATAATAAATGGTTATGTAGCAGTTATCACCCTCAGTTATTCCTTTAGCCCATGGACGAGCAAAGGGTGACCTTGCCATATTGGTATGGATCTCAGCTCCAGTGACTATAAAAAAGTATTTTACCAACTCTCCTTATTTTCAACTGGTGCTCCTACAAACAAATATGAGACTGTCCATCCTATTGATACATTTTTGTAATACATTTTTTAATGGTAAACAACATGAGGGTGTAGAAGTACTTGACTTAAAACTTGAGAAATCTACAAAGGGTATTGCAGCGAATTGCGTACTTATTTGGGCAGGAGATGTTAGTATTAATCCTTGTGTACTTACAGCAACAGGTGCTTGTGGTTATACTGACCCAATTGGCATTAATCAGGTACACTTTTGCCCCAGTGGTTATGGTGACAGCCTAAATGAATTACTTTAAAATATAACTTAGCATTGACTCAGAGAGGGATAGTCCCCCTGCCTACTTTTCATGGCAATAGAAGTAGCTCACACATTGATCATACTTTCAAGAAATGGTGTGAACCTGTTTAATTCATTAGATGTAGATGCCACTTGTTTAAGTGATCACATTCCACTCAAGTTAACCCAGTCCTTACTAACTCAGTCCCATGAAGTCTTTCAGATGACTGTCCATATTGATATCTTAAATGGGCAGGGGTTAATGAATCAGTTCTTCTTAAGAAGGTTGTAAAAAGTAACAAAGAGGACTTTATTGTGTGCACTGAATTAGAGCTCCCCTGGATAAAATTGTATCAGCTTTTTGTAGGAATACCTCCACCATCTCCGATAATCAAAAAAAAAAAAAAAAAAGAATAAAGAAGGAAGGTCTGGGATGGTTTGATCGACAATGTACATGGGGCAAACTGCAAGCTAAAACAGGCCCTTTAATGATCACCGAAGGATAAAGTGGAAATTAAGCTACTTAGGCTTAATTACAGACAAGTGAGAATCAACCGAGAGAGCAGGCATGGGATAGCTTGGAACAGGCAGCACTAACAAAGGATAGAGTGCTATTTTGGAAAAGAATAAATTCCCGTTCCTGAAAGATTATGCAGCCTTAAAAGTTGAGGTGTTAATTCCCCCCCCATCTGATTGGACTGATCACTTTAAAAATATGTTAAATCCTCATTTTGAGCAGCTGGCAACTTGAGGGAACGATAATCACAGCAATGTTAATTCCTCTACACCCTGTTAGTTTGGAGGAAGTTGTAACTGCCATTGGAAGATCTAGTGCTATGAAAGCTCCTGGCCGTATTAGGGTGCCAGTGGATGTATTTAAATCTCTTATAGAATTATTATCTTGATGCAGGTTTTTAATGGTGTGGGCCAGTGGGTTATCCCTCACACCTTGACTGATTCTATTGTTGTTCCTATATTTAAAAAGGGCACAGGGTGGATCCCAAGTGTTATCGTCCGATATCCTCTTGAACCCCTCTGCAAAAATAATGGGGAGAATCATCCTAGACAGATTAGAGAGTTGGGCAGTAGAAAATCGTGTGCTAACTGACTCCCGATATGGCTTCATGAAGAACCTAGGAGCAATGCATCAATGTCCATCTTATGATCAGTAAGTTGCCAAGCAAGGACGTGTCCATCTTTGCTTTGCTGACCTAAGCAGCGTTTTTGATTTAATTAATCATACCTCCTATGGAAGACATTGGTTAAAAGAGAAGCACCAATGGATAGATATTGTTTCACACCTTTCCCAGATATATCTATCATTGATTTGCCATGTTAGATTCAGACTAGAGGGCAAAAGTACTCCAAGCTTTAGGGTCACCAGAGGGATAGAGCAATGGTGTCTTAGCTCCTATTCTTTTTTCACTTTGAGTAAATGGGGTTGATAGGAAGCTACAGGAACTAGGTGCTGATGCACCAAAGTAGGATCTCGACCAACTCCAGTGCTTCTATATGCTGATGATGCAGTTTGTTTGTCTAGAACCACAAATGGTCGCAACAACTGATTAACTGATCAATCTCCCAGCTAGCATTTTACAGTATAGTAGGAAAGAACCTACTGTAATTTTTGATAATATTGATCCATTGAGAGAGAAAATAGGGAAAGGTAAAAACAAACAGTATTTAGATACCTGGAAGGACCCATTCAGCAAGGGATACAGGAATACCTTATGATGGTTAAATATGCACAGAATAGATTCTACCGTACCAGATTGCTGTTAGGTATGTTACATCATGTTGTGGCAGTACCAAAAAGAGAGGCGTGGTCCAAAAATCTTCCCAAGTGTCTGTGTGATGGGAAATCTGCACAATCCACTATGCACTTTATCCTGTTTTGTAAATTTTTTAGCGCCATCAGAAAGCATTTTTATGTCCTTTGTTTTTACCAAAGAGATTATTTTGACTGACTTTAAATCAAATTATCCTGAGTTTCAGTTTATTGTAAATTTTGACGGTTGCAGAGTTATTAATATCATTTTAAGTCTTCCATGGCATTCATTTACTTATTTAATTTAGCACGTAGCATTCATTCTTATATGTGACTGTTGAGATATTGTGCATTAAACAATGATGTAACGTTTACATTTGAATAGAAAATAAACACATACTTAATGTATACATTGTCCTGTGTGGTATTTGCAGGTTGCTTAGGCACACCATTTGTCTTTAGGCTTACCTAAACTAGTATCCCCATTTCCCTCGAGATGGAAACACATCTTGCAATGTAGTGATACTATATCCCGGTTTTCAGAAATTGTGATTGTCTGTTATCTTCTACTTTGTCCATGCAGTGTCCTAAGTCTGTACTGAACAACCCTTTTTAGATCTAGGGATATAGCTTAGCTGTAAAACGACCTTTTGCTTATAGTTTGAGTGGGTTTTGTGTTCTCTAGATTAAACCACTGTATTTTGACTGGCCTACCATTTCAGCCCAGCAGATTCCTATAAGAGCGACTGAGACCAAATGTGTTTTTGTTTCATAGAAATGAAACATTGACTAAACTTTATGCTTCTTTGCCAGTATAAGATCAGTTGGCAGGAGAGCTTTCATTATGGCCTTTCTTTTCTTTCTATTACACAGATACTAAAGAAAGACTATAACGAATACACAGATCTTTATTTGGCAATGAACCAAATGCAGGGCTGTATCAAAGGTAATGGAGTATTCAATAAAGTCCACCTCTTGTTTCTATTTCTGGATTTCTTGTCCCTGTTTTGCATGCTTTACCACATTAAACCCAGAACTTTGTGCTTTGTCTATGCTTGGTTACTGTCCATCCCAGGAATATTACCACAGTGTATTAAAATCTCATTCGGTTATCGTATTACATATGTTTAGTTCTCGGTCATGACTCTGAAAACTTGTTGTTTGCAACAGCGCTAGAACTCTAAGTTCTTTATAAAGTTCTCTGCTTCAGTACGACTAAGTCCTTGTCATCGTAATAGGCTAACTGAATCATTAAATCGAGAATTAAAATAATACATCAGTATATGAATTCTGTAAGTCCAATAGCCATGTGTATGGATTTTCACTGCACGGAAATGTGTTTTCTTTTTCTTGAAACTAAATATTGAACTCAATACCGTCAGATTATGTGGGGGTCTGGTTGTTGCATTTTATTTTTGTTAGTTTTTCTTTGCTAAAGGTCGGTTTCTGTTTCTGCCTCTGTTACTGACCAGCTATCACTGCTTTTTCTCCAAGAACTTACTCAAGGAATTACACAATACAGAGATTAATTATTTACATGATTTAAAAAAAAAAAGCATTAATGATAGAAGATTCGGAATAATCCTTTTTAATAAAAAAATATATTGAACCAGATTCGCAAATGTTTACTCACCCTTATGTGCAACTTAAATATACAATAGTTTAATGTGAGATAATGAATTCCTGAGTCGGATTAAATATTATGATTGGATATGATGTGGCACTGAAAAAATGTGAAAGTATAGTCAACTTTTACCTTTTAAATTTAGGGTGATAAGGGGAGGCATTCCAGGTGAGACAGCACTCCACAATGCACTGGAAACCCAAAAACCTTTAGGTTTGCTGGTATTCAAATATATTTTGGCAGTAACTTTCCAACCTGGAAACACACAAAAAGGCAAAAGTGAGAGAATTTTATGTGGGTGTATGGAAAGAATTACCTCCACGGGGGTTAGTGTTTTCCCTGTAGAGAAAAGTAAAAAGTTACATGTTCAAATGCAAATATTTGCGCTTTTCAGTCATAAGTCTTTAAATAGTGGAAAGTTTGCTGGTGCATAGTTTTCAAATTACAAGTTCTCCTGTAATTCCAAAGATCTCACAGATTTCCAAGAGTACTCCAAAATCCTTTAAAAAGTGTTATGAGACAGGTTTCTGGTATAGTCTTCAACCTTGAGCCCATTGCAGCGAATAAAAATACAGTACTTGCCTGCCTAGCCATAAAAGTAAATAGTGTGGCAGCTCCAATTGGAACCAGACATAAATGGTGAGTTTTGAGGACATGGTGGTCCGAATAAACTGATTTTGAGAGAGAAAAAGCTCTCGGGTTGTAACGGAAATACGTTACCAGGTCAATAGGTGTTGGTCTTTCTTTAAAGCTTAATGGAATAAAAGCAGCTCACTGGGACATCTACACATGAGGAGCCGTTAGCTCTGTCAAGAAAGAGAGACATTTAAGAAAGATGGATCAGCCCCTACCTCAGTGCAAGGACTCTATACACGCATCAGTGGATTGGAGGGAGTAGTCATCAGTGCTTCGAAGTTTGGAGGACAGATTCTTTAGAATTTCAGTTCTGGGCAAGAAACGTGATACAGAGTGACATTGTCTGCATTGAAGCGTGTCTTTTTCATAGGCTACAATAAATAAACAACTGCTGCCAAAGCCAATCGGCATGGGTTTGGCTTACGGTCTTTTGACTTCACCAGCGCTGGTTTTGTTGTGTATGTTTTTTCATAGTAAGTCGTGGAAGTTGCTAGGCCTTCGCCAATATTAGAACAAACGCCGGAAAAAAGGAAAATCATGTTTTTGGCCTCAAAAGTCACACATTGCTATTGTAGTTCCTCACAATGAGGGATGTACTTTGTGTGTCGATGTGATATGATGTCGATATGAAACATACATAATGGCGACACTCACAGTAAAGTTAGCCAGTGGCATAGTGGGCTGACCCATTGCCACACACTGTATACTGGTGTAAGAAGAATATGAATGGGTTAACAATAGATCAATTGATAAAGAGGGTTGTCTGAAAGCTCCTATAAATAGGTGTATTGTATGTATATGATGTTACTAAAATGGGAAGTTCTTGGCAAACACCACACCAAAAAAAAAAATTATACACCGGTAAAACACAAATTTCAGACAGCAATTGTGATCAAATTTTTAACAGAACAAAGGCATGCGTTCTGCTGCTAAATGACGTGAAATTAAGGCAAAGTTACATGGAATTACGCATGAATATGCAAAATGTGAACCACTCATTTGGCTATATATTTTAGAGTGAAATGTGGCCTTTTGTCGATTTTAGACACTCGTTCTGTTCACAAAATTGTTTTTGGTTGTAAATGTTTACCGGAAATGTTGGATATTTGTTCAAAAAGGTAACATTGTCCATTAGCATTATTTTGGTAATTTATCATCATAAAATATCATGAATTACACCAGCGTAATTTCAATTTCGCCCAGATCTAGATTCTATGACATAGGCCCTAGCATATGTCCCCTTTGTTTGCTGCATTTTTGTCATTTTTCTGAAACTTATAATAAGTAATCACTAGGCGAGAGGAGCACCTTCTCAGTGCAGCTTTATAATATATCCTGAAACAGTTAGACAAACTCAATAAACTGTGAAAAAAAAAATATATATCTTTCTTTCCTACCTATATTTCTACGCCCAGAGACAACAGCTGCCTTGTGTGCCTAAACCTCTTGAAGCACTGCAATCCAAACATTTGGGTTATGTTTCTAACACCTGGAGGTGGCTTCCTCGTGGCTCTGAACTTTTTTCTCAAGGACTTGGCAGTGGACTCTTCCTGTTGTGCGTCAGGATTTGATTAGGGAACATCTGTTAAATCACAACATGAAGCAGCTAGTTATGAGACTGGTAGGGGGGGGAAGCTTGATGACGTCCTAGCCAGTGTTCCTTATTTAAGTTGCAAAAGAGCTGTACTGATCCAAGCTAAGGGTTTGTTAATCAGGCCTAAGCCAAATTACATGACTACTACCCCCTAGATTCAAAACAATGGTGTATCACAGAGAGGCTTCTGGCAAAAATACCTTAACTTGCACACACTTGAACTATGCCTCTTCATGTATTAGATTTCCTTATATGTGTAAGTGCAGAAATATGGTAAATTGGTATTTCAAACATGGAAAAATAAATTGAGGTTACTTTTTGGTTGAGCGCGCAAGCGCTCTGACCTGTTGTAAGTCTTGTGGGCTTTTAACCACACCCACTGCACACCCATTGCTATCACTCGTTCGTGGGCCTGCCTTTCAAAAATCCTTTGTTAACATTTGCAAATCAGTCATGACCCTGTTCCCCATGGGAACAGTCCAGACTGAACTGCCAAGCCAGGTCCTCCCTGGACCTGAAACAAGCATCCTGGGACCAGTTTGAGTGTATCACCCTTCATCAGTCATGCTAGCTTGAACCCAGTGATGCAGTGAGCAATGGACCCACGTCTGGGCATACTCCTCCCATTTAGGGAGACAAAAGCAAAAAGAACAGATGATGGACAGAATGCTGAACAATGCAAACATTCACCCCCAGTCACAAAGATCTGGGTGGGCAAAAAAACTATGGCTTAATCCCAGATCTGCGCCACAGGATTCAAGCTAGCCTCGCTGATGAGGGGTGATACTCCAATACCAGTCCTAGGATGCTTGGTTCTGGACCAGGGAGGACCTGGCCTGGCAGTTTGGGCTGGACTGTTCCCATTGGGAACAGGGTCAAGACTGATTTGCATATGGCTGAGTCCAAACTGTGGAGGTGTGGTGGTCAAAAAAACAATGAATTAAACACAGATCTTTGGGACTGGGGGTGAATGTTTGCATTGTTCAGCATTCCGTCCATCATCTGTTCTTTTAACTTTCTAAAAGTGGCATTTTCAGAATTGTGATTAAAAATCCAACTTCACCATTAAAGAGGGCTTTTAATTACAATTCCTTGGACAGCAAACTCAACCTGTCTACCTGCCCCCAATTGGAAGTTACAGCTATTAAATGTGATAGTGTACCTCCAATGTTATCCTATGGGAAAGGTAGGTGTTGTAGTAGTGAAAAACACATTTTGGAGATTTTCAATACTAGAACATATATAACCTAAAGTTTTCTTCTATCACGTGTTAGCCTTAGAGGCTAACATGTTACGAAGAAAATGTAGTGTTTGCCTAAAAACTGCACAGATTCAGCTTAGATAATGTTGAGGGTATATTACTCATTATTACAGTACCTATCCATATGTTTTGGGATATTCACAGGGTAATGCAAAACTCAGGTTTTTCAAAGTAACTTTTAAACCAAACTAAGAAAAAAGGGTTAATAGGTGTAAAATTGCACATAAAATGTAGGGGTGGGTGGAATGTTTCATTTTGCCTAGGGAACTCCCGGAACTTTGGTCACTCTGCTTCACTCTTTAACACAGAGTTGTGCCCATTTTTCACCAGTCACCTTCTGGCAGACCTTTTCTCCTGCGAGGCTCCAGAAAATGCGAGGTGGCGCAAGATTTGGCATTCCCTAGGAATATTTTCTATTGTGGAAGGTCGTGAGCAGTCACGATCAGAGGGCTGACGCTCAAGTGGATTTCCTGCACTGCAAGTAGATTGTCAACTCAAATGGCACCAAACTCAACTGCTGCATTCTCTTGCATGCATGGTGCCATTCTCACTAATATTTCATCACTGCTCACACTACCTGCGCAAAATTGCAGTGCTAGCTGCATATTTTCTGCCCATTGGTGGAACTCCAGCGATTCCCACTGAGTTTTTATGTAACTGCGTGGAATTCCACGGAGTGAAACTCCACAAGAACCGTCCCCCCAAATGAAAAGGTGAAATAGATATTCAGTTAGTGACTCACTTAATAGCTTCAGAATGATTTTAGACAAAGATCAGAGAGCACTCCTTTGTTCCCCTAGGCAGCGTGCAAATTAAAGTGGTAGTTCAATGGGTTGGAATAATGCTTTTGTTAAGGGTAGATTGTTAAATTATGTATGGCAATTTGTAGTTGTGGGCTTTTTACTCTATTTTTAGTTTATGCACTAGCTCAACCAAAGGTGAAGGCCTTGGTGATTAGATGACAATTTATAAAATGTAGGCTTTGTCCAGCCCAATTAATAACATTTAGGATTTGCTCAGTCCAAGCATTATTATTTATTTATGTTGATATATGGACATATATATATATATTTTCTCACTGAAAAAACAGAGGTTAAAGTAACTTTATAGTTAGGTGTGATAAAATAATCTGTTTTGTATTAAAAAAAAAAAAACCTTAGACATTCACTACAAAAAGTCAAGTGTAAAGAAATGTTAGTTAGGTGAATACATCAGTTGCAATATTAACCTTTTGAACTACTAAATCCTCAGATATTCACCAGTTGTACTTAGTAGAGCTAACTATAACCTGCGTCTTCACCATGCACTGCTTATGACCTCACATATTACATCACCCATGACATGTTCTATGACATCATATATGACCTAATTAATGACATCTTGAATGACATCATTCAAGGATAGCCCCCGTCCTCTTAAATTATTTTAAAAAACTACAGTGAGATGGGGTCCCCGGGACCGAATATGGCTCAGGGAGAGGGGCCACGCACCCCCTCCAATAATGCATTTGGGCCTCGGGGGATGGGGTCCATGGGGCCGACTACAGCTCAGGGAGATAGGGGCACATGACCCCCCCTTAACTAAAGAAAGTCACCCTGTGCCACCTTTTTTTTTGTGATCCGGCAGGATTGCTGTAAAAATGCTTTTTGTTTAATTTGGCTCCAGGAAGTCCCTTTGGATACCTCCCCCCACCCATGTTGCTTGGTGGGGGAATGCATTGTATCCCTACTCTTTCCCAATTTATCTTTTTTTTCTACAAGTTCATAACAGGGGATTAAGCCCCGGGTCCTGTAATGGGTGCCAGTAGCATTTTTCTGATGTTGCTGGCAGCCAATCAGACCACTTGCTTCCACGGGAGCAAATTTGCCCAAGGAGGAAAAGGCTCCCTAGGCCAATCAGAACACTCTATTTTAAAACTGACCCTCCCACAGGAGTCTTATGAGAATCTTGCAGACCCAACCATCCAGATATACAAATACTGTTGTACCTTAATTTCTCAAAAACTACTGAACGGGTTTACACCAAATCACAAACAGCACAATCTGGGGACCAAGAGCTAGCTTTCAGCAGTTTTTGCAGTAGTTCTTCTTAAAGTAGTCGATGAAAATTGCATGGGGATTTGACATTTTGGAACCCTCCTTTTTTCTCGGACCCTGCTTGACGGATCACCCCAAAAGTTTCTATGCATAAACTAGTCAAAAGTAGCACTTTTTAGAAAGTTTCATGGAGATTTATCACTTGGCGCTAAAGTTATTAGCAACACAAAAAATGCTTTTCCTATTGAAATGCTGACCTAACTATAACTACACAGTGGGGACCACACACAGTAGGGCTTGCCACAGAGTAGTTATATTTAAGTGAAAATTTCCATAGAAAGAGAGTTTTTGTTTCATAAATAATATTGGCACTGTTTGATGAATCTTAATGAAACTTTCCAAAATAAAGTCAATCCACCTCATCGCCTTCCTGGCAGGAGAGTTATAGTTACCTTAGGGCACAAGTTGTAGTTCCTTGAGATGAGTATAACAATAACTGTTGAATTTCTATGGTTTTGTGGGTGTAAAATCTGAGCCTAAGTATAATGTTCCTGTAACCTAGTTTTTTTCCGTGATATATATATCCATCCCACAGGGTAGGACTGAAACATCATCAAAACCTGCTTTCTGATTGGCTGGGCCCTCAGGTCCTAAATACAATCTGATTAGCAGCCACCATATGAAGATAAATGTTGCGGCTGTCATTCTGTCATTACAGGACTCAGACCCTGAGACCTGAAAATGTTTTTAAAAGTCTGTACTTAAATATCCTGTCCCTGAGTCCTGATGGAGGAGTACCAGGGACCTAAAAGGAAAAATAATTGTGTCATCAAGGTCTCACAGAACCCAGCGCAGCCCCCTGTAGTTATGTGGGAAGGAAAAAAAAGTTAAGAAGAAAATGTGGGCCATCTGACAACCCATTCGAGCCTTCAAGGTTGGGCACAAACATATCGTTATATGATATTAACTTTACATTTAAAAAATATAGAAATTTATTGAAATAACAAACGTTTAAAATGGAGTTATATGTGAAGAAGGTAGTAAGAGTAAGGTTAAAAAAAACTTTAGAAATTCACTGAAAGAAGAACTTCTGTTTAACATCGAAACAAACAGAGAAGTTCACCAGTTGTATGTAACTGACATAAGTATAAGTTGCACAGCTGCGATTCACTGCTTATAACCTCACATATTACATAAGGGATGACATCTGGAATCTATGGCAGTGCAACTTATTCTTATGTCAGTTACTTAAATCTGGTGAATGTCCCTGTTTTTTTGTATTTAAACAGTCGTGCTTCTTCACTGAATTTCAAATTTTTTAACGTAGGGTGAAATCTTACTATCTTCCTCGTGTATACTATCTTCCTCAGTATAACTCCTCTTTAACCTTTGTTTTTTGAGTGAAAATACAAGTGTGTGTGTAAAAATATTACATGGAGTACACTCATTATTTTGTGTTTTAAAGTGTTTTCAAAGCTTGTCATGTTTCACAGAAAAGAGGTCTTAATTCGGAATTATTTCCCATAATTCAGAGCACTGAATACATTTCCCAAATAGTTAGCTTCCCTAAATTAATTAGAAAGTTCAAATGGGTGGTTCACTCAGCGTTTCCTCTTTCTTTCAGTGCTGATAAAAATGCTTTCAGAATAGCAGTACTGTTCTCAGAGCATTAATCAGCACACCTGACAACCTCACACCTGCAGGACAGTCTTTGATCCAGAGTCTAACAGTGACTCTTGTCCAGTGTTTAAAAATAAACATTGACAATGACGAACCATTCGAGTAAAAAGTAACACTTGCCCCACATTGCTACGATGTACTGTAGATGTGTCAGCAAACAGAAGATTACCAAAAAAACAAAAAAATTGATCCTTTGAGAACAACCACCTAAACATTATCTCTTCTACCTCTTAGGCCCAGTGCAGCTGCCCATGGAGGGTTGTGTGTTGGGCCTAAACAGGATACCCAGAGCCAACAAAGATGCTTTGGTTTAAAAGTAAGGGTTGGTAAAATTGTGTACATTGTTCTCATTTCATTCATTACAAAATGTCTTGAACTTATGCTCGAAGGAAGAAGTGTGCCTTCCTCGCATGGCTTTTTGACTTGAAGGTGCACTTTGAGTAAAAAAAAAAAAAATGATCTGTGAGAAAATGGCAAGTTACTGGTTCAACCAAAAAATCTCTGGGTTAGATATTTTCTGTTGAAATGAATCCCTTGTAGCAAGAAATTATGCAAATTGCATAATTTGAAATTTCAAACAATTTTTGGGAATTTCATGAATGCAAAATTCTTAACCCCTTCAGTGCATGCTAGCCCTTATCTTGTACTCCAAACTTAATAACTACCTTATTTACCTAGCACGTACCCTTGAATTTGTAACCTTGCTGTCACCCCTCTTGCACTGTCTACACCCCCGCCACTGCAACTCTAATCATAGTTTCCCTCACAGGTGAAAATCACCACAATCTGCTCTGTCAGCCACCCTCACTGTACCTGTAATCTGTCTGTCTATACAGCCTCTCTGTAGATATCACCCCTGCAGATACCTCCCCCGAACAACATCTCCCTCCCTCCATTCTTTGCTTCTCCTTTACCTATTGCCAAAAGCCACTTTTTCAAACTCTACTTCTGTTCCTGGCACCCCTTTTATCTTTCAGTGTCTTTTATCTGTGGCTGCAGCTGTACCCGTCAATCCTCCAATATATATCTCATCTACCATAGTTTGCACATCCGCCTTCCTGTCTTCCACAATATAGCACCAGTATTTACTATCTGTCACAACAACGTATTTTCCCGATTGTGTCTGTGAACACCACTGTAACTGTAACCAGCCAGTCTGCCACATTCACTGGATATGTCACCCTTTTATATCCACTACCCCGATGCACTGTCACCCTTATCGTGCCTGTCACCGCCATTGTGTTTTTTATTTATTGTGTCTGTCCGGCTTAGCTGCATCTACCCGTCGTTTACTCCTCTGTCACCTCAACATTACGTGCTCATAGCCATAGTCCTCCCTTCGAACTTTCTGTGACTTCCCTTATATATGTACGCAGCCTGGGTCTACCACACCATCGGGGTACCTCATTTCATTTTGTGTCTGTTAACCCCCACCTCGTACTGGGTCTCTCACCTACCCATTTTTACCATTGCCTTGTTTTTTTATGCTGTTGTGAAATAGGACTCCGCACTTAATTATGACTCAGACCTGTTTTTATTTGGCTTCCCAGGGACCTACTATACATGCTCTACATCCAGGATTACTATGGAGTTGTGTAACTATAAAAATATGTTATCTATCATTTCCAATAGTCCTTTTAGGGTGAATGTGCTCTTTACACACATACTTGTCATAATCTGTCTTGGGTTAAGCCTGGGCATGTCACTCCCTCTGCCCCCATTTTCGTCTCTTTCACCACCCTTACCCACACCACCACACTCTACCCCACTCCAATCTACCCCACCCCAATTCACTCCACCCCCCACCACACCTCAATCCAATCCAACTCGCTCCAATCCACCCCGCTCTACCCCGCTTCACTGTACCCAATTTCACTCTACCCCACTCTATTCAACATGTCACAGCATTTTTAGTAACTTTTGCATCGTTTGAGCTAGAAATATTTTTTTGTTAAAATCTGCAGATTATATAGCAGATGATGGTTTATGTGGCAAATGCAGCAAATCTATAATTATATGAAAATTGCTGCGGCCACACAATTGCATATTTCCATTGACCCTGAGTATAGCATACAGTTTTCACCTATCGTGGAGCCAGGATCTGTCCGATGCACATGACATAGATCCAAGCGTTCCCATAGATAGAATGGCAAGGTGAATCACTGACTGGAACAACCCCATGCTTGAGACTTTTATGCAAACACTGACATCATCATAGGTGAAACCATCATTGTCTTACAAGTCAGGAGAGGACATGATCCTCCATTACATAGTACCATCCCACTTGCAGCTTAGTGAAACTCCACCTATCTACCCAAAATGAGCATTATTCTGCATTGCTCATTTCTGTAGCCAATAGTCACCCTAGCAAAATGGGAATCTGCAATCAACCTGGCAATATGGGCTGAATTTGCCAGGTTTTCTTTTCTCCTATATTGTTTGCAACTTCATTTTGCTGCCCCTAATAGTCTAAGCTGTTATTTGTGATTCGCTGTGGCCACTGGAATTACATGATGTACAGCATCGGTGTTTCACACATAATTATGTATTTGCTGCATTTGCCACATAGTCTATGTTCTGCTGCATAATCTGCAGATTTCACCCAAAACAAAATGTGATTTCAAAATGATCAAAACCATTTAAAAACATGGTTCCATTTGTTGCTACACAGAGAGGGTTCTTTGCCAAATTGAATGATTATTCTGTTGCATAAATGCAACCCACATAAATACACTCAATGTCACATAACAAAAAGCCACATAAATAAACCCCACACCTTGCCACACAATTCCACTCGCATAATTTCACTGTACACCACACAGTTACACACCACACAAGTTAATTCCACACCACATTTTTCCACAACAAACCACACAATTCCACTCCACAACACAATTCCACTCCACAACACAGATATCCAATCCACAACACAGAATTCCACATCATGCCACAAAATTCAACAGCACACCACGTAACTCCACCCCACTACATACCACCCCAAGACGCACAATAGCACCACACATAATTACACTCCGTCACACAATCCCACTCAACGTAATTCGTGTACACTCAATACCACACCATAGCTGTCCAAATAATTCCACTGAGCACCATGCTACATAATTCCACTACACATAACTCACCTCAACACGATACAATTGCATGGCACATAATTCTGAAACAAACCATTTCAAATCAACCCACAGAATTCCACTCCACACCACATACATCCACTTCACTCCATAACACGTCTAAAAGAAAATTAACATTGACAATGCCAATAGGTCTTGGATTGCTGAGCCCGATTGGTTTGGATAATGCATGGGTTGTTGGGTGTGTGAAAGTGTTCACCAGTGGGACATGAAGTAACAGTAGAGTAGCACCCAGGATAATGTGGTGCATGGCTAAATACTCATAATGTCCCAAAGGTGAGACCTATTCGCTATGCCAATGCTTGTTCCTGTCCTGTGCAATAGACCCACCTACGTATGTGTCATGTGAGTAGGGTGTAAATGTTAGTACGTTTGGCATTTTCTCGAAATTCCGGAGATTCTTTCACAGAAAATTAAGTAAATTCTGTTGTTTTTCCTCATACTTTTATAGTTATATTGTAATATGTCTCTTCAGACTCGGTGGGGTTCGTGTAGTCCACATTGCTGTGGATTACCCTAGCTTTATGCCTTTTGAAAACGCTTTGTGGTGCCAGTCAGCATGGCCATTCCTGCTAGCAGCTTCCCGTGTAGCAGCTACTGGCCGTGATCCTGTTAGGTAAGATTTGGATCAGTTTGCTCAGATATGTTTTTTCTTTTTCTTATTTCGTTTGTGAAATTGGTCCATTCACCATAAATCAACGAAATTTCTTACTTCAGTGTATATGTTCTTGTTGTGATTATGTCCCTTAATCCACTGCGGGTCGAAACGCTGTCAACAACTATAGCAGTGGGAACTAATTATTTGTACCTGGAACCTTAGGGCTGAAATTGTTCAAAAATTACTATTGTTCCTTTGTCTTCCTGTGCTCTGTTTTTCACTCACTGTGTGATTACTGAGCACCCTTCATTTTGTTACAAAATATATGTATGACATTAGATAGCGGACCCACTTGTCTTTCATTAATGTTTTGAACTTCTACATTGTTTGTAGATTAAATAACTGTTTATTAATTAAGTTTAGTTTTCCGGGTGCACCACAAGGAACCTCTGTTCTTCATGTCTGTATAATCAATAGAAAAGCAAAAAATGTTATACATTAAAGGGTTTGAACCAAGGCCTTTAAGAACGCTGGAAATTCCTCTCAGTTTATTTGTTTTAACTCATCCATTCCAAGAACATGCAAATCAGTTCTGCTCCCTTCCCCCACCCCCCAGCCAAAAGTGACCAGTCCAGCCATAACCCAATGGTAATACTCTTCCCTCTTCACGGTTACAGAAGCAAGCACAACCTGGTCATTTTAGAAAATAGCATATGAAACATCACTAATTTGGGTCTGCAGCTATTGTCGAATAGGTTCTAGAAGAGAGGGGAACACCAA
Organism: Pleurodeles waltl; assembly: GCF_031143425.1. Lineage (NCBI taxonomy): Eukaryota > Metazoa > Chordata > Amphibia > Caudata > Salamandridae > Pleurodeles > Pleurodeles waltl. The sequence goes on along the minus strand of NC_090442.1, from coordinate 495,311,226 downwards.
TACTACTACGTGTTAAGAAGTCATATTGTACCATTTGGGTCTTGCATAGCATCTCATCAATTCAGAATGGAATACAAAAATAATTTAAAGCATGGAATCCAAAACAACGCAGATGGTTTATTTTCCAATCTATTTGATGACTGTAGACTCTTCTGGGTGTGAAAAAATTTGAATTAACGCTTCACTAATTCATCTATCCGTCCACTTTATTTGTAATATCTTCCAGTCCAGTAACTCTGAAAAATTGCTTGGGGGCTTTGTTGGCAGTAGTCTAACTAAGCTGTCAAAGATCTAAGTTAGGGGGCTCATCAAGACTAATTTCTATGATAAAAAAGAAATTTGCTTTATTTTCTATGACACACAAATATAGCAAGATAGTAATTGTGTAGAAACAGACAATCCTCCAGTGTTTAGTAGTTTAACTGTGTTTCTCAAGCAATTGTATGTATATTCAAAAGCAGGTGGTGTGAATTCTCTTTGGAGTGACTGCCATCATTACCTTTATACTCCTCCTTTCCTGACTTGCTATCAGGTGTGCAGACATAGTTTCTTTAAAATTGTCCATGAATATAGTATTAACCATTTATAAGAAAAGGGTGTGGAAATGCTAAATAAGTATGTTCTACTGAGGGTATAGTTCCTTTATTTTTACTCTGCCCATCTTCCTGTTGCAATACTGTGCACCTTTCTTCAAGTGTTTCTCTCACCTTTGTACCTGGATGACATTATAAGCTACAACATAAATTAAACTGGTTAAGAAAGCAATGGTGGACTTTGGGCTACTTGATTATAGACTTGTTCAAAATATGTATACTTTGGGGGGGAAGGTCACATTTTGTTTGTTGTTTTTCAGTTTAAACGAAAATTGATAGCGGATTTGATAACGAAATGGTCATAAAATCATGTTTCTAATGCTGTGATGGTGGTCACTCAACAGCAGGTCAAATTAAGTCACTTCCCTTATATTTTGAATTAGAACTTTTGAAGTTAGGTACCGTAAAGGTGTCTCTGCAAATGTTGTGATTAGTTTTACAGCTCATATTTTTGCATTCTTATAATAATACTTTGGTCTCAATAACATCTACACCAACTACCCGCTCACTTTTTTTTTTGGTCCTGACAAACTAGAATTCCAGTTAAAGATGTTGTATTGTTGGCTGCCCCCATTATCGCTCTCATTTCCTTACTTTGTATTTGCTGGCTTGCCTTCCTATTCGTATGTTTGTTCCTCCCTTGTAGTTTAGCCTACTTACCATCATTTTAGTGGACCGGCTGACTTGTATCCATCCACTTTTCACATTTAGGAAACTGCTTTTTTCTTCTTTGAGTCCTCCCGGAGAGTGTATCTTTTTTGTAGCACTTTCTCGTTGGCTGCTTCCATCCTTCAAACACCCTTCCCTTTTCCCTCACACTCTTTCTCCCTCATTCCACCCGCCAAGCTTGTGGATTGCTTTCCCACCCCTTCTGTGCTCTACTGTATAAATTTGTGGGGTTTTTTTGGGGGGAGGGGGCTCCCCTGGCAGAGCGTCAAACCCCTCCATTGCTCTCTTGCCCGCCCAGCCCCCACCTGTTGCTTCCCTCATTTACTGCTCTCTTGCTTTCTGAATCCCTCACAGTAGGCACACTATTTTTTTCGGATTTTCTTTTCATCTTAATGGAGGGCTTGGCACATTGGCACATGTCATTTGACACTCAGCAGTAGAAAAACTGCTTTAATTCTACTGGAATTATATTTATCCTTCTTGAATTGGTAAATAAACAATGCACTCATGTCAATCTCTAGACTCCGACATGCCTGGTGATGCATGCGCTCTTGTGTCTTCACACAAAATCACACCTAGGGGGTGAGCTGAGCTTCAACAGCAGCCACATCAATGCACTTTTTTTCTTCTTTTTCGATGATTCTAATCCAGTAGATCACAAAGGCAAGACCTATTGGGTTTGCTAATGCTTATTGTGACATGGTGCCATTATATACTTGCGCTATACTACCATGCATCATTACAGCAAAGGCACTGAATTGTGCCACAACCTGGCAAGTGGTATAATATTTCACTGTGTATTCATGTTTAAAGTGTGGCGTTGAAGGAAGCGTTATTAGGTCAAAGGAAGATTTCTTTCCTGCTGCAAATTACTTTCGACATCTTTGGCGTCCTCGTTCGGTTCCTCGGCTAGATCCACACGGAGCAGGGGAAAGGTTAACTGGGATGAAGGGAAACACGGACGTGTGAAATGTAGGCTGATAGCAGGATGTGCGGGGAGATAATTACAGATCACAGGCTGAGCTCAGATCAGCCGTGGCTATTAGCTGTGGCTTTATGGTTATTATGCACATTTTATTGTTTGCCCTACTTCACAGTGATCCATTTAAAGGCTGATCTCTTTTCTGAAGCGCATTTATAGCAGAGGAGTAAGAGGTTTAATGACAGTGGGCGAGTCAAAATCCTGACCATGCACAGGCGGGCTCTTCCATCCGTCGACTGCACGTTCCCGCGTTTGTGTGTACGAGCCTGCTGTGGCGTGAGGGCGCCCCTCACCATGCTTGAGTTCTCGTTCGAAAGAGTCAAAAAGTTCTGCTGATAACGTGGCTGCTTCCGGTCAGTCGCTCCTTTACAGAAAAAAACAGGACGAGGACCTTTTACTCCGGAAAAAACTATCGATCTGTTTCCCTTTTCCGGCTAAACTGCTAGAAGCTCGTGTAGCTGGGCTCAGAAGCTCATCTCTTGACTCGATGAAATCTTTTTTGGGAATCCTACTGAGGCGGTTAGCCTAGCTTTTTGCGGAGGGTGTGCCTCCATTTCCCTTGAGAGTGCCATTCTGCGGCCCTTTGCCCCTGCAGTTTAGACAATTTCAGCTTATTTACCACAGTGGCATCATTGATTTTGTCAAAATTGGAGGAGACCATTTATATCTTATTTATGAATGGGCCAACATTTACATAAAGGTGTTGTTAATCATGGTGGGCTCCTTCATTGTACATGCCTGTGCTCGTCGTCTCCTTTCGTACAATGAGTTTCCATGTGCGGAGATGCTGCTTTTTGCCTGTTCAACTTCTTTTTCACCCACCATTTCCCATTACTTGCATTCTATACACGCACATTTTATACTTTGCACCACAATGCTATGCATATAGAACGTGTGCTCTTCCTGATTTTAGAATGTGCTGAGCCATTCGGATGCCCAACATATACATGATTACATTATTTGTAATAGGGCCACCGTGGTCATCCCTGAATCCCTCCTAACCCGTTCAGCCCTTCCGTGCTGCCTCTTGGTGTGCGGACTCTGAGGGGTACATGAAGGTCACTGGAGAACCCCCCTACTGTCTGATACTGCTTGCCCCAGATTTTTGCTGTTGTGTGTGCTACTGCTAGATTAGCAGAATATGAGCCTGCTGTGTGTGTCTCCCGTGATAGGAAAAGACTGAGAGAAATTGCTATACACGCCGAAAGCAGCTGGGGCGGAAGTGGCAGGAGTTTCTATCACTGTTGTTTCTTCCGGCCTGTGCCATCTGGTGCAGTTGTAGGAACCAATACATTTCACATGATCAGCCGGAAGTACAGAATGAGTATACATACCTGTGCTGGAGAAGGAAGGAGAAATAGTGCATTTCCTTTGGTTGGGGTTAAACGAGGGTGGGCCAGGAGATGTCAGTTATTAGTTATTTGATGACTGAAGTAAGATAGAATAGATAATATTTTTGAGGCTTGTGACACCAGCTATAATGAATGGGCTTTGACTACCGATCCCACTCTGAAGCTCCACTGACTGGTTTAACTTTGGATCACCCTGCGCCTCCAGAGACCTCATCAGCAAGGTTGTCCATTGCTGTCAGATAAGTGACTCACTGGTGCGAAGGAATCTACTTGTGAAAATTCATATTCATATTTAAGGTTAAAAAATCTGCCTGTCCTTAAAATAAAAAAAAATCGATAGACAATCCAGTTATCTTTTACAATCAGAGTTTGCAAAGCTATTATGTGGTGCTTTTATTTAATATATGTACAGAGGTTTGCACTTGTACGTATGCATGCTCACATACAATATGCATGTCTCACATAGATCAATAGGCATGAAGCCACCTAAACGCACCGACCAAGACTCATACATGTCCCTGTGTGCAGGGAGTGCAGTGGAATGAACAAACTAAAAATAATTCTGTATTCTGGGTTAGTAATAATGTACATACATATGTGATATTTGACCAGCGCATAAATAACAAAAAGGCATTTCCAAAAAGTGTTGGTCAAAACTCGATTGAATGACCTTGAAGCAAATGTGAGTGCCTGCATGAATGAATGAAGCATCGGAACCAGTGAAAACAAGTGTTAACCTAGATATCGGGTTTTCATCTCGTACAAACGTTCTAACCACTGCTACACCAATAGACTAAATTCCTCCAAGGAAACCACTCCCTGATTGCTCCACTGTACACCTTGGCACCGTCCGTCCTGGTTTACAGAAGACCAACAAGAAGTGGTCCTTCTCCATAGGCACTCATAAATAGATTTTTGTCCACTAATATAAAAGCAGCACATCTTGTTTACTGATCTTGCCTATCCCGAGTTCCACATGTTTGTTTCTGGGTGGTGCCAGCATTAGAAAAGCTGTTGAGAAGGAGGGACTGCATTGATACATAACAGTGGATACATTGTTATTACAATGCTGCCATGTGTGTCCTATGCAAGTGTGAGCTGTATATGACACAGTGGAGCAGAGAATGCCAGGGTGGTTGCAAGAGAAAAGGGGCTGATAGTCATGAATTCCACATGAATCTCTACTTAACACAACAGCGTGGTCCATGTTTGTAGAAGACTAGCTTTGACCTGTCAGTCTAGATATTGCAGATACTTATAGATGGATTTAGTCTCATGAGGATTAGCTCCTCAATAATTTTGTTGCATGGAAAATAGAAGTCTAATCACCCTTCCTTTCAGCATGTCCCCTTCAATTCATCAAGAACCACTCACCAAAAAAATAGGGAGAAATGTTCACGGTCCGCCGCCACTGATTTGTGATGATAACTTCTAGGCCATTCACTTTGCAACTGGCCCTCCCTACCATGCAGCTCACATTACTGGATAGTGGATCAGTGCTATTTCCTCTAATTGCAATTATGGTACCTATAAATTGTAGACAGTGCCAAGGAAAATCAGACCACCATTCACAATGCAGAAGGTTTTCAGAGTGTGGACAAATTATACATTACATTTTTGGGGAAAATAGCTTGAATTCCGAGTAAGAATTGCGCATTTTCCCGACAGTTACAAACACATTATAGATCTAATATGCTGGGTAACTGACTTGGCATTCATTAAACCTTGAGAAGTAACCAGAAAAGTAAATAGAGCCTGTCATACGAGTGTGAAGCAGTGGTACAGATCATTGCAGGAGGCACATTCACAGTATTATTACTGAGGACACATACCACTGAGGTAGTAAGTCTTACGAGCGGAAAGGTTTGTCGATAAAATCTCCAGAAGGTATAACAGTTGTTGTCAGCCATTGAAAGGCATACGGACCAGGTGCCAACTCTTTTGGCTTTGCATAGCTACTGTGCATATTATGGTTGTTTGATCCAATTTACAGGGATATGAGGACAAGCTGTAAAATGGCATGATGAGTGTTAAAGGTACTGCCTCGCTTGATGGTTTGGTGAATGGTTTCAAAGGGAGCTTTTACCAACGCCTGTTGGTTGAATCATACCCATGCCCAGTGGTTTGGCATAGGTGTAAAAAGAAAACTTGCACCGGGATCCATTGCTCGCATTACACTCTTGCTGATAGTGAAAAGCATCCATTATCTTGGTATGTACACCCCCTTGCTTGAGCACACATCATTCCCGGAAGTAAATGTATATGCAACCGTTGTACTTGGTGCACTGAGGGAAAACACTGGTTTCATAGGCCACTCTTTTCTGTTGTGTGTGTGGACTCCTCCTGTTCTTCGTCAGGCAGCAGCCCCAAGGAACGTGGGTGGATGCAGCCCTTAACTTAATATTCAGTTATTGGAGGCCCCCCCAGACACAATTTCTGTGACTTGGTACTTTGGTTGCCTGTTTCAGATAGAGGATACACCACCTAATCTGTCATCTGGCTCAGCACCAGGAATCCTCGGTCTGGATTCTTAAAGTTACCACACCCTTTCTTAGGTGGTAAACATAAAACATAAACAGGGGGGAAAGGTATAGGGATGGGCGCTCCCAGAGAGTCACCAAATTATTTAGAAAACAACAATAGTGGACACGGTGCTCCTGGAAGGAGGGTCCTCCCAACTCCTCCAACGTTTCTCAAAAGAAAAACAAAATATAATTGCAAGAAACCAAGGCACTCATGAAATGATATAACTCCAAGTCCGTGTCTTTAGGCATATCTGGAGTTGGTTTTGTAAATTACGTAGTCCAAAATCAGTACTTTACGTTCATGTTTAGTTTATTCTTGTGATATTTTTTACATATGGTCAGCACAACAACAGCCTGGTCAGCACAACAAACAGCCAACACGTGTTTCGTCTTATGAGAGAATAGTCTCATTGACTTCCTCAGGGCTGTGAAAGACATATTTTATGACCAATTTTCAAGCAAGTTTTACATATAGTTCTGGTGATTAACATTTGGCAAATGTAGTAGCCAAAATCCTTCACCAACACCACATGACAATTTTGACTTGAAGTGTCAGTCATGCATGGAGCCACATTAATACATTGTGATTAATAAACCGTATTAGATAGCAAATGTAAGTCTCGTCTTAATACTGTTGGGTTTGTCAAAGCTAAAAATACACACTTATAGCCATACATGATGCACATGTGAAATGAAGAAAAGCAGAAAAAGTAGCAAATAGGTCAGACTATATAGAGAGAAACCCACCGTACAAATAGTGTTGATTACTCTAGCCGAAAATGTGATCTCAATTGCTCCATAATCGTGACCTCAGAAAATGTAGAGGAGTAAAAAAGATGTATGATGAATCGTACCTATGATAGTAGTGGTGCAGTTGTATTCAATGACCGTTGTGAGAGTATTTTAGTTTTATACTTTCTTAAAATTCATATAAAACGGATCTGAAACATAATAACTACTATAGTTAAAAAGGGGAGTGAAAAGTCGGCTTAACTGCTGTGATACAGTAAGAATTGAAACCTACCAATGGGAGTTCAGTATTAAGCTCCCTGTTCCCTCGTGTAATCACGGTAAGGCGTATGGGCGTGTAAGCCCTGCAAAATATCTAAAATGAAATGACAATAGTATACAGTCTGTATAATCCTGTAAGCATGCTACCATATAGTCCCCCATCGCTAGCTTGCAGATATGTGGTAAGACGGTCCCTCTTACCGAAATGAAATAGACACGGGGTGCCGTGTAGGGAGTTTGAATCTCACTCCTCAATCGGCGTGTAAGCAGGACGGCATGTTCGTTAGTCCGTCCTTTATTCACTGTCATAATGAAAAAAATGAAAAATAGAAATGGGACTACAGTTCTGAGTTCGCGGGCACCATTTTTGGGTGAACTTTAACGATCCCTAGTTTCATTCTAGCGGTCTACAATAAGTTGCCAATACAAAAGGGGGAACAAAAGTCACAATTAAGAAATGGGCGCCATATTAAAGGGAGAAAAGGAGGTATACTCCATGTGTTAACGTGGATGGGTAAAGGAGAATCATCTCCCAGTTATAATGTTAGAGGAAGTTATCAGTTCTCGTTGTGCATGTGTGGGTATTGAATAATAAGTAGTTCACCCCAGCTAACATAATGATTAACTATAGATACCTCTACATGAATGCTCCAGAGTTAATGGCAATGGATCAGTATCTGAACATTTAGTCAGAGTGGCTGATATCCATTCCACGTGTGTATCATGGTGGCCACAGTAACAGAATTTGTTTTTTTTAAGTAAACAAACATAAAGACATTGTAAGTATGGTTGGCGACATAACAATCCGTAAGAAGATATGCAAGGGTTTAAAGAAACGAGGTTAAACATGTGTTTATGAAAACATATATTTAATGTAATCAGGCATAATAAAATTATATACCGTTTTCCAAAGTAAGTGAGTAGATTATTACACCATGGTCTAATGGTCTTACGGGATAGACAACATTGGCATTTTCAGTCCTTAAAACCCGCTCTTCCATTTTCAGCAGTGTTGGGGTTTACATATGTGTTTATGAAAGCATATAGTTAAAGGTAACAGACATAACAAATACTAGGACTACAGGACCAGGAGTAATGAACATTATCTGTAAGTAACCAGACGTTACCCCCAGGTCCCACCGTCCTCGTCCCCTTCATTACTATATGGAGAATACCCAAGCCGAAAACAGAACGGCATGAGAGAAAAAAACACCAAAATAAAACAAAAAACTAAAGAGGCAAACAAACAGGTACATACCAAAAGTGATTTAAAGAAAACAGCAGAGTTAGGAGCAAACTGCCTGAAGAACTCCCAACCCAAAATTAAGGTCATCCCTCAACAAATTATGAAGACGATAGTGGGAAACAAAGGTATTAGCAACAGCCCAAGTTGCCGCCTAACAAATCTCAGAGATGGAGACCCCATTTATTTTCACCCGAGGCGGCCATACCACTGTTAGAGCAACCCTGCACACCTCCGGGAGGAGGAACACCGGCCAAAGAATAAGCTAGCTCAATAACCTGCTTCAGCCACCGGCCGATGGAAAGAGAGGGTGCCTTCTCCCCCATAGAAGAGGAACCAAAGGAAAGAAAAAGAGAGTCAGATTTGCGAAAAGAGTGAGTTCGCTCAAGATCGACCAAAAGAGCTCTACGAACATCCAGCAAAGACCAATCCAGAACCCCTTCCCCAGGAGACCCCACCTGCAAGGAAGGGAGGACAATCGTCTGCGAACGATGGAACTGAGAAGCCACCTTGGGAACAAAGGCCAAATCAAGATGCAACACAACCCCATCCCCGGAAAAAGAAAAAAGGGGTTCCCGAGCCATCAGAGCACCCAATTCGCCTATTTGAGGTGATAGCAACCAAAAACACCACCGTGAAAGTCAAAAACTTAAGATCTGTGGATTCTAGAGGTTCAAAGGGGGAAGAGACCAAGGAACGAACGCAGCACCAGAGGTAAATCCTATGAAGGAAAAAGAGGCTTCATCAGAGGATGCAAAAGAGAAAAAAACCTTCAAGAGACGAGAATCCAAATCTGCGAGATTAACCCATGGAGCATGAAAAGCCTTAATAGCCACCCACTGAGCCCGCAAGGTAGAGACAGACAGGCGCTTCTCAAAATCTTCCCACAAGAACTGAAGAACAGTTGGTAAGGAACAATCCAATGGAGAAAATCCAAGGGGAGAACACTGTTTCTGAAAATTACTCCAATGCCTAGCATAGGATTTCAAAGTAGATGGCTTACGTGACTGCTGAATGGCCACCGCTAAATGCCTGGGAATTCCTTTGTGCTGCAACCCCTGACTTTAAACTTCCAAACCGATAGCCGAAGCTTCCAGAGACGCAGAGGCAGAACAGACCGTAGGAGAGAGGGAAACAGAGGAAAAAGCCAAGGACCCTGAACTGACAACAACCGGACAACCGGGAACCAAGACCTACGAGGCCAAAAAGGGACTACCAGAATCTCACACCTGTCCTCCCGCAGCAATCGAGCCAGAAATCTGGGAATGGGGGGGTAGATGGGAAAGCATACAATAGCTGGTCTGGCCAGGAGACCGTCAATGCATCCACTCCCCATCCCCCTGGCTGAGGACCACAAGAGAAGAACAGAGAAACCTGAGCAGTGAGCCAGGAAGCAAAGAGGTCGAGGTAGGGTACACCAAACCTATTGCACTCCATCAGAAACGCCTCCCTGAAAAGAGAAATCTCTAGCAAAGGGGGAAAACACCTTCTGGGAGAGTCTGCCACCCCATTGTCCACCCAACGCACATGTACAGCAACCAGGGACTTAAGGTAGCATTTGCCCCTGTGAAACAATTGCTGCGCCACCAGATTAAGAGACTTGGACCGAATCCCACTATGGTTGTTGAGGTAGGCCATTGTGGCCAAGTTGTCGGAACGAACCACCAAGCTGTGACCCATGAGAGAATGACAAAATCCCATACAGGCCCGGAACACAGCCATGAGTTCTCTCCAATTGGAGGAACGCCTCCCCTCCTGAGGAGACCAGCGGGGCTGAAGAGACTTGTTGCCCAGGGTTGCCCCCCATCCCAAACTACTAGCATCTGCAGTCAAAACCACCGGAGGAGCGGGCTGCAAAGGAAACTCTATTTCCAGATTGGAGTCCAATGTCCACTGTGGTAGATCCTTGTGAATCCTCAAGGAGACAGGCACCTCCTTGTCGTACTGTTACAACTGAGGATCCAAACAGGAGAGCAGATGAATCCACAAAGGATGGAGATGAAACCGAGCCCAAGGAACAGTTAACACTGCTGCAGCCATGAGACCCAACATCCAAAGCCACAGTCGCACAGGAGCAGACACCCGCGATAGGAACACCAAAGCCAGAGATTGCAAGACATGTATTCTGGCTACTGGAAGAAACACTCGGTTGAGATCCGTATGAAAGTGTGCCCCAATAAATGTCAGATCTAGAGATGGAGGCAACTGGTATTTGTCCCAGTTCAGAAGAAACCCATGTCTCTGCAGAGCGGAACAAACCAACTGACGGACCTGCACAAGCTGGGCTGGAGAGGGATCATGAATCAACCAATCATCGAGATAAGAGTACAAGTGCATCCCTTGGAGATGTAAAGAGGCCACCACTTTAGTGAACACACGTGGGGCAGACTGGAGGCCAAACGGAAGGACTCTGAACTGGTAATGACACCCCTTGAGACAGAACCTGAGAAATTGTTAAGATGAGGGATGCACTGAAACATGGTAGTAAGCATCCTGAAGATCCAGGGTGCAAAAAAAGTTACCCTTAAGCACAAATGGAATGATCATCTGCAAAGTCTCCATCTTGAAGGGGACTTGGCTGACAAATCTGTTCAGAGCTTTCAAATCCAAAACCAGCCGAAAGCCTCCTGTATGTTTTGGAACCAAGAAGATCATGGAATAGAAACCTTGACCCTGCTCCGATTGTGGGACTGGCACCACCGCCTCCTTTTGTAGCAAGGAACCAATGCCCAACCTCAGTGCATTCCGTTTGCCAGGGTCTGATGGCCATGGAGTGGGACGCACCCCGACGGAAGTGGAACAGTCCGAAATGTGATCCGATGACCATGGCGAACAATGTCCAGAACCCACAAATCTGAAGAGGGGAGAGTCCATGCTGGAACAAAATGCTGCAAACAGCCCCGACCTCGAGATCTAGGACAGTCATATAGTCAGGAACGAGACTTAGGAGGAGGTGGGGGGACTTGTGTTTCTTATCCCTGCTTGGAGGGAGCCTGAACAGAAGATTTTTTTACCAAACAAACGGCGATCTCACAAAGTGGAATGAAAGAAGAGGAATGCTTCTCTTTAAAAAATGTATGCAATTTATCCTCTAGTTCCACCCCAAACAACACATTGCCCTGGAAAGGAAACCGTAGTGCAGAAGCCCTTTGTGCAGCGTCCCTTTTTCCAATCCTGCAGAACAATATTCCTGCTAGCAGACACACAAGCCCCCTTGGCTAGAGCAGGTGCCCGCACAACATCACAGGAAATATCTGACAGGAATTCAACTTGACATTCAATAAGGGACATTAGCCCACAGCAGTCCGAGGACCCATCCAGAGCACTATTCAAGGCTTTGAGATCTGACAGTTAAGACTGCGCATTGTAAGTTCCATAAATGCCAGCCCTCAAAGCCAAATGAGTCCCAGCATATGCTTTCTTCAGTGACACATCCACCTTTTTATCCACAGAATCCCAAATAACCGCATCCTCAGCCAAAGACATGCAGCCAACCAAACTGGCGACAAAAGAGTCAATAGGGACTGAATCAGGCAACACCCGGGCCATATCTTGCAAAGGATACAACTTGGCCGTAAAACGGGGAAGAAGAATCTTGTCAGGGTCCCTCCACTCCCGCTTAATCACCTCCTGAATACAAGGATGAACAGGCACATCCACAGGAACAGAACTCTGGAACTGGCACAAAAGAGAGCCAGAAGAAGTGTCAGGAACCTCATCCTCAGGAAAGTCCATGTTCATTTTAACATGCTTCACCAAAGGAGGTAAACAACTCCTTGGAAATATATTTGCCCTTCTGCTCCTCCTGAGAAGGACCCTCCATCTTTGAATTGGAAGAGGGAGAAGCATCTGCCCCAGCCGGAACCACAACAGGAGGGACGGCTTGAAACTCTAAGAAAGTCTCCCGAATCAATTTGCGCAGATGGGCATCATCTCATTTCCTGCTCCCCTGAACATCTCCATGGGAAGAGGAGGAGGAAGAAACCTCCACATGCCTCCACTTGGATGTGTGTTTACCCATAGTAATTCAAACATGCAGCACAGCCGAATGACAGGAGCCAGCAATGACCACAACTCCATCAGCAAGAAGTAAATTTAACCCCCCCGCCCCAAAAGAAAAAGAGGAGGAAAGGGCAAGCACCGGAGGCTCCACCCTTAACTGAAGCCCCGGAGAATAATCCCCATCAAACAGCTCCAATAATGAAAAAAGAATAGCCCCTGAAAAAGAACAACAGAAATAGGCAGAAAACATCATAATAAAATGAAAAAGACACTCACCGGCACACCACGGTCACAGCACCAGCGTTACTGTGATGTTGCCGGCACGAAAACAGCAACCCGGCAGCAAAGGACACGCTTCCGCAACCCAAAGCCGCCCCAGCCACAAGGAGCCAAACAGAGAACCCGCCCAGCGGTCCATCGGCCGAACTCTGGGATACCGCACTGCATCGGGGCCAAGCACCCGAGCAGAAGCTCACCTTCAGCCATCTTCCTCACCACCAAGCCGGTCAAACCCCACAGGAGCCGCTCATCCTCGTCACCCTGTCGTGGACCGAAAAAAAGAACAGGAGGAATGCTGGATAAGTACATGATTGTGTACTCTTCGGTCGGGACAGGGGCGGGGATAGAGCATTCCTTCTGTTCTTTTTTTCTGTCATAGAGAGATTACTCTCCATATAGTAATGAAGGGGACGAGGACGGCGGGACCTGGGGGTAATAAGCAGGTTGTTCTATACAAAACACTCTAACTCACTCAGTGCTTGATTTGTAAAAAATAAATAAATGACAGGGCTTTCGTCAGGAGACCACTGCAGCTTGCTCCACCCATTGCATGCGCCAACACTACTAATGACAGTAGCAACACAACTGCTAACCGTCACACTCCTAACGGTGTGATAATTCAGACAATTCCACACCCCTAATGCTATAACAATGGCTAGGGTGGCAGGTACTGGTCATTTTTAATGTGGTATTGACAATTAAGTGCCAGTGTCACGCACCAGAAGCCCATGGCTAAAATTAAGCACTGGTCTCACTAAGGGGGAGCATTAAAAGGGGGTATCCAAGTAAATCGTAGGTAATGTCTGTGATAAATCACCAGGAATGAATCTGCTCTGATCAACACCAAAAACAGTACAGTCTTATTTCTCAGTCCGAAGAGGGTGCAAGTACACCAGGTGTTAAAAAGCACGTTTGCTCTTGCAGTGGAAGGCTTCAGTCCGTGCTGTAATACTGCGCTGAAAACATGCCAGCTTTTCTTGCTTTGTCTCTGACAACAGTTGAGTTAATTGTGCACGTCTGCCTTCACTGTCTTTCCACTTCTCAGATCACAGCGCCTGCTCTAGAAGGATAAGCAGCGCGAGGAGATGCCTTAATAATGAAACAGGATTCCGAACGTCATGAACGTTAGTAGGCACGTTGTATGAATAATTGCATGTCTGCCCATAAGACGCCTGAACTTTCAACCTTCGTTCAGTTACATCAAGTAGGGGATAGTTGGATTTCTGCAAAATCTGTTTTAACGCAGCAAGAAACCAGATATGTTCCTTAAGGACTATTTTTCCAACTGATTTTAACGGCCTGTAGTCTTGTTACAAGCGTTGCGCCGGCCATATTGTTTGGGAGCTTGGACCCTGACAGAAAGGGCTTTGGTGGATTATGCTGATGACTTCTGCCGCTAAAGGACGCGGCGTGAATCTGTTCTGTCTGGGCAGGTGTTTCCTCCTCCCCCGTCATGGCCGAACTGGCCATTCATTCTATTGGGCTTTTCTCAGCGTCTGGGGCCATTGGTAGCCGGTTTTTGAAATCCCATGGCTACCGCTGGCGTCTTGTCACTTTCTCCAGGTCCTTTAGGTTAATTGCAGCAGGCACCGAGAGAAAAAAAGCGAGAGGAAGGCGAAGTGGAGCAAGATCAGAGCAGGAGAGAGAGGGGAGGGATGGATGGAAAGCGGAGGACAGCCGGGCTTGTTTGAGCAATTTTGCGGGGGCTGCTTTTGGTTACCAGTCCTGTCCTAACCCCGGGACTCGCTCAAATGAATATAAGGCGCAAATTGTGTCTTTAAACACGCCGAAATAGACAATCATTCGTTGCTCATCTTCGCCAGATCTTTACCCTTTGTAAACAGGAGAGTAAAGGTCAGAACTTCGGGAGCGGACGCAGCCAAACAGGCCAGACTAAACTGATAATGTTCACTCTGTCAGGGTTGAATGCCGTCAAATCTTTGAGCTGTTTCCCCTTTGTGCAGTGATTAAAACAGCTGTCCCGAGAATGAGAGAAATATTGTATTCCGTTTACGATTCAAAGATCATCAGGGCTGGAGCCAGGGCAGCCCCTAGCAACATAAAGGCAGAATCAGCCCTAGGACAAGTTCAAACCTGGGTTTAGGTATATGCAGCTGTTTGCAATATGTGTCCTCTTTGAATGAAACCCTGTGCAGTGTACCAGACCACACCACAGCTTTCCATGAGGCGTCCAAGAAAATTGAGGAAAACTGTGGTTTTACCGGACAATCAAAAGTTGTGGTTTCCAGCCCTAAACTTAGCTTCTTTGAAGTACAGATTTGTCCCAGCATGCTGACTCCGAAAACACAATGTTTTTCTTTTTGGAAAACTATCATTACTGCTGTTTTTACCGGGGCGTAAGTGAAAGTTGAGACAGATTCCTGGCCACATTAGTGTGTTCTCTAACTAACAAATATGCTAAGTATTGTGTTTATGTTTAAAAAAACAACAACAAAATGGAATGTTCGGAGAGGTAAAATATGGCCAGAGCCTTGGCTGACAGTGAATGCTTGATCTGTTAGAGATGTTGGGATGACTCCATGCAGAGATTAGTCACTTTGCACACACCTAACCTTGACGTTGGCCTAATCTCCTTAACACTAATTTGTTGGGTCTGTGCTGCTAGGGTCCCCAATCATTGCTTTAGTTAAAACAGTCCCTAAAATGTTTTATTCGTGATAAATGTGTAGATTTGAAGCATTTCTCTGTTTACCGGAGCCCACGGAAAGGGCTGCCATGCAGTTATTCCCATTTGATACATTATCTTAGATCGTCATCAGTGGGGAATGTCTCAGATCGTCCCTAGTGGGACTCTATCAGCACCCTTAACCCTAGTAAAGTCAGAGAGGGATAATATTGGGCTACTTAACATAGTAACTGCTTGGGCTACACATTTCCCAATGATAGAGCTCAATGCTTAGTTCTGACACCCCATTCTCTCTCAACCATTTCAAATTTCTTTAATATTTGATGTACCAGATTTCTTTCTTTGTGTCAGGTATTCATCTGCGCTGCTAGTTCATTGACATCCATTGGCTTTCGACTGTTCTCTAATTATATTGAGATGTTTCCTTAAGTTGCTAAATTATGGGGGCATCATGTTGCTGTTCTGCCCATATTTTTGAAAGCAACATTTCACTAAACAGTTTGATGTTGTTGTTGTTTTTTTTAACTTGTGTGTTTATCCTAGATATGGCTGTTATACTTTTGGATTTGATTCCTTGCTCAGTTTCCAGAGTATGACCACCTACCCATACATGCATATCCCCTACCTAGTTAGCTAAATATGAACTTAAGTGAGAGAGATTTTCTCCTTGGCATGGACACTGTGCCCAAAGATTAGCCTTACCTGTGCCCTGATACCATCCCAGCAACCTGATCTTGTGCATTATAATACATTATAGTAATTGGTTTCCACCAGCCGGATGGAATTACTTTTCATAATAAGGTCTGTGGTCTGTGTCTACTATTCCCATATATGTAGTGTCCTCCTGTTGCCTTAGTCGTTTCATACTCTTCAAATACAGCCAATAGGATTAGGCTACAGGATCCCTGACCGTGTTGGATTTCAGAGATGGACTAACCTCTGATGTTATGTTCTGTCGTCGCCTCAATCTACCAGCGGTTTAATTTTGAATTTCTATGTGCCACATCATCCTGTGGCTGCTGGTTTGGTTGAAAAGACCTTTTTGATTCCACTTCCAATGACCATCGAGGGAATTTGACAGCAAAAGATGCAGCCATAATAGCACGCTGCAGGCCTCAGGGAATGGCCCCACCATGCAGCTGTGCTGCCAAGGTCTGGCTTTGGGGTGGTTGGTTTTCCTGTCACTACTTTTAGCCCTGTGTGTCTCAGCCAGTGCAGCTTTACCCAGCTGCTGTGCAGAGATAGCTATATGCACTGATCTGAATTGCTGCCGAAGTGATTGTGCGTTAGGTGAAAGCATATGGCAGTCGTATGAAAGGATCTAGGTGTCCAGAAAATCAAAAAACTTTGCCTTATACTTCCGCAGCATAATCTCTATGGAGCGAAGCATGTTCCATGGCCTTTTCCATTTCAGCGGTGTATAGCTCTCGCTCTATATCTTTGTCTCTCATACTCTTGTGCCCTCCCACTGACTGATCTTCTCTCTCCCTCTTTGCCTCTTGCTTTCACTCATACCTTCCTCGCTCTACTTCCTTCCTCTGCCCTTGAGCCTGGCATTTCTCTCTCTCCCAACCCCCCCCCCCCCCCGGACCCTCTCTTCCTCTCTTTCTCATCCCCTCTTTGTCTCCCCTTTCTCTCTGTCCCTCTTTATCTAATTGTTCTTCTCTCTCTCCCCCTTTCTTCCACGTTCTTTTTTTCATTGTTTTCATATTTACGCAGCAGTCATCAGTGGGATTCTTGCACTGACTTTTAATGTGGGAACTCCTGGCTCCAAAAAGGCCTACTGGGGTTCATCTCCAGATGTTGGATGCTCGTTAAACCGAATCCTGCTTGAGTCTGAATGCATTTGGAGAAGCATTTTGCGGCAGCATGCCATTGACTCTCTGCCCGGTCCTCCGCCGAGCCCTGGGTTCATTTCTCAGACTAAAGTTCAGACTGTAAAATGTGCAGCTGTCTGCTTCCGTCTCAGGGGTCACTGTTGGCAGCGGGAGGAGTGTGTGTGGCATTCCGATTACCCGGATGTGTGTGTTTCATTTAAAGTCTCTCCCAAAGAGTATTCTAATACATGTAATTGACTTGCTAGGTTCAGATAGCGCTGTGATGAATTCAGTATATTTCTGAACGCGACAAAGACGAATTTGGGCCATTTTTGAGGAAAGATGTTGAAATGTACAGACCACATTTTGTGGATTTGAAAACCTATACCTGAACTGTAAATAAGAAAAAACCTATAGTAGGTTTTAGAGTGTGGCAGGAAAACAGACATTTCAGTTTGTGTAGTTTTTTGTGCGTTGAGTTGTCTGCAGAAAGGTGCTTGATGTTGGCAGAGCACAACTTGTGTTTTGGTATAAAGGCACAGGGAGAGTAGGGGAGGTAGGCAAAAGGCACCAAAGCTTTATTAATAACTGTGGCACATTGTCCTGGTTTGCATTTGTGGTGTGCGAAATTTGCATAATTTTATGTAGCGTAATCATGCGGAATTACCTAAGGATTGAGCAAGATTACGTGGAATTACGGGAGAAGCGTAATTGCGTAATTATCAGTAATTCCGCATCAAAGTGGTAATTCTGCATCAACGAATAACACGGAATTACTGAGATTAGTTAGATGACTGTGGCATAATTGGAATTCGGCCCAGGCCTAGTTTGCATCATTGCTCACCTTCACTGGGTTCACTTCAGTAAACCAGTTCTATGCGCCCAACTACTTTAAAACTGTGCTCTCTGCAGCACGTGTTACATTGGCACGTTAGTGCACGCTATTCCAAGTTTCTACGTATTCACACCCATATCCTAATTTGGTGAGATAGGGATTACATCCAAGGATATTGAAAATTCACTGTTCCTGCTTATTGTTTGTGGTGTGCAAAGCTTGTGCTAGCAAAGGACCACATGGTTTCAGACTGCAGTAGCTGGATCTTATACTGGCTGCATTTCAGGTCCATTTTACAGTTCTTGTTGGGGGTACAGAGTTTGAAGAATGATGAACAGATTGTGTAATGTAAAATGCAGTGTGATAGTATTTTTTCAAAGATTCTCTCTCTCTGTGCCCCCTACCAAGAAGAGCCCAATAACTGTCCATCACCTTAGAGGCGGTGACAGTTAGTGAACTATCCACATGAGAACCTTTTTCAAAGTTCATCTGCACCTGTAATGATTAAGACTCACTGGAAAAGTTGTCTGCATGGTAATAGACGTGCACGCCTGCCCTGCCCTGCCACGAGAGCCTAACTGTACTGATGTTTGGATCTCTGATGTTGATTTCTGCTGCCATTGGTGAACCTGGATCCTGCATGTGCACCATGACATAGGCCTGTGTTGGAAGGTGGATTATTAGTAGGGGTAAATACACACCTACCACTAGCAATAAGGCCACCAATTCAGTGCTAGGTTCAGTCAAGGTCTCAAACATTAGCCCCTGGCTCAAACCTTGGCAATGAGCAGACAGGCTTAACGTTGAAGACAGGTATGTAAAGCATTTAAATACACCAATACAGTAAATAGGTAAGACACAACACACCATAAAAATCAGGTACAGCGTGAGAGGGCAGGCCTAGCTGCCACTCCTTTCTGTCCTGCTTCCTTTGAAATCCAGTTTGATTTACTCAGCCCCATTCCTGGTCTGGCCTCTGCAGTTGCAGAATTCCCTCAGTCAGATAACCTCTGTTCAGCGCAGCCCAACGATCAACTCATCAAAGAAGCATGACTAGTCTTGTTAAGGCTGACCGATCAGGAGAGGTTACTAGCAGCCTGGAGTTTGGCTTAAAGAAAAGAAAGTCCTATAACTTACTTTATGTATTAGTTATGACAAATTCAACAGTGGCAATTTGTTGGATTTATCATTACCAATCCTTTGAGTCCTTTCATGATATACTAAGCTCATTCCTAGCAATAATTATGCTTAAATAAAATATTCCCATGTTATCCTATACAGCTAAGTAGCTACAATGGGGGAAAATAACCTAGGCAGTTTTTCCCTCACCGGGGCATATAAAACATCTTTTATGTTTATGCTCATAGTTACAAAGCACCCCAACCCTGGGGCCCTGAGAGGAGACCTGTATGTAAAAATAAGTTTATCTCTTTGGAAGTACCTTCAATTCCCAAGTCAAATTTGCACACATATTACTTTTTAATGACAATCTGCAAGGCAGGGATGCCTTTAAAAATGGCATTAGGCAACACAGCAGTGCACATTCCAGTGCAGGAAATCTACTGGGCCTCTAAACATCGATGCCCTGTTATATACTAGGACCTTAAGGTAGTTTGAATCCCCCTTGCCCTGTTATCTATTAGAGACTTTCAGAAGTGTGTCTTCACAATTGTAATCATACCCCATTCACATATACTTTTTGATCAGAGCACTGGCCCTGGGCCTGGTTTCCTGAGCCCATGGCACAGTCAGAGTCAGTTACCCCCAGTATCAGTCAGCAAAAAATGAGGGTGAACATGCTAAAATGATGACTTTTCACAACCTGTCTCACATATTGCAGTTTTGTTGGACCAGGTGAGGTGCACAAAGCACTATCCTTAAAGTAGTGGAAGGCTACTGCCTTCACCAGGAATTAAGCAGCACAGTGGAGGCATGATACAATCTATTGATCAGACGGCGTGAATAGGTCCTATTTAACCTGGGTCTCTGTAGTGAGGTTTTCAGGATCAATCACTTTTAAAAACTCTTCTGTATGTGCTTAACTCAACCTTGGTCTAAATCGGATTGGTATGAACTGCTGCGCAGCGCTGACATGGTGTATCAGTGCCAGGTTTATCTGTGCCTGGGAAGGGAGCAATACAGCTATAGTGCAGTACTGAGTAGTATGTGCATGATGTATGCATGTGACTGATGTACATGTGCCTATGAGTGGTACAGTACCTGAGGGATGTAGTGCTGCGCAATACTTGCAAGATAAATGCATGTGCTGGGTGTATGCGTGTCTGTGAGTGGTACAATACATAGTAGGGTATATTGCACATATGTTAAATGCATATGCTGGATATATGTGTGTCTATAAATGGTGCAGTACATGAAGGAAACAGTGCAGGACAGTGCATGCATCGTAAATTCATGTGCTGGGTGTGTGTGCCTCTGGATGCTATGGGGGATGGAGGAACCAATGCTGTGCAGGGTGTGTACGCTATATGCATGCAGTTGGGTGTATGTGTGCCTATGAATGGTACATTAAACAGAGGGCCTGGGTTCCATTTTGGGAGACCCAGGCCTGCATCATGAAACATGGAGAGGTGATAGAGAGATCCCCTCAGACAGATTCGTATTTTGCTGCATTCCTGTCACCTGTGTAAGACACACACTGGGAAGGGGAGAACCAGGCCTCCCCTGTACACTTCAAAGATGCGATTTGAGTCAGTTAGAGGCTATATGTAGGGGGCCTGGACACATCTCAGGAAGGAGATGGGGCTGATGAGAGAAACATAAAGGATAGGGTTGGGGGCCCTAGGCTAACAATTTTTATCCACTTTGGCTGACATCTAGGTATGAACTCTAGTCACTTCAAAAGCCCGTGTTGTTAAACTATTAGCTTTGGAGATACTCGTGCTTGTACAGGCTGCTTTTCAAGAAGAAGAGGGAGCAGAGGCGTGGGTACTTAAAAAGAAGCAGAACCCAACATAACATTTCAGAATTGGACCCGAAATTGCTTTTGGTTTCTGGAAATGGACTATAAGAAGGGGAGGTTGAGACCCCAAAAATTGTCATCTGCCAAGCAACCATACAGACTGCAGAACTGGGGGCCAAGGTCTGCTAATCTCTCTGCTAGGTGAAGAGACATAACTCAAGGAATTTAAGACTATCTGCCTTGGAGTACCAACACCTATCTGTTTGCCAAGACCAGTGTGCCCTGTGAGGAAGAGGAGAGAGCTAGAGGGAGCCTTGCCGAGTAGACTCCCTATGCATGGTGTGAGGAAACACTTGCTGAACAGATCGGGTCTTTGGCTGTGTGCAGGACAAAGGTGGCACCCCCCCGTAGGCCATGAGAGGACGCCATGAAGTTAGCCATGTGTTGTGCTGCACCAATCAGGCTGTATCCTGTGTGTGACTGTAAGATGGCGCCAGAAAGGCCACCAGAGAAAGACTGCTGTGTGGAAAGGGGCCATAATGCTGTGCAGTAGCAAAGCGGCAACCCTGTGTACCAGGAGGGGCCACCATGAAGAGTATCACCATGGTGGTCCGGCTGAAGTCTGTGGACTGTGAGTTGTGGTGACCTCATATGTCAGAAGGGATCATCAGAAGCACCAAGGACTGTGACCTGTTCTGCTTCACTAGAGAAGTGAGGACTCGATGGGAGCACTGTCATTGAAGTGAGGGGCCCAGGACAGGATTGTCATAGCCACCTTTCATCTGAAGCTGAACAAAGACTGGCCCTGCAGAAGGAGCCTCAGAAAGCCTCTGTTTGCTTTAGGAGTATGACCGCAAGTGAGAGACTGCACCTGCTGACTGCAGCCACCTGGGCTGTGTGTGGCCGTCTTATCTGGACTTGGCTGCACCTGCTGTGAGCACCTGTGTACAGGTCGCACTCCTGAACTCTTCACCCTTTTCTCCTGCTGGTGGGGTTAGACTGATTATGGGCCAGGGGAACTTGCAGCTAGTGGTGATGTGTTGCTAGAACACTGACTTTGAGAGTCAAAGTGGACTCTTGAGACTCTGATTGCTAATAGGGCATACCTTGGATGGAACCAATAGTGAATGAGGAATAACCACTATGAGGACGGTTTGTGGCAGGGAATCACCGTAGAAATACTAAAGCCCTGACCTCTAGGGGGGGAATGTGTATGTTGTGAATGTTGTATTTTTCCCTTGTGTGGTTAGGGTTAGAAAAAAGACTTCTCTTTTTTCATAAAAAATAGTATTTGGCTGGACAATAATTTACTTCTTCTGCTATGTGCATTTTGAGTAGTGAGCCAGTGTTTACTATTCTGTATATGCCCCCCCAGCCAGAGCCTTGGACTGCTCTGACCATGCTAGTCAACTGCTGAAGGGGTACCTGGCCCAGTTACTGAGGATCCATAACAAGTCAGGCCCCGGGACATCTGGAGTGAAAACTTTTAACCCACACATTTGGGCCCAGTAGCCCATGTGTGCCCCATGGCCTTCTGAAAGGGGTTCTGACAATCTTCTTCCCGGATTATCACATAATGTTTATGGAAATGTTATTTTAGTAAAGAGAATGCAAGGGATGTTAGGGCCATAAATAACATAAAACTGTTGTTCATTTTATTATCCACAACTAAGTTGTTTCCACTTGAGGATTCTAGACGCCTGACTGCACTGCCATTGCCCAGCATATTTTTATTCATTAGCTCATAGCTACTTAATAATGGCATATTTCCTTGGCATAGTTAATGATTTAAAGTTTCAGCAGCACCCACTGAGTCCAGATGTGCCTTTCTGTACCACAGTCCAGTGAGGAATCAAACCACATGCATGCTTCACTAAACAGAAGCTGTGATCTGACACTTATATACTGGAAGACTTATCGCCCACCTCTGCTGCACCTGAATGAAGTATTTTTGCATGTATGGTCAATTATGCTTCACTAAAGATTTGGCAATTAAGACATTTTGCTTCTATGATCCACTAGTATTAATCTTTTTGCTTTTTGTGTAGTTAGTCATGTGGCCATGTAGAATGCCAATTTTGTGGTTCATATGGGTTCCTGTTATTCTTGTTACACTTTTAGTGTGCAAGATTTTACTACGCAAAGTGATAAAAAGTAATGGCTATGGTACATAGTGTGACTAGATAAATGTTATTTGACGTTCAGCCAATGCCTGCATGGCAAAGACCCTGATTGGTCTCATCCATTTCATTGGCCTACACAGTACTCTGGTTAACAAAGGAATTAGTAACGTTGTCAACCTTTTTTCCATTGGTTCATCCCTATGATCTTTAATGTTCAACTTCTCCCTATCACACTTGGTGGTCACCAGATTTTCTGAAGTGTCTGTATTTTAATATGGTGTATTTAAGCACTTGCCTCTCAACCTGTTATGATTTTAGAGACGTATATTTATGACTTTGCACATAGGCTTCCTGCATCTGTAGAGTAGTTATCTTTTGACTAAAATGTAACAGTGCCTGAATATTGGTGCACACACATTGTTTTCTGTTCAGGGCATTGTGTTCCTACTTTGCAGTTTAGGGCCATTGAGATTAGTTTGCTTTGTTACTTTTTAGGTCTCGCCTGAGACAGTGCATACGCTATCACTTGCAAAACATTTTGTTTATTTACAGGAGGTTTAGAAGCTTGCCCATTGATTACCATTGATTGGCTTCATTGTCAATTTCATTTGCTGCCTCTTCATTGGTCGGCGGTTGAGGGCTTCACTTCCTCTTTATGTGTTTGTCCCGTCCCTGGAGCATGGTCCAAATACTGCTTCCATAAATGGTGTGTGTCCTTCCATTGCTTGCACTTTCTGAGATATTTGTTCCTATAGCTGCATTTTACAGCACACCATAAGAGTGCATCTGTTTGCTTGCTCCATCCTTGTTTCTTGCCACTCATCCTAGTTGCTTGCTACCTGTCCTAGTTGCTTTCCACCCATCCTTGTTGCTTGCCACCCATCCTTGTTGCTTGCCTCTGCATCCTTGTTTATTGTGCCCTGTCCTTGTTTCTTGTGACCTGTCCTTGTTGGTTGCTTCCCCCTGTTGCTTGCCACTGCCACCACATCCTTGCTGATTGCCACTCCATGTTGCTTGCCACACTGTCCTCCTTTCTTTGCCCCATCCTTGTTAGGATTTTTAGTCCCGTGGCAGCCCGCCAGAGGGCCTCGAGGAGACTCCTGCTTGAGGAGGTCTGGCACGAGAGGGAAGACTGCCACTGTTCTGCTGCTGGACTCCCAGGTGCACCAGGCCATCACATTATCTGTAGTCTTAGGAGGTGGACAATCTCCAGAGCCGGAGTCCCGAACTGTGTACAGTGGACTCCCCACTGCTCCAGATGCACCCGCATCAGAAACTGTAATTAGACTTTGACAACGTGAGCCCTGGTGGGACCGGACCAACAATATCCAGCAAACTGTGAGGTCGTGGACAAGCAACTGAAGTATCTGGATGTCATCTGCACTGCTGTTTGTGTCCAACGCAGTCTGGTTGAACAACGGAGGCGTGCTGTGATGCCGAGTGCCCAGCTGCACCTATCCCATGCCACCGCTCAGGCGGACTGCCTGAAGAGACTCTGTATACACATTTTGTGTCTTTGTTTCTCTCCCACAAGTTGGACTTTGTTGTTTCATTCCTCAATAAAGTTTGGGAGTGATGTAGTGTTCTGCTGGACACGTTCTAGTGTTAATGCCAGCCACTCGGCTGAGGGCTGGTTTTACATTCACACCCCACACCCACCCAACACAGGCGTCACCAGTCAGGTGACCCTGCCAATAAAAAGGGCCAGACACACGTGCCCGAGGCCAGCTCTAACTACCATGCTACCGAGTCTGTGACTATTATTTTAGTAGCATGAGGGCCTAGAGCCCCCAACACTACACTTGTCAACGTTCTTGCAGACTACATACTGGCATTTCCATAGCACCCCGAGCAATACCATGCACCAGCTATGAACCCGCTGAGCTTTCTCACTGCGATTTGACCGGTTGGCCTACATGTTGTACACAGTGCTGTGCAGCAGTCAGTCTGACTAGGATTCACATCTGTGCCATTCCAGATACCCACTCCGCCTTAAACCTCCGAGCTGGTATGGAATAATTCTAACCCAGGGCCAGCATATTGCATAGTTATCTGCATCAGAGAAAAACCAACAAAGCCACTTTACTAGTGGATAGCCTTGGACTTCCTGGACATACACGTCTCTCAGCAGCCACATTAGCTCACTGAGCTATTTTCCCAGCTGTAACAGTCATATAGCCATAGAGTAGCTTGGTAGGTTAATGTACGTACTGCTAGAATCTCAAGGCAACTGACAGGTCATGGGTTAAATCATCTGTTGGCTAGCTCAGCCTTTGAGGTATAATGAAATGAGAACAACCATATTCGGGAGTAGCACCTATTATTAACAGTTTTAATAGACTCAAACACAGAGGTACCAAACGGCATGCAAAAGCAAGCATTGGCAAAGCCATTAGGTCTTGCCTGTGCAAGCTTTATTGGCTTTGTCAATGCATTTTTTGGCAATGTTGTACAGCAGGAGGGGAGAGGGGCAGCCTGGAAGACAATGGGAGAGCGGGGAGGAAACACGGCGAACAAATTAAAGGAGGGTGGATGTCAGAAGGCAACAAGGCAGACAACGGGGAGGATGGTGTGAGGGTTTCTGTAACACCTGTTGTGGCCCAAACGTATACAGCAGCAATAGATGTAATAACGGAGCACCATACTTAGTAATACCGTGGTTACGTGCAGCGGGCACACCTTTATTTATATTCTTGGGTTGCACCCAGCCCTCTGGGTGTGTGCAACATGCAAAGTATAGTAGTGCCAGATGGTACACTACAAATTGGTAATGGGGGGCAGCATATGAGACAGTGGGGAGGGAAGGATCAATGAGCAACATTGCATTCAGTGGGATGGAGGGCAGTGGTTGAAAAAAACAGTAGAGAACGTGGCCTTAGGGAAACAGGCTGAAAACACCTGTAGGAGCAAGCAAACAACGGACAACATGTGGAAAAACTGAAAGGTGGAATGGGAAAGGATGGAAGAGTAGAAAGAAAGGAGGACTGGAAGGCAGCAGTTGAAAGCAACAATGTAGAACAGGACCAAACTGCTTAGAAACACATACACTCTTAGTGAGTGCTGCAAGTAGCAGACAAATAGTAGTCCAGGCCAAAAAGCACCAGCAACAGAATGACATTATCAAAGAAAGAAAGCAGTACTTGGGCTGTGGTCCAGGGGAGGGAGAAACACACCGAAAAGCTACTGAAGTTGGCATGCACCAACCAAACCAGAAGCCAGAAAATATACAATGATGATAAAACCAACAACTGGTAAGCAATAGGTAGGTGCTAAGTCTCCTTTAAGTTAACAAAATGTGTCTCAAGCGACAGCGCATGGACTATTCAGTATGTCTGATCTATTTGACTTTTTGGATTTATTTTTCTAATATTGTACCGCAGCGTGATTGAAAGTTTTTTTTCAGAAAAAACTCTTTTACTTTTAACTTTTAACCATGCTGCATAGAAGCTGTACAATATTGCTAATACATTAATAAAGCCAATAGATCTCACATAGGTGAAATCTATTGGCTTTTCAAATGCTTGTTAGGTCACAGACTACCAGACAGCACAGTTGTCTGGTTTGCTAAATACACCTTGGGGACTTTCAGAAAGTTGACTTAGAAATTCATTCCGCCCCTTGGTTACCCTTGGCTTTGTGGTTTGTAACCCACATTTTCTGGCCTTCTATTTGTTGGCATTATTTGCTTTAGGCTCTGCAGGTTTGGTTCGTTCCTGCCGTTGTCTCAACTATGTTTACAGTATTCTTCAACAAACTCCCCTTCTGTAACCAGGCCTTTAAATGTTATTCTCATCTTGTCATATTTGCCGTGCATTCAAAGATCAATGTCAAATGTCAGGTTCTGTCCTCTGAGAGCGCTTGTTTACTTCTCTTTTGCTGACTTCAAAGTGAGAGACTGTATGTGACAATCTTGCTAGGTACTGGAGGTAGGAATGGTTTTTTTCTAGTAGATTACAACATTTAAATCAACTGTGTAGGTATTTCAGAATATATCAGAATTAGGAACACAAATGAAGCAGAGTTTTTGTTAATTCCGAAGTGTGTTGGAAACAAATACTTTAATATGATCAGAGCCGATCATTACACTAGGTGATGTAATTTCCACACATTCGCGTTTGTGCACCACATAATTTTATTAGTACAACTGTATGTCTGTGCAAATATAATGGTAATTTGAATTGAAAATGTGTTGTCTGTAGTGGCAGCATGCTATCAAACCATAAATACACCAATCAACGCCACTCCACTCCACTCTGCACCACTCAGTGCCATTTCACTACTCCACTTTATACCACTTCTCACTGGACCACTGCAATCTCTTCCACTTGACTCTGGGCCACTGCCTTCTGCATCACTCAATGCCACTCTGCTCTATGCCACTCTACTCTACACCACTGAACTCTGTGCCTCTCCACTCTACTACACACCACTCTAATCTACTCCACTGCATTCTGTGATACTGCATTGTATGCTACTGAATTCAATGCTGCTGCACTCAATGCAACTGCACCCAACACCACTGTACGCTGCAGCACTCTATGCCAATTCACTCTATTTTATGCCACTCCAGTATATGTCATTCTATGCAACTCCACACTATGCTACTCCAATACACAACACTCTGTGCCACTCCACTCTACTCCAGTCTTTGCCATTTTTTTCTACAATACTCCATGTGACTCTCCGCTACACCATTACAATTTAGCCATGCTGAACAGCAGCAACACTGGTGTACAACATGGATAAAACACATTTGCAAAGCCAATAGCTCTCGCGTAGGTGAGACCTTCTGGCTTTGCCAGTGTTTGTTTTTATTACTGCTATGTTGGTGATTTAAACCTATCAACTTGTCCATAAATGGCAGGTACACTTCAGGGAAGGCACACTAAACAGTAAGGACTGTCTACATGCATAGAATACTACTTCAGGATTCACCACCTTGCGGGGCAGGTTGTGTTGTGGCACTCCTCCCATGACTCGACACTGAGCAGCAGTGCATGTGGGGGCTTTCTGCGATTTAAGAGACAACCTAACAATAGGGAGCTGTGGTATATGGCACTGCACTGACGAAATGCACTACCGAGGGGCGCTGTGGCTGGAATGCATTAAGCAAAAGTGATTTTCAAAGGGGCCACACAGATGACCACAGCTAAATCTGGAGGGGCCACATACAATGGATACTCTCTCTCTCTCCCCCTCCCCCCCTCCTTCTCTTTCTTCTTCTCTTTCGCTCCCCCCCTCCCTTTTCATGACTGTGAGAAAGAGCGCGCACTTTGAGGGACAGTGGTTTTTGGGGTTTAGAAACCAGACTGTAAGGTTCATGTTTCCTGGACATGTGCATGTGCAGTCTAGGAACTAACTGTGTCATATGCCGGTAGGATGCATTTCGGAAAGCCTCGTTTAAACATTTTACGGGCTGCTTGCCTGTAATATAAGAAGAATACTTAGACAGTGGTAGTGTTTAAGTATTTATATGACAAAGGAGGGCGATAACTCAGGGTTCAACTACTGTGCTGTGATATTTTTTGGAGGAGTTTGATGAAGAGCTGTCTCCCTCACAAACCAAACTGAAAGCGCGAGGTTTGTGGGTTCTCAGTTGCACCAAATCAAACTGTCTGTCTGGCTGCAGATTGGGATCTTCAATCTTCACCCTTGTAGTGAGGAGCAATAAAGTTTCTCCATGAGGATCAAAGTGTGTTAAATATGTTTTTCTCGAGCTGGCAGTCAGGAAATGTGTATTTGAACACATTATTGACACGTCGGACGGGCAGTTTATTCAGGACCTGGTCATGTCGTCTGCCCTAGCAGTGTCTGCTAAGGAAGGGAACTACCTCTGTGGGTGTCATGACTGAATGCATTTTGCACTTGAAACAGAATTTTACTGAGTTAGATAGGCCTATTATTAGTTATAAAAGCGATTCCAAAGTACTGTGGTAACCTAACCATTACTTCGTGCAAACCTCACATCTGAATGTGGTAAGCCCAACCCTGCCGTGCCCCAATGCCCTTTAAAACACTAATCATGCATATGTATAATGAAGTGCCTGAGCTCTGTTGAACGGCCAGGTTTTAATAGTAAAATGTACATGTTGCATTTCCTTCCACCTCTTGCAAGTCAGCGCCCAAGAGACTTAAGCAGATATAATGCGAGCCGGCTGTTTTTATTCCCAGGCTTCAGTTGCCTGCTGTCCAGCAGTTATCTGAGTTAGGCCCCACACATATGGTGGGGTGAGGTTACAAACCACACAACTAACTTGAAGCATTTCACATTAAAGGCCATGTGAACAGAAAATCCCTTATGTTTCTGGCTATAAGGTTGAGTTTAGCCTTTGAATTCAGTTTTCAGTAATACTCCCCGATCTTTCACAGTAGTGGGCAGCTGACATCCATTATGAATATTTTGGAATAGACAATTGAAACTCTTTGTGGATACCTTTTTTCTGCCTTTCTCACTCCGCAACCCTTTTTCTCGCTCCCTCTCTCTGCCTCTCTCTTTCTCTCTGTATTACATGTTTCGGTGTTTCTATTGCACAGTTATCAGAGGTCTATAAAACAAGCAAGCATTTTACTAGCAGAGGATGCTTTTCACGTTATATCATTCAATCAGAGGCCTGGTCTTATCCTGATGATGACATAGTTCATTTGAAATACGGATTTCATATATAGTCCAATTTAGAGAGAGAGGGGGGATTTGGCCGTTGCTAGTTCTCCTCATCAAATACATATGCTCAACAAGCATTCGCAGAGCCAATAGGTCTCACCTATGCAAGAGCTATTGGCTTTGCCAATTTGTTTTATCCATGTTGTTCACCAGTGTGGCTGCTGTTCAGCATGGCTAAACGTTAGTGGCATAGAGGAGAGTGACATAGAGTGTTGTAGAGTGGAATGGCAAAGAGTGTCACGTATTTGAGTGGCATAGTGGGGAGTCGCATAGAGTGGCATACACTGGAGTAGTGTAGAGTGGACTGGTGAAGATTGCATATGTGTAGTGTTGCAAAGTATAGTCAAGTCGAATGCAGTGGCATTGAGTGCAGTGACATTGAATTCAGCTTTGTGAAATGCAGCATCATAGAATGCAGTGCCATAGAATAGAATGACACAGAGTTGGGTGGCCCAGAGTGAGGTGGCACAGAGTGGAGTGGCATAGAGTAGAGTGGCGTAGAGTGCAATGGCTTAAATTGGAGTGGTGCAGAGTGGAGTGACACCCACCCAATTCCAACCCACACCACCCCACCCCAATCTAACCCACTCCACCCCACTCCTGTCTACTGCACCTCAATCCACCCACCCCATTTCAGTCTACCCCACTCGAATCGAATTCATCCCACTCTAATCCATTCCAATCCATCCCACCCCAGCTCAGGCCACCACACTCAAAACAATCCATCCAGGCCACCACAATCGAATCCACTCCACTCCAGTCCACCCCACTCTAGTTCAATCTACCCCACTCCCATCCATCCCATCAGTCCAACCCACCCCCCTCCAATCAGCCCCCTCCAGTCCAGTTCATCCCACTCCAGTCCACTCTAATCCAACCCACTCCAGTCCATTCTAATCCACCCCACTCCTACTCTAATCTAATCCACCACACCCTGATCTACTCCACCCCAGTCTTATCACTCCAATCCACCCACCCCAAACCAGTCTAATCCATAACACTCCAATCCACCCCATTCCAATACACCTCACCTCATTCCAATCCACCCCACTCCAGTACCCCATCCAGTCCACCTACTCCTATCTACCCCACCCCACTCAGTCCAACCCACTCTACCCCAATCCAATCCACCCCAATCTACTCCAATCCACCCCACTACCCCAATCCACTCCAACCCCACCCCGTTCCACCCTACTCCACTCAATGCAACTCTACGACACTACACTCTGACACTGCATTCTACAACACTCTCTACCGCTGAAATCTAGTACCCTATACTCAGCTCTGACACTCCCCCCTACTCCACTCTGCACCACTCTACAACAAATCTAGTCTACGACACTCTACTGCCCCCACTTCATTTTAGGACACCTCAGGCCACTAACCTTTAGCCATGCGGAACAGAAGCCACACACATTGCTAAAGCCAGTAGCTTGTGTATAGGAGAGACTTTTTTTGCCACTGCTTGTTTGTATTTGAAAGCAGTGATTCCTTTGGAGAAATGTGTTTAGAGATCAGTCAAAAATATATGTAATAATAACATTGAAGCCTATTCAATGAGTATATAGCTCTAAGTTTCTAGGTGAGAATGTAGTATGTCAGGTTACAAACTAAACTGTTACAAACATTATAAATACAGTTTTCAGATTACTGTCTTGCTACTGCCCTACCGAGAGACCAGTTCTCAATGAGAGACATGAATAAGGACTGTAATGTCAAGACTATCCTTGTCCAAATATTTTTGTCAACCTTGCTTCCCCTAATTACATAGGCTGCAGTGGGGATTTGTAAAGCCTGGAATTACACATAAATATGATAGAACATACATAATGACACAGCTGCACTGCATCTGGTGCTTCAAGATGTGAGCAGTCAGCCCGGCCTTTGAATTCAGCACTTATCCCTGAAACCACTTGCATAATCTCTAGTTCCTCCGTGCAATCTTTCTTCAGCACTTAGTGTTAACTTCTAAACTGGTACGTGAGCATCACAAACCCCCTGCCTTAGCACATATTTTCTAAATGCCCCTTCGCAGTGTGCTAACAAGAGGGGCATTAGCACTTAAGCAAAGCAACTGGGCCCATATTTTCGGATATTGAAGCAAAAACAGCCTGTAATTGAGGTGGAGTTGTTCTTCAAAATGCTGGGCATTGGTGCCACTGCACCAGCTGCACTGTTGATAGGTCCACCTCTAGTCCTTGACCCCTTTACTTTACAGGCTAATCGATGGTCCATAGAGAGATTTAAGGTCTCCTAAACCTGACGTGTGGACCTCATATTTAATCAACTAACCCTTTATGTATTTGTTTACATTGGCTTCTAGTTTCTTTCATTCTGGCCCAGTTCTGTTTTATTGTGTGCCACGCATAGTTAGGAAATCCATACAACAT
Organism: Pleurodeles waltl; assembly: GCF_031143425.1. NCBI lineage: Eukaryota > Metazoa > Chordata > Amphibia > Caudata > Salamandridae > Pleurodeles > Pleurodeles waltl. Next base: position 495,279,177 of record NC_090442.1, on the reverse strand, counting down.
GCTTCACACAAAGTATGCTTGTAATAAATAATTGTGGATTCAGGCAAACGATATTGCTACTTTAAACCTCAGTGTGGAATTTACAAAAGTACTGAAAAAAGACATACCAATAATGCAAAACAGTTATGCTCGTTGTTCTGCGCAGGTAAAGTTATACTGGATAGTCCCATGTAATTTACGAATATCATAAAAGGCACAGTGATGAAGGTGGTTACCATGCAATGGTGACACACACCTTTATAGGAATTTAATGGAATTTATCTGTATTATTGTATCGTTCATTCCTTCCTCTAAATATGCACCATTGCACAAGTGACTTCCCTCTCTATATACGCACCTATTTAACTAATCATTACGTTTACCGCACGTTCTGACTAGTGTGTGCAAGATTTAATATGAAATAGGGGCATATGTATTTCTGAACCGACATGAACAGTAATATACTGATACTATGTGTTGGAACACCAGATTGACATTTAATGTCATTTGCCACTTCTTTGACAATATGTAGAGTCAGTGGTGGCTGGTAACTCTTGAAAATGTTCCGTTACTTACCAGTAATCTTCATTACCCCAATTAGAGGGTCTTCCTCATCCCAGTCCTATCAATAGAGGAGCAGTATGTACCGCCCATGAGCTCTGCCCCGCTGGGTGACCCGGGACTCTATAGAAGAATCACCTTGGCATCCAGCTTGCCACCCAATGCTGAGGCACCGTTAGTCAGCCTGATCATGTAGCACACTGTGCACATCCCACTCATGCACCTCCTTTAGCACACCAGAGCTCCTGGACATCATAACCCCATGCCAGCCTTTCCATACACTGTGGCTCAATCAAAGGAACACAAGGGAAGCATGCAGGCTGCAGAGGACCCACCTACATTGTTCGAGGTTAGAAGGCCGCCCCTCCCAAATACAGATTCTGAGGCACCTCACCCTGCACCCCACAGACAACCCAGTACGTCCATCACTGTGGCATGCATCGCTGCCCTGGAGCCTTTCACCATCACCAGAGCTCCCCCACCCAAGCTGCAAGATGGAAAGTGTGGGTAGAACGCCTCAAAACCTACTTCGAGGCTTTAGAAGTCAAAGATTAGCATAAGAGACCTCCACTCCTTCACCTAGGAGGAGCGGATATCCACAAAGTGTCTAAATCTGTGGTAGAAGCAACACCTCACACGTACGACACACTGAAGGGAGCAATCACTGCGCATTTCGAGCATTACGTAAATCCAGACTATGAGCGCTTCTTTCTGTGCCAGGCACGCCAAATGTCAGACGAATCAGTTGACGTCTCTTATGCACGGCTGCGGGAGCCAGCCAGCACATATGCACACTGCCCGACGAGTAAGACGAAATCCAGGCGCAGTTTATCCAAGGGTGCTCCTCATCAAAACTCAGGGAGTGCATCCTGCAAGAGCCAAACATGCGGACGAGGGACATTCTCACTCTTGGACGTTCCCAAGAGCTGTCAAAAGTGCGCGCCACGCATATGGAACAGGCACCGAGTGTCAAGATAAAAACGGAGTATGTCAACGCAGTAACTACAGGTGCACTGAGAGTTAAAGCTGAGGGCCACAAAGGAAGACAGAGGGACAAACCCTGCTGATGGTGTGGAGGCCCGCTGCCACACCCCAGGAGTTGCCCAGCTCAAGGAAAAACCTGCTGTGCATGTGAGAAACTCAACCACTTCGCAAAAGTCTGCCATTCCTCACCAAAGACAGCGGCGCCCACTCACAAGAAGGCCGTCAGAGCAATAGATGCCATCCCGATTGCATCATCAGACAGTGACATGACGATGACCACCAAGTGGTCTATGTCATGCAGGCTATCTGCAGTCGGTGGCTACCAACATGCCAGGTGCTTCTTCAGGGCCTACCCATCTCCACATTGATTGACACAGGAGCCTCGATAAACCTCATGGCCGCCGAGGGGTATCATGGACTTCCAAAGCCACCACCACTCAAACCCACCCGAGTGCAAGTCTGTGCATTTGGGAGCACACAACCACTTAGGATAGCCGGAGTCTTCACAGCGGAGATCGCCCACGAGATACGAAAATAACAACAAAAGTCTACGTGTCCAAGGAAGGTTCAGGGTTACTACTCGGCTGCCAGACTGCCTAGAATCTCAACCTGGTACACTTTGCAATTAGCGTCCACGCTAGCAGCCTGGGAGACCTCATGAGAGAGTTTGACTCAATCTTCAACGGCATCGGCTGCCTGAAGGGACCACCTCTTGAACTCCACATTGACGACTCGGTGGCCCCCGTTGCTCTCAGACACCGGCGGTTGGCTTTCCATCTGTACCCAAAGGTGAAGCAGGAATTACTGCTTTTGGAGCAGGCAGGCATAATTGAAAGGGTGTCGGGCACTACCTTGTGGGTATTCCCGATTGTCGTTGCGCGGAAGTCCAAGCAGCCGAAAGCTGTCCGGATCTGTGTAGACATGCGCCTACCCATTCAGGCTATTAAGAGAGAGAGACACCCCTAACCTCGACCATAGACGACATCATATGGGAACTCTCTGGATCCAAGTGGTTTTCCAAGATGCACTTTCAGTCAGGGTATCACCAGATTGTGCTACATCCAGCATCCTGGCCAATAACCACTTTCTCCACACAGCCTCTGGAGGTTTACCCATCTAAATGTTGGCATCTCCAGTGCTGCAGAGGTGTTCCAACACACCATCAAAGTGGTCCTGCAAGGGCTCCCAGGGGTCCTCAATGTGAGCGATGACATACTGGTGCACGCTCCCACATTGGAAGACCATATGGCGAAGCTACGGGCAGTGTTCGTGAGATTGCAAGAGCATGGGCTGACGCTCCACAGGGAAAAGTGTGACTTCCTCAAACAAGACATCTGTTTCTTTGGGTACCGGTTCTCAGAACATGGAATCGGCCCAGACCCGCACACAGTAAGGGACATCCAAGAGGCCCCAGCTCCAATGTCCGTCTCAGGAGTTTCCTTGGTATGGTCCCAGCCCTCCCCGATGGCCCGGGTGGGCAGGTTACCCCCGCTGGCAGAGGAGCTGAGACAAATTTCAGGGGGCCAAGATCCCTGTCCCCACCGGCACTGACCGGGGGACCCCGTCACGAGGACAGACACACCCAGTGGGGTACAGAGCCAGATGTCAATGTCCGGAAGGTCGGGGAGCGACGATACCACCTGCGGCCCAACCCCATCTCTTCCCAGTGGTATGCGGATTTTGTAGTTGACCGAAAGTGATATTTATGGAATGTTTTGGTGCTACCGCCAACTCATGCACCTGTTTTGATTATGACTGCGTTGTGAGAAAACTTGTTGGGTTTTGATTTAATTAATGTGTTGTTTTGTTTTCCAGTTGGGGAGGAATGTAGTGTTGGCGCAGGGGTGAGTCAATCCACTCCACAGGGTCGCGCCAGTGTTTATGGATGTTTCCCCTGTGGAATCTGGCCCTGGTGGGCGCATCCCCCATGATGTGGGAAAATGCTTATATGTGGGGATCCAAGGTGGGAAAAGAGAATGCTAATAGTGACGGTGTAAAATAAACAACTGCTCACCAAACTACTGTGAGTCCAAGTGATTTCTGGGGACTCTAAACCTTACAAGGTCCATGGTTGATGCAGTGGTTACACCCATCTGGTGTCTAATGTCACAATGCGGATAGCGCGGTCTCTGGGGCTGCACATACGATGCTTCCAGCAGTTCACATGGAGAACGGCAGGGGAAAGGGTCCCTCGTACAGTGATTCACACTTTGTTGAAAGAATCTGTTTTTAGTGCAGCGAGGCCGCACTGTTGGCCATGTTCATGCACACAAAGGACCCACCTTGCAAAACAGACAAGATCTGCACAACCCTTCAATACCACATTAGGGGCAGCAATGCACTTAATGTATGCAAAATAAAGTACCATGCAATATAATGTAGACCCCTTTGGCACTCTGGAAGATGTAGCTTTGGTTTTATTTCAATAAATCCTTTTTTTGGACCATGGTGGCCAATTGTTAAGTGAAAGGCCATGGCTAGATAGTTGTGATCACACTGACACCCAGTTACCTGGTAAAAGTATCTCTTGATTGGACTCAGTGGTCAGACTGGGGTGATTTCCTCACACAATCAAAAGTAATTGTTCGTGGCTTGCAAGAGTGTTAAAAATGTCCTTGATTGAGGGGTCACCTGGCTACAGGCTGCGCCTCGTTTGTATTCTATGCCAATTTAGTCTATGCAAAGTTAGCTTGTGAAAGGTTAAGACAGAGGCAGCTGTGCTGTTGTGTGATCTCCAGAGTTTGACACACCATTACATCTGAGAAGTTGGTGGAGCTGGGCTGTCAGCCACATGTCGGGATTAAATGTATCTGTGTGCATTCTGGATTTTGGGATTCTGCTAATATATCTGTTATTAACTGGCACCAAGTTATGAAGTCACTAGCGCACACCATCACAAACACACAGATAACGGCCTACCATTCAAACCATGCATTACTATGGTTTAATTTTTTGAAGTGTTTGCATTGCACGCACTCGAACAGACCGTACTGGAGCACTTTACACAAGTACCAGTTACATTGATTTAGAAAATATAATGAAAAATATAATCTTACCTCGGCAAGCCTCTTCTTTGCTTCCCATCTGCCGAATCTTCAGAATCCACCTACACAACGCTGCCTGGCTGTACTGAAGCGCTGAGAATGCCGGGCATGTGGAAACTGAAGTATCACTGTCTCTGCCAATGAAAGCGCTACTCTCATGCTGTTTATAATAGTAAACAGCATAAAAGCAGTGTAATTATTGGCTGGGACAGATGTACACAGCACTACATCCAAGAACGAGGAGGCCGTGTCTCTGCTTCCCAGCTCCCATCACAGCAATGAACTACGCATATGGGCTGGCTGATGACAAAATATCAACCAACCTCACATGCGTAGTTCGGTTACACAACCCCATCTGGTTCTGTGGTAGTGCTGCAGCACCGATAAATCCTAGCTATTACTTCAAACTCAATAGTGGATTTCACGCCTTAGGCAAATGGATCGACATGACATTGATTTGAGGGGATGTCAAAGATTTATGTCATAATGAACAACAATAAACAAGAATTCAATGATCTATTCACTCTGCAATAACCACACAAGTTTATTAAGAAGGATTATGAGTTTCTTTCCCTTTATTAACAACGTTAAGGTCACGAAATAATTCTCAAACATAAATGATAAGCATATAGAATCATCAACGGTTGGTTAGAATGCCTTATATATCTGAGTTTAGTCAAAACAAGTAAACAAATTAACTCAAGTATTATAACACAACTTAATAACACAAATATTTGTAACAGAGAAATGATATACTTCGAAGCAAAAGATCAAAGACTGTCAATATGAATCATGAGCATATAAGATGAATTCCCTCGCTAACCACTGATTAGCATTAACATGTTGGGCTTCATGTAAAAAGTTTTAGAAACATTAATTTTGAGATATATACTAACTTGGGATATAACAAAGAAATTATTATCATTATGCAGCAATTAATTCATTAGTTGCAGCTGGTACCTGCGAAACAAAAGACACATATAACAATACAATTCCATACATTATCCATAGAAGAACAACATGAGTCTACTTCAGCAAGGGGACACCATCAGGAATATTCTCATAGGGTCTGGTTTACATAGACAGCGAAACCGTCATCTATGACTCGAACCTCCACTAGGAACTCCCTCAATCTAAAACTCCAGAACAGAGGAACTCAGAATAGGAACCAGAGAAGATTGCCCCCAAGAATAGGCGACCGATTATTATACCAAAACTCACAAAACTTATGATTGACTAAGACATAGGGTGTTATACGATTCAGCCAATAAACCTAATGTCAGATAGCTAAAAGTTACACATTTCATAGCACACTGAATATCTATTCGATAGCACTACATTTATGTAATCATTAACTAGACTTGATTCACAACAATTTTCTTCTTCTCTTCCACCTCGTCTGTGAATCCATTGTTCCATCTTGCCACAACTTCACTTCTCAGGAAGAAACATCTTACTAAGTATCTTCTACTTCCATCCTCGTGGAAGAAACCACACGATAGTGACAATTCTAAACAATAGGACAGTCAAACTCATATAATGACCTAATAAATCTGACCTTGTAAAACATAACACAGCAACCCACTAGGGGTGGCTATTTACACATCTATAAGCTATTAATCACACTCTTTTAGGTAAGCATTGAACAATGAAAAACATCTGCAAATTGAGCTACAGTTGGCCTAGGCTGAAAATAAAATAAATGATGGTGACCATTTGCAAAAGTTACCCGTTTTTCACATATTACTTGAATGATCAGTAAATTATTAATTAATAAAAATCAACTAATAAAACTTCTGCTCCTGCAGTAGCCCCGCCTCATAAAGGAGACCATTTCCACTGTCCCCTGAATCCACTTGCGATGGATGTGATGGCTCGCAAGCAGAGGGTCAACGCCCCTATGGAGAAACTGCCCCTGTGTTGAGTACGCGTAGTTGATTTATATCTATTAGAATGCGCTTATGTATAATGCAGTTGAGCATTTCGATTACACTTTCACTTTCTTTTTTGAATCAGGCACTGTTCATGGTTGTTTACATTGTGACTTTCTCCAAATGGTGGTCTATGCCATTAAATGAAATACAAACTGGAGTATGAGGCAAAAAGGTAGGGTCCTCCTCATAAACTGTAGGTAAATACTATAATACTCTGACCACAACATTCAATAGTTCAGTTTTGTGATGAAACTCCCCCTATTGGTGCCCCCCTGAGGTGTTCCGATCTTTTTAAGAACATTTTCCTTTGAGGTATTAACAAAACTATGTTGGAATATAAAAGCCACATTGGACTTTCTGGGGCATTTCTGGAGGTGGGCACTGCACAGTACATGGAGTGGCCCCCTCTCTGGACTCACTCAGGTAGTCTTAGGCCAGTGTACTGTGCTGAGTGGGTCCCCTAGAGCTCTGCCTCCTACACTGCAGGGGCTGTGGGTGCCTTTGTTACAATACTAGCCATGCCTACCCATATTTGATTATTTGATTTAGTTATCTCATAGTAGTCTTATAGCCCTTAGCAAGGGTTTAGCCAGAAAATTAAAATAGCCCCCATTTTGAACAAAAGCACTGGTGCCACCAAGAAAAGCAAGTGAGCCAACCCATCCCTACAGCTTCCTTGTCTCTTCCATCAATGTAGCTTACCATTCATTCTAACACCCTTCTATCCACCTCATGATCCCCACCATTACACCTTTACATTCTGTCATTCATTCATTCTTTCTTCCATCATTCAGTCTTCCCCATTCCTTCCATGCAATATGCATCCATCCATACTTCCTCTCTGCCATCCATTCTTCCACTATGCCACCCATCGAACCATCCACTCTGACATCTATCCACTTAGCCATCCATCCAATCTGCTGTCCATCCATCCTTCTACTCTGCAATCCATCCATCTAGACAGTCTGCCACACATCCATCCCTACACTCTGCCATCCATCCACTGTGCCACCCATCAATCCATCCATTTATCCACTTAGCCATCCATCCATTCTGCCATCCATCCTCTCTGTGATCCATCCATCTTGACACTCTGCCGTCCATCCATCCATCCCTACTCTCTATCCATCCATTCTGCCATGCTCTCTGTCATCCATCCATCTTCTCTGCCATCCATCTATCCATCCATTCTGCCATCTATAGACTCGTCCACTCTAGTATCCATCCACTCTGCCACCCAGCCACTCCGTCATTCATTCATCCACCCACTCATCCATGACCATTCACTCCTCTTTTCACCCACTCACTCAGCCATATATTCCTTTCATCTGCCATGCTCTCACCTGTCCTTCCATCTATCCATTTGAATCCATAAATCCTTCCATCCATCCTTTTACTGTGCCATCCTTTCACATGTCCATCCATTATCTGTCCTTTCCTTTACTGTTACATCCTTTCACCTATTCATCCACCTACCCATTCACTCATCCAGCCATCCCTTTACTTTGCCATTCTTTCACCTGCTCATCTACCTATCATTCACTATCTTTTCACTCACTTGTTAATCCACATGCTCATTAATCCACACACTCACTAATCCATAGTTCATTTGTTTCACCTTTCCTTAAATTATTCCTTCTTTGTTTTGCTGTAGCCAACTGTTGTTTTTAGGTTGAGTGTAAGTGTACGACCTTTTGTATACTTTTAAGAGTCCTTCTTCTGTGGGCTTCCAGCTATTTCATTTGTTAGTTTCAGTGTCATTTAAAAGTTCTGGCTTGCTTGTGGTCAGTCATGCCTCTTTGTTCCTCCTCCTTCTTCTGTGTGGGAGCAGGGACCAACTACTGTATGGTTACGCTTTGTGATGTTTATCTGGTCTGTAGGGGACTTGTTTTACTTTGTTTCCTGCTCCTGTCCAGGGAAGCTTCCCTTTTCATTTCCAGAGCATTTTTGCTCTGACCGTAACTTAGCTGTAAACTAGGCTATAAATCAGGCTGTTCTCTTGGTCACATTTGGTCTTTGTGGGCTCTCTGCACCCACTCTCAGCTGCCTGGCTCCCGCCCTTCCTTTGCTTGTATTTTCTTTACTGAGTGTGCCTGCCTGTGGTCCCCAGTGCTGACAGCAAGGGTGGAGGATCCCTTGCGTGCAGCTCCATCAGTGCACCTCAGTTCACACACTCCATGCCCTCAACTGTGCCAGTGCCAGAACCCCACACACAGCCTGTCTGCTAGAGCACCTCAATTCTTACAGTCAGTACACACACTCTATTCCGGTATTGGGACCCTGTGCGCAGCTCCATCAGTGCAGATCGGTTTACACACTCCAGGCTCTCAGCTGTGCCAGTGCCAGAACCCACACATGCATTGTCTGACAGAGGACCTCAGTTCCTACAGTCAGTACACACACTGCTGTTCCAGTACTGGGACCACTCATGCAGCTCCATCAATGCACCTCAGTTCACACACTCCAAGCCCTCAGCTGCCAGTGCCAGAACCACACACATGCTGTCTGCCAGAGCACCTCAATTCTTACAGTCAGTACACACTGCTGTTTCAGTACTGGAACCTTGCACCCAGCTCCATCAGTGCGCCTCAGTTCACACACTCCAAGCCCTCAGCTGTGCCAGTGTCAGAACCCCACCTCTCAGATCTTAGTCAGTACACACTGCTGTTCCTGTACTGGGATTTCACCCACAGCTCCATCAGTGCACCTCAGTTCTACCCCGGCAAAGTCACCTCCTTTCCTATACTGTGACCCTGCTCACATACAGTTCCATTACTGCAGTTCAATTCTAATTTTCAGTCTCACTGCCAAGCCAATACTGAACCCAAAAGAGCAAAACATAGCTTAGCCAGTGCACCTCAGGTCTAACATCCAATGCCACTGTTGATGGGAAACACCAGAGCTCCACCAGAATCCATAAATTTCAACATTCAGTGCACATTTCTTCTCAGTACTGAGGCTCACACACACACACACACTCTTCGGGATTCCTTGCATCTGTGGTTCAGAGGCAATGCCACTCCCATGCTGGGCCTTACTCGCAGCTACACCAGGGCATCTCCAGGCTAACATTCTGCAACACTGCCACGCCAATACTAGGTTCCACACACAGCTCTATTAGGATACCTCACTTCTAACCTTGTGTGCCCATTACTATTCCAGTACTGAAGCCCACTTACAACTCTGTAAGTGCACCTCAACCCTAACCTGCAGTGCCCCATTATTCTAATACCAGGAATTACAGAGCGCTCCATTTCTCATTCATGACCTACTGCCTTTCTGTTATTCCAGCACTGGCTTTGGACACAGCTCTGTCTATACCAAGGGTGTAACAAAGGCCCCCACAGCTCCCACCGTACGAAGGGGGGCTTGAGCTTCAGGGGGCCCCCTCAGCACAACACCTGCGGTTCCCCACTCTGACTTCTCTTTGAGGATGCGGGGGAGCCAATTAAATCTATTCTTAGTTGTCATCTTTATTTGGGAGGGTCTGTTTCACTTATCTCACTCCTTTCTTTCCTTTACTCTGTTTAATATCAATGCTTTCTTTCTCACACACTTATCTGTTTCCAGCTCTTAAAATCCACACGTTTAGTTTTGCTCTTTCTTTCAACTATTCATTTCTACACCTCTCCCTTTTTTTCATGGCCCATTTCCTCTTGCTACGTCCCCTTTCAAAATCCCATGGATATTTCTTTCCTTGCTTAATTCTTCTTTTTTCTTCATCAGTCGTTCACTCTTTCACTGTTTTTTTTCTCTCCCCTTCATTCTTTTTTTATTTTTTATTTGCTCTTTCCTTTGACTCGGTATGCGTCCTTTCACTTTTTTTCAGATCTTTCTTCCTTTCTCTGGTGTTTTTTTATCTATATCTTATCATTATCTGTCAATTCATGTTTTACTATAAATCCCTCTTTTTTTCCGTCTGTGTAAGAAAGCCACAAGTTACTTATCGGGCCCGAAGTGTCAAAGTGGTTTTCCTATTCTGTGTCTGTGGGAAATGCGTCAGTACATACATGCTCTGGTTCTCCCGGTACTTGTTTCTCTCACCATATCTCTTTTTGATCTAATGTCATTTTTCTCTTTCCACACACTCATTTCATTATTTTTTGCTTTTTGGCTTTCATCTGCTAGCTGTCTTCCCTTTTTTCTTTTGTCTCACAAGTTTACTCTATTGCTTTTCTTAGTTTTCATATTCTTGTTCTCTTTCCCTTCTTTCTTTTATTTCTTTGCAACTCCTTCTCCTTTTTGTCTGTTGTATTCCTTTTGCTTTTCTTTTTCTGCCCATCCGCTTTCTCTCCTGAGGCCTCGTTATTAATGGAGAAACAGGTGCAGTGGGACCAGGGCCCAGAGACCTATAGACCTCATTCAACTCTAATTAATGCTGTATTTTCCTACCAAAACTGCAGTCAACCATTTTCCTTTCTTATTCCAGGGCCCATGACACCGTTACTATGCCATTTGTCCTTTCCATCTTTACTCCCAACTCTCTCTTCACTTTCACACTCCAATCCATCCCAAATTATATTTTTGTTATGGTGTGTTTATATGATAATTGTGTATGTTTTAAGATAGTGGAAGAAGGTAAATAAAAGAGCTTTAGTTATGTGAAGAGCCACTGGAATTATGTGGCAGGAAAAGACCAAATTATGAGGCAGGGATGGGCAACTTATGTGGCAAGAAAAGGCCAGTTATGAATTTACAATGCCAATAGCTCTAACTCAAGAAAATGTGAGACCTATTGTATTGCAAATGCTTGTTTTATTTGCTCCTGCTTGTTCCTCTATTGAAGCTGTATTCCAGAGTTAATGATGAGCTTTGTTCTGCTGAGTTGCAGACAGAAGAGGCCCTTAAAGAACTCCACCCCTGCTGTAGCTGCTAAAGTGGTGGGGGGTGGGGATCACAACACCCCTCGTGCTCAGCATAAGTCCACTCTGTGCTTGGGAAACCCCATGTGAAGGGATCACAGATCGTGGAGAGGCACCATTGTGTCCCGATATGGTTGATTGCTTCTTTAGCTTTGAGTTTCATTTAAAGTGGGAGAAGTCCCATACTAGTCTGGTGTCTAGTGGTGGCACACAATGTTGTCCAGCAGTAGGGTCCGCATATAAAGTGCATGTAAGAGAGCACACGTATATCCGCCCCAGCCAGCATTAGTGAGCTGTGCAAATGGTTCCTAGGACACGTCACATGTAACTACCTTCAAGTATGTGTTGTTGCTGCTGCTGCGAATGAGAATTATCACAAAACATACACGTTAAGGAGCAGCACACATTGTTGATTCTACTTTTCTTTGCTGCCTCTATTGTGGTACAATTAATTTAAAGCAGTCTGGATTTTCTCTCTGATCGCAGAAAAATCAGACAATCCGCAGATCCTTAAAATGTAGGCTGGTTATTAGAATGTCTACACCCTGCACTTTCTCTGCAGACAGAAATATACACATTTTATCTATGATCTTTACATTCACGTTATTACTACCTTACGTTATGATTTATAATTGGATATTTGAAGAGGCGCACTTTGAATTGCCTCAGCGTCTCATCCAGGAACATCGATTGATTGACTGATGGGTTATTTGGGTTTTGCAAAATTATTGTATATATCACCAGTTGACTCGCACAAAGCAAAAATCAGTTTCTTAGGCCATCTAATGACGCTTTTGTTGCATGCTTCCTACCTCGTATACAGAAAATGAACACAAATCATCTTTGTTTAGGACTTCTGTGTTTGTTAACATCAGGATATGTTTTTTACTCTCATTCTCAGTTCCTCTTAAGGTACCTACATTTGATGCTGGGTTTGAGCGCTGATTATTCTCGCCTCAGCAAGACCTGCAGTCCTACAGGATTAAACGTTTTGAGCGAACGTACAGACCGGTGAAGGAATATAAAGAATATTTATTTAATACAATATGTCCACTAAGGTTTGACGAATAGTCTGAACAAGAGGGAATCTGAGTCAAACCTTGCCGCTCACTCACCTGTTTCAGTTAGTGGGGGATGTGCCGCCAGAGGGCGGCGCCGGCACCAGACACAACAAAACCTTTGGGCAGTTGCAGCCATGGCCCATGCTTTGATTGTGCGGCTCTGGCATTAAGAGGGTTATTACAACTTTGGAGGAGGTGTTAATCCATCCCAAATGTGGCGGATATACCACCAGCCATATTACGAGTTCCATAGGATATAATGGACTCGTAATACGGCTGGTGGTATATCCATCACTTTACCGTCACTTTTGGGACGGATTAACAACTCCTCCAAAGTTGTAATAACCCCCTAAGTCTTTTGTGTAAAATGAGATTTTTTTGCATCAGTGTATATAACCCCTGACATCAGCTAATAAATTAGTCTAAGTGATCTTAGTTCAGAGCTAATAAATCAGTGTAAGTGACAGGTCAAAGCCAGGTCAGGTCACACACGTGTGTACGGCACCTGCACGAATTGAACTGTATTTTAGAAAATAAAGTGCAGAACAACGCGCTGTGTATGTTTTTTTTTTTTTTTTAACCATCATGCCTGTCTCATTGGACTGAAGTGCAAAGAGCTAACCTCCATGATGGAGGCTGGCGACACTGCTATTCTCCAAGGAGCTGAAAATCCACGAAACCTAAAACAAAGTGTGCCCGCCTGACATTAGATATCTATCCCCTTTTAAGGAGTTCATTTACAAAGGATTAACTACCGAGGGATGCCTGCGTGAGGTGCCCCCAATCAACAGGTTATCAATCCACATTAAAGTTCACTGCTCACGCCACAGCCTGGACTTTTCGTTCAGAGAAGAAGCCATGTTAATCGAGTGCAGAATGCTGCGCTCGGATGTGACCAGCTACTACTTCGTAGGCAGCTGGGGAACAACCCTGTTCATAAACACCGGATTAATACTGTAGAAATGCAGCTGCGTTATTAATATTTATTTTAGAGAGTAATAGGGCTTTTGTGGGTTCCATAGAAAATGTTTTTGAACTGCAAACCTTAGTTGCAGCCCAGGTCTTCCCTGAAGCTGCTTCCCCTATTTATGAAATGATGCAACTGTGATCTTACAACGAATAACTGATTCCTAAGTGCCGACCTGATGCAATCATATGATAGTATGTTACAAACAAACAAAAACCATTCAGTTTACAAGAAGTGTCAAAAAGAGACTTCAGAGAAGAAGTCATTTTTGGGAATGTCGCCTGCATGACGTGAAAGTGAGAGTATCCCTGTACCGAATTCCCCTGTCAAGATATCGCTGTAAGCTTTCCCTTTCCCCCTCAGTCCACACAACAATCGCATCTGCTAAAAGACTCTGTAATATGGTTTAGACCCATAGACAGATTCTGCTTCTCGGAGTAGCCCACCAAGTCCATATCTCCTTTATCTGAGTGTGACTGCTTTCATTTCATTGGCTGAAAAGAACTGGTGGTGGTGCCAACAATGGTTACAGCAGGAGCATGTCTTTTAAATGTCACCTTCAGTGGGAGAGTTGCTTACTGCCTCTTCTGTTTCAAAAGGTCCGTACGTTACCAGTGGGTTCTTTGAGCCATCCACGTAGGTCGTGGATGTGCTGTATGTATGAGGCAAAGTGAGCATACAGGTGTATGTAGTGCTTTACTACATGGAGACAGGAATCCATTTTGGAATTCCTGTTTGCAGATGGTGGAAAGGTGGATGTTGGGGATGTATCTGCTATACAGGAGGGGTGAGGAATATTCCTAGACCCCTTTGACATGACTCTTAACGGTAGCTGGAGGGCACATGCTCAGTATGAAGGGCAGTCATAGCTCCTACCCCTTTCTGCTTCTTTCTTTCCTAGAGGTGTGCTGCAAACTGTTTTCTGTAAGAAGCCATGTGGGTAAGCTACTCTCATTTGTAGAATTCTTTCATGAACAGGGAATATTCATCTTTGTGCCCCTCCTGCCAAATTTGTAAGTCAAATGAAATGTTGCTGGACTGCTTGTGTGAAAGGTATCCATGCTACTGAAACCAGTTATCACGCAAACGGATCTGGGCTTTTGTAATTCACATTGTAGTCAATCAATCAATCAATCATAGAATCTGTAAAGCGCATTACTCACCCGTGAGGGTCTCAAGGTGCTGAGGTTGTTGAGGGCTGCTACTGCTCGAACAGCCATGTCTTCAGAAGTCTCCTGAAGGTAAGTAGGTCCTTAGTCTGACGCAGGTGGGTGGGAATAGTGTTCAATGTCTTGGCGACGAGGTGGGAGAGCGATGTGCCGCTGGCGGTTCTTCTGTGGATGCGTGGGACGGTAGCGAGGGCAAGGACGGCGGAGCGAAGCTGTCGGGTCAGGTTGTAGAAGAAGAGCCGTCTGTCCGGTGTTGTGCAGTGCTTTGTGAGCGTAGGTGAGGAGTTTGAACGTGATTCTATTGTTGACGGGGAGCCAGTGTAGGTCTCGCAGGTGGGCTGTGATGTGGCAGTGGCGGGGGATGTCCAGGATGAGATGTGCGGAGGCGTTCTGGATGCGTTGCAGTCTTTTCTGGAGTTTGGTCATGGATCCTGCGTAGAGGGCATTGCCGTAGTCCAGTTTTCTGCTTACGAGGGCTTAGGTGTCTGTTCTTCTAGTTTCAGTGGGGATCCATGTGTAGATCTTCCGAAGCAAGCAGCCATGGATGAATACTGTGTGGATTTCCAAGTTCAGTGTAGCAAGAAACTCTTTGCTAAGGAAGAGACACTGCAGTGTGCTTAGAGAGTTGGGCAGCTTTTGAACTTTCAAAGTGAAATGGCGGAAAAATCGCCTGATCTGGATATTGGCAGTTTAAAAGTTGAACACTTTTCAATGCAGTGCATGTCTATCTGACTGTTACCTGCCTTAGATATTTCAATGCTATCTTCATGTGAGAATGACCTGTGGTGTAACGAAACTTGAGGGAGCCCCACTGCAAAGAACATAGTTCCCCCCTCCAGACTCACTCAGGAGCTCTCAGGTTGTGCCTGGGGGCCCCCCTAGAGCTTGGGCCTCCCTGCACCGCAGTGGCCTTTGTTACACCACTGAGTCTGCCTCTCAACTGCACATGACTGCTGGGCTTGCAACCATATGTTGTTACCCTTTAGTCCTGTTCAAGATGTGCTATTATTTTCAGGATGCTTCAGGCCCCTCGGATTTTTCCTGGCACATTCAAAGTAACTGAGGTGCTTGGAGTATGTAATTGCTACCGAATATTAGGATGGTAAGTGACTGAGGAACTGCCATAGCATTTACTAGGCCAATAAAATGGAAGTTTTGGGCACCCGTAGATAGAGGAATGTCCGATGGCAGTGTTGACATTGGTGGGGAAACAGTTTAAGTTCTCTTTACTTGCAAAATATACAATATTTTCAGCCTTCTGCTGTGAAACATTTTAGAATTACTTTTAAGCGACATTATTTGCCCTCTTACTCTATTTTAATGTTTCAGACATTTTCAAACTGCATTTTGTTAAAAAGGAAGACCGTATAGGCATTTGTAAATTGAATGTTAATACTGGGAATCTAAACTGAAAGAGTTTAGCAGTGTCCCAAGGGTGATCAGTAACTCCAGCCCTCTTAGTCAGGCCTTAAAGACATCATGGTTGGAGGAAATTTCATGTACATTTCCAGGGGTTTAGTGACAACGATATTTTGCAAGATGGAGCATGGTCCCAGCAAATTTTGTGCACCAGCAAAAGTAAAGTAAATTATAAGACTATCGGGCAGAACGTTCTCTGTAAAGCAGAAACAATACCTTCAGAATAAAATAAAAATCAGTCTCACAAATAAAGTCTTTGGAAATGTTCACTTTTTTGTTCTCCTCTGAGGCATGCCCAAATAGCCACTTCTACAACATGTCATACTAAAGTATCATAAATCTTAGCAAGCACAAGAGTATTCTTGAAGTGTTAAGAAACCAGGAGCAACTTGTTTGAACTGAGGAACACATTTCAAATCTGTCATAGTTCCTGGCCTACAGCAAGAACTGGGCCCTGTCCTTAGCCCAACTCAGACCCAAGTCAGTGAGATCGTATAGACTGCTATTCTTTCACACGGGACCCAACATGTTATCTAACCAGTTTGAACTCATTCAGGATTTAATAGAAGACTAATCAGATGTTACTTGGACCATCGAAACATGCACATCCCCAAGATTAAACTGGCAGCGAGCAGTGCAAAGCTGAAAACTGAGAAATCAATTCCTGACGATGTTTGTCACAGGTGTCATGTTGGTGTTAAATTGTGTGTTAGAAAGTGCGGTACATTGCCACTCTGCCTCGATATATTGTGAACCATTGCAACTGGACACTTCTACGTTGCAGAACATTGCTTTGAATTCTGGGGAGCCAGCCCCCTTATACCTTCTTTTTCATCTTTAATTTAATTAATGTATTACCTTATATCTTGATTGCCTAATTAATTAACTAGTACACTTAAATACGTATATTACTGAGCATTAATGCACTGTCTCACGAGGCAGTGCGGCTCCTTGTGGCGATGGCAAAAATACCGATAGGAGGAAATTATCATAGGTGAATAGAATAAACCCGGCAAATATTCTGTTGTGCTTCTTGCTGCAGGTATTGTTGCCACTCACAAAGGAATTTTTACTTCAGAATTTAACCTGTTAGCAAAAATAGTATAAATAAATTGGTGAACCATTTTATTGATCCAGTTCAATACAGAGTCTCCTTGTCCGGCCTTACCTGAGTGAAATAATACATTTGAGTTAACAGTATGTTGTGTGTCATTAAGAAATTGATACATTGAGAAATAATTGCAGTCCAACTGAATAAGATGAGTAGCTAGGTCAGGGGACCGAATCTTTTGTGAGCAACAAGCAACTATTGTGTGCCAGTCCAAATGTCAAAGAACAACAAAAACAACAACGTAACATGCCTACATTTGTACTAATCAACAGTAGTTTTCTTTGGGGGTTGCAGGCCATTTACAGACACATTGTGCACATAAAGCATAATACCTACCCAGTAATAGTGACCAAAATTAGGTAAGACCTAACCAAGTGGATGAGTCATTTGTCCTTTTTAAGGATTATTTGAAAAATAATTATAAATTCTAAAATTGTAAAGAATGTTCTAGGAAATCTCATCGAAATGGGAATGTTTTAAAATCTACTCTACAAGATAGCTGACTGCTTTCCCATTTCAATATTTGTGATTATGAGTGACAAATGTTGCATTGTGCAGTACAGTAGGCTGATAGGATAGACACATTTTGGATTTAAATACAATTCATCAAGGAATTTGGGGCATTTTACTTCTACAACCTTAGACACCGGCTTCAATCACAAGTACCTAGATAAAATAGATTCTAGTCAGTGTTTATCACACTCGGTGGTCACCAACTGCAATAAAATGTATCTCATCTAGATACATTTTTCAAGGTAAACCTGCTGATGTTGATTGAGGAGAAAATCCAGGTATAGACTGAGACTTCACTGAACTTTTGGCTAGTGTCTGTTGCTCCCTCCTGCAGGGCCGCTGCTGCTGTTGTCTCTTCACTGAGCCTGCTGGCTCTGTGTTCGTGGCCCGCCTCCACCCGCAGGCACCCACCTGCACCTTCCCGGTGGCCTAGCGGCCATCTGTGCCAGGTCGGTCTGCCCATCTCTCTTTACATCCTTTTTTCAGTATTTTGCCTATTTTCTCTCCTTTGACTCTTTGTTTGCCCTCACGCTTCCCTGCTCCCTGCCGCTGCTGCCCCTGCGGCCCCGCCTTCATAGCGCTTCCCGCCCTCCCACCTGACCAATCCCTGCCCTCACTCCCCTTCTTAAGGGTGGCTGCTGTGCAGCCGTGCTGAAGACACACCAAAGGCAAGCCCCTCTGTGCCCGTCCATGTCTGGACTGCGCCCAGCACCACAGACCCTGGATACTGCACCACCCTCCAATAAAATGCTGGGACCCTCCATGCACTGAACTCTGGATGTCAGAGCGCCTGCCGCCCTGCTTCCCCCAAGGATAACCACAGTCGTTTCTCCTGCCGCCACTGCCACCTCACTCTCTCCACATGCCAAACACCAGACCTCACAGTGCCAGAACCGCCTCCAGACCACCTCAAGTGCATCCTCCTCATCATCTGCTACCTGCACAAACATGCCATGGTGATTTTGGACCTGATAGACACCACCCGCCCAGACATCGCTTTCTTCACCGAGACATGGACTAACACAACGACTGAACATCGCCATCCCAAGCGACAACAAGTGGCTCAGCAAAGACCGTCTGTCCAGAACAGGAGGTGGCATAGCCATCACGCACAAGACCACCCTCCGACTGATGATCAACACACAGGAATTCATCCCTCTTATGGAGCGCCTCTACTTCCAAGTGCACACTACTCCTAAGACCACCACCTGTGGCACCCTCATCTACAGACAACGCCCACCCTCCATGGAGGTTGAAATTGACCTCGACTTCCATTTCAATGATCTCAGTGACCACAACACCTCATCACTACTGGAGATCTTCAACACAATCAGGCTCAAGCAACTGGTCACCAATGCACACCACTGGACCCACTCTCGACCCCATTTTCTCTGCCAGCAGCACCGTCATCATTGACTCAACTGTGCTACACTGGACCGACCACCACTGCATCCACCTTTTCATCTCCATGCCTATAGCACACACTCAAACAATGCGCTCCTCCTACAAGAAATGGAACCAGATCTCAGAGGAGCAACTCATCAACATCCTCAGTAACTCACCACCCCGACACAGCAGATGACTACACCTCAGCACACAACCTGCACAAATCGATCACTGACTGAGCTGACACCCTAGCTTCTCTCCGGATGACCACAGGGAAACACCCCTCCAAGAAAGCCAGTTGGTTCAGCCCCGCACTCAGGCATGAAAGCGCTCATGCAGGAGGCTGGAGAACAAGTGGAGGAACAGCAAATCCCTGGAACACCTTGCAACCTTCAAATCCACCACAAGATCCCACCATGGCCTCATCAGGCCTACCAGGAAATCCTCCCTGCAGGACCGCAACAACACCACCACACACAACACTAAAGGACTCTTCAACGTCATCAGAGTTCGCCTAACCACAAGCTGAGACTACTAACATCCCTCCATCTCAGGATCTCTGCGACAGACTGGCCACCTTCTTCCATCAGAAGATCAAAGCCATCTATGACAGCTTTGGACCCCTAGACTCTCTGAACTCACCAACATCATCCCTGCCAGGATCCTCTGAACCCCCACGACTCCTGCACACCTGGACCCCCCTCATGACGGATGAGACCCACTTCATCATGAGCAGCATCCACTCTGAAGCCCCTACCGACCTCTGCCCGCGCTACATCTTCAGCAAGGCCAGTGCCTTGAGCGCACCTGAACTCTGCAAGACCATCAACTACTCCCTAGAGTCAGCAACCTACCCTGAAGACTGGAAGTACACAGAGATCCACCCACTTGTGAAGAAACCCACATCCGACCCAACGGATCTCAAGAACCACCACCCCATCTCGCTGCTACCCTTCCCAGCTAAGGTCGCCAAGAAATCAATCAAGACTCAGCTATGCCAACACATTGAGGATAACAACATTCAGGACATCTCTCAATCAGGATTCAGAACTTCCCTGCTTGCCACCATAGATGACATCTACTCCCTCCTTGACCACAGACAAACAGCAGCCCCCATCCTACTTGATCTTTCAGCCACCTCCGATATAGTATCTCATTGCACCTTATGTGCCAGACTCCACGCAGCAGGCATACACCGCAAAGCCCTTTGATCGGTACACTACTTCCTGACAGGCAGAACACAAAGTCAGGCTCCCACCACACCTGTCTAAAGCTACAGACATCAGCTGTGGAGTACCCCAAGGATCATCGCTGAGCCCCACGCTGTTCAACATCTACATGATCCCACTTGCCTATCATCAGAAACTATGGTATGAACATCCTCCTCCTACGCTGGTGACACCCAGCTGATCTCCTCTCTGACTGAGAACCCTCAGCAGCCAAGAATATCTTCACAAACAGGATGGAAGCAGTCACCACCTTGGTGAGGGAGAGCTGCCTTAAGCTGAACCGAGATCCTCATCCTGGGACCTTCCTCCTCAGCCTGGGATGACTCCTGGTGCCCCTCAGCACTCTGCAGGCCCCCACGCCCACAGACCACGAACAAACCCTCAACGTGACCCTCGACTCAACACTCACCATGATCAGACAGGTTAACTCCTTCGCCTCCACCTGTTTCCACACTCTCTGACTAGTACTGAAGATCTTTAGATGGATACCAACCGACTGCAAAAAAACGTTACACATGCCCTAATCATAATCAGACTTGACTACAGCAATGCTCTCCATGTCGTATCCTCCAAGAAGAACCTGAGAAAGCTGCAACAAATTCAGAACGCCGCCTCCAGACTCGTCTTAAATATGCCCTGCCAAGAACACAACACAGAACAACCGAAAAACCTCCACTGGTTCACCGTCGAGAAGAGGATCAACTTCAAACTCCTTGTACACGCCTACAGAGCCGTCCACAACAGTGGACCCAGCTACCTCAACCACTATATAACCTGGTACTTGCCTTCCAGACCTCTCCGCTCATCCCAGCATTCGGTCACCAACTTACCCCACATGAAGAAGTGCTGGGCTGGAGGAAAATCTTTCACATACCTGGCAGCAAAAGGTTGGAGAACCTTACCTCCTCGACCTCAGACAGTTGCCATCGCTGCCTCAGTTCAAGAAGGACCTCAAGACCTGGGTCTTCAACTGATCTCTGAGGATGGAGTAGTGTGCTCTAAAATATCTGTTTGATTGATTGATTGAGACATACAGATTTTGATGGAGTAATCCTCAGTATCAGCATTTTATTCCACATTTTGGATGGCAAAACTCTTAATAGGTGATAATTATCTCACCCAATACATTTTAAACACAGCGGTGTCTAATTTTGTTCAGTGAGATAACTATTGTCACTGATAACAAGACATTGGTATTTGAGACCATAGCTGTAAATGATTAGGTGGGTGTAACTAGAGTAATACTGTGTAGTGCAGTCACGTGGAATTTAGTGAGAATTCCACAAGATTCATAGTATAAAAATGCCTCATTGAGTCCAAATCGAATGTGAGGGAGCATTTTGAGCGCTAAATGCATAAGAAAATAAATAGCACGCATGAATGGCTGCTCGCATTTGCTAAATATGCTCTCGGGGTAGGATGTAATCCCCCAAATTACTCTTAACTACAGAAGCAGGAGTAATCAGATAATTATCGGTAATTCAGCACCAAAGAGTAGCACAAATGTACCAAAATTATTCTGATTACTCCAGCATAGTCACAATTCTACCCAGGCCAGTAAATTATATGTTTATTGCATATTTTGCCAGAAGCATTGATCAGAACTTATTAGGATTAAAATAACTTCATATGGAGGGAGTGGTGGTTCTCTCCATGGGACTTCTAGAAAATCGAGATCAAATCAGTCTTATAATTTTGATCAAAATATGTTACTGTCAGCCTACATAAATCCTTTGCTAATGCCTCCAATTTTATTGATCTCTTTTTTTGTTGGCCTTAGGCCTTTGTGCACTTTACCAGTGCTGACCAGTACTAACGTGTGTGTGTGCTCCCCTTTAAATATAGTAACATTGGCTTACACTCAATTGGCATGTTTAATTTACTTGAAAGTCCCTAGTACAATGCTACTACCTATACCCAGGACCTTTAAATTAAATACTATTAATGGGCTTGCAATCCTTATTTTGCCACCCACTTAAGTAGCCTTTGAAACATGTCTCAGGCCTGCCATCACAGCCTGTATCTACAGTTTTAAACTGCTATTTCAATGTGTTAAATTAACCTTTTGCTAGGCCTAATCCTTCCTTTTTAACACATATGTCATCCCTAGGGTTGGCCCTAAGCAGCCCATATGGTAGTGCACAGTGTATTTAAAAAGTTGAACATGTACTTATAAGTTTTATATGTCCTGATAGTAAAAAACACTTAAAGTTTTTTCACAACTGCAAGGACTACCTCTTCCATAGAATGGCATTTGATGATCTTATTACATTTAATAAGTTCTAATTTTCAGTTGGATGCAAGTAGGAACGGCGTGTTTGGTGTTTAAAGAATTGTAATTTACACCCTCTTTAACGTTAAAGTTGAATTTTAGGTCACGATTCTGAAAATACCACCTTTATAAAGTTGAGAAAAGAATGTGCCAACAAGAGACTTACTTGGAAAAAATAATGTCACTGAACACGTTTATATGAAATATTCAATCTTAGGACAGAACATCAAATCAATGAATGACATATCTCAAACCAACAATTACTCAAATAATCTGAGAACACAGGTTTATAAACACATGAATTAGTCCAGATTTACAGTCCCAGATTTACAGTCATCGGGATACATTAAAAAAATCTTCATCAGGTACATAGAAAAGGCAGACAGTCTTATACGGTACTTAAAGTAGCACCATCCAACTGTACATGTAATAATAACCCACTTGGATGTTAGTAAGTCCACAGTTTTCAAAGCAGGAGTATTCCACTGTTCCACAAGAGAGAATACTGAGATGGGTTAGTGTCGATGTTTCGGTCCAAACTGCAAATGTCGATAGGGCCGTTCTCAGGACTGGTAAATTATGTGAAGATGCACCTCAACCCCTTACTGAAAACCAAAAGACTCAATCAATCAAGACACTCGACAAATGAGTAAATACTCTTGAGAAGTTCTAAAAGCCTCACATCGCAATCAATGCGCCAGTGAAAAACCAGGAAGAAATCCTCTTCGACATATAGAGCCGATGTCTCCAAACCCATTTGATTCCAATTTTTTCCAAACAAGTCTCTTGTTGCCACCTTCTTCCTTTTTCACATTTATACCCAGGTCTTCAAGGGCATATTTGGTTGTTCTCTTCTATGTACTACTTTCAGAAAGTTGCATGTTCTTGTCCCAATCATTTGGTGCCTTTATCCTGGGTCAAATGACTAGGTGTAGCTGGCAGTTAGCTTTTGTCTCCCTGTCTAGGAGCAATACACAGGAGGGTAGGTGTTGGCAGGATGGGCCATCTCTGATTTGATAGGGGGCAGAGCTGTCACCTACTACTCTTGCTCATAATAAAGCCTCTGCCTGAGCACATTCAGAAAGTCTTTGACACTAGTCTTTTTGTCCCAGATAAGCTGGGGCGAGGGCAGTGAGGCAGGAAATTCCAAACACCTCTGGGGTTGGAAACCTCCAGAAACGTCTCCTACTTTAAAGCTGGCAACAAGTTTAAATATTGGACCATCAGACCCAACTCTTCAGTATACCTCTGGTTCTGTGGATTCTAAAGAAGAAGGACTACTGTGCTGCTCTGCTTCTAGGAGGACTGCTACACTGCTGCCCTGGTTTTTGAGAAGGAAGAATTGACTTGCACATTTCATCTAAGGCTGCAGTGATTCCAAGGGTCAGCTGACTGTCCTCCTTTTCTGAGCTACCGGGACATAACAAGCTCTAGAGGCCTATTTGCATTGCTGACCTGCTTCCTGGACTTGCAACTGAACCTCCAACTAGATTTGCCTGAGCCGGCTGGCCTCTTCTGGAGTGAGTTACTGACACCCAAGAGGTGATGCTTAGGTCCTGGACTCTTTGTGTGGCATCACTTGTGCTCCCTCTCCAAGAATTGGAGAAATACTGAAGTTTTGTGCTCTTTAAGCCTGTTTGCGCCAAAACTTTGCTGCCCACCAATGCGAAGCTCTGATCAACACAACTTTTCACACCACAGTGACTGCCAATGATGCCTGGCCACACAAGCCCTGCATTTAACGATACAGCATCATCAGCCAGCTGTGACCACCAATGTGACTCTCCAGTAATGACCATCCACGACACCCAAAGGATCTTTATGATACAGTAATGATCATCTGCAACACCTGGCCTACTTTTCATGCTACTTTAACAACAATTTGTGATGCTCTCCCTGCCCCTTGGGGCCCCTCCACCATAAATGGAACTCTTCGCACTGGAATTTTGAAGGTAAGTCTGTCAGTGGGACTAACCTGGTTTCTGTATCTAGCCCGCGTTCCATCGTGGTCGGTCTGAACTTGTGACTTTCACATGGCATGACCACACATCCGGAAGATGCACTTTGAAGTTTTTGGTGGTATACTTAACCAAGGGGGTCATTACAACCTTGGCGGTCAAAGACCGCCAGGGCTGTTGTGGCGATTGCACCGCCAACAGGCTGGCGGTGCAATCCAGGGAATTATGTTGCACCACATTTGCCCCGGCAGTGATAATCTGCCTGGGCAGCGCTGCCTGCAGCGCTGCCCAGGGGATTACGAGTCCCTGACCGCCAGCCTTTTGCTGGTGGTTTGAACCGCCAGGAGAAGGCTGGTGGTATGGGGAGTCGCAGGGCCCATGGGGGCCCCTGCACTGCCATGCCACTGGCATGGGCAGTGCAGGGGCCCCCTGACAGGGCCCCATGCAGCTTTTCACTGTCTGCATCCGTCGCACGGCCGCAACACCGCTGGCTCCATTTGGAGCCGGCTCCTGTGTTGCGTCCGACATCCCCTCTGGGCTGGCGGGCGGAAACCAGGTTTCCACCCGCCGGCCCAGCGGGGATCTCATTATGACCATGGCGGGAGTGCGGCCCGCCAAGGTCATAATGAGGGCCTAAATCTTTAAATTTGCATACCTCTGCTTCTACTAATTGGATTTGTCATTTTAGTGTCAAATATTGTATTACATTTACCTCTATTTTTCTAAATAAATATTTCTTTTGTTATGTTTTCCCTTTTATTCATGTTTGAAGTGCTACATAAATACTTTACACACACGCTGCCTCTAAGTAAAGACTGACTGCTCTGTGCCAAGCTATTAGAGGGTTAAGCATAGGTTAATTTGAGGTTGCTGGTAACTTCACCCGAACAGAAATTGTGGCTGCTGCCTCAGTAGGGTTTCATCCCCTCAACGAGTAACCAAATGTCCTACAGTTAGACTATGACAACCACTTTCTGTGGGGGGGTGGACTATTCGTACTAACCGAGTGGGGTATGGTAGGTACAATAGATGATAGTACATTTAAAAGCATAATAGTCCAGTAACTTGTTTAAAACGTACTATGGTGTAAAAACTATTTACACTGTGGTCTTGGCACACCTTGCAGATTTCCAAAATACCTCATTTACCACAAGTGTCCAAAAGGCATCATTTACTATGTTCGTCAGCAATTTTTCACAATGACCCTGCTATGCAAACTTTGATAATTCTATAATGAAATTGAAGGCAAATGCACTGGCAAGAGCCACCATTTCTGACTTAAAAATTAAGAGGTAAGCTACTGATATAATTTTGAGTCATGGTCTGTCCTGTCTGGGTATGTGTAGCTTTGTAAGGTGCATATTAATATCAAATTATTCCCTTCTGTCCACCTCAGAACCCGACAGGAAGTCAGACTAGCCCCATAGTTTCCAGAGGTGCATTACTAGAACCAAGACATGAATAATAGAAAAGCACGTCAGAATTTTGTTTAGTAGGCCTGCCCTCACAGCAGAAGTTGGAATTTTAGAGGTGCAAACTAAGGAAATCTTTACTTTACCTGGAGTTTCACAACTGTCTCATATAACAATTTCCAATATGCACTCCTTGCATTTTCATGATTAATCAGCTAGCACACTGCACCAGTTTTATCAATGTCCGGCTTGCATATTTTGCTTTTTTCTTTAAAAAAAAATCTGCCACTGTGCAGTTTTATATAATTCAGCTGCCATTTCACTCTGCAATGTTTTACAATGGCACCATATCGACAGCCAATTTCTTGAGGTCCCCGTTATCAGACTTTTGCTGTTCTTTATTATGCCCCCGCTAGGACGCGTTGCTTTTTCCTCTAAACCTGCTGGTATTTACTCTTCACAACATTTAGAATGCTCATTTTAGCACGTCGCATAGTTCTTGCCTGGTTCTGGCTGACCTGGCAGTTTCTCAATAGATAAAGTAATTAAGCTCACGGGGGTCAGACTTTGTGGTGTAGTCCACTGCCCAGTCGGCTCACAAAGGAGAAAGCATCAGCACTGCCAAGGTATGGACAGTGTGGAAGGTCCAGTGCTAACAGCTTGAAGGCAGGAGGTGCCGAGCCAATGTCTGTCTCGTATTCTCCCAAGATGCATTGCTCATCAGCAAGACCCAATGGCTCCTGCTCTTGACTCCAGTGTGGACTTCAGCAGAAAACCTTCAGCTTCCTTTAGAGATGGCGACCAGTCATTAAAGATTGTCTGAATGTGATCTTGAGACACTGGTGCTTCTTCCAGTCAATCCCTCAGGAAACACGTACTGGTGGAGTAGTTGGAGAGAGGCAATCAAGCAGGACATGCTTTTCAATCTCCTGTTGAAAAGATAAATAGTTGCCCATTGTGTAACTTACACAAATCACAGTGGTAAGGATCACCTGGTGAGCAGCAGTTTATAGTGCCATGAGCACCACATACACACTGGGGACCACTGACTCAGGTACATTTATCTTGTACCTTGCTACTTTTACTCTTGCTCCGTCTCTGGGTAACAATGTATGCATATGTAGTGTCATACTGTGGTCTTTACTTGCACCTGATGTTGCCTTGACTTCCTGGGTGTGTGCCTTTCTACCCATGTGCATCGTCTTCCTGGTAGGCCTCCATTCAGCTTCCATTTCTCAATGTAGTTGTAATTGCAGACCTTGATATTTAGGTGTGCTTGTGAGCTATAGTTTATGCAGTTCACAAATTAGGAATCTGAGTTTTGGACTAAGGGCGTTATATCTTAGTACGAGTAGCCTTAACACTTTCTTGCTCTCTGAACCTAGAGGACAATCTTCATTCACAGAACACCTGCAGCACCAACAAAATATTTGCTTAAAGCGTGTGTAATTTAACATTTGAAAGCGTGTCTTTTAAAGCCAATATTATGATTGTTTAATTCCAAGGATGAGCAGAACCGAATAGGAGAGACACCGGAACTATGCAGTGATGATGTTTTTGCCTTAAAGCCACTTAGGCTGTTTAGGTACACGCACGAAGCAAGCTCTTTAGAACTTACCATAGAGTAGTAACCAAAACAGAGGCTTGAGTGTATCGCCCTCTTACACAGTGCGAGTGACTAGGCAGAAGTATGGAGAGAGAAACCTATGCCTTTGGATCATCACAGAATACACCCTTGTTATGCAGAGTTGCCCCAAACGTATTTCATATAAATGTGGCAGATCTTTGACGGTTTGCCGGAGAGAGAAGAAAAATGTCTTACTCTTCAGAAGAATTGTGTAGGTTTTTGGTCGCTTGCCTCATTCAAACTTTTAGGTGAGTTTCTTACATCAGGTTCACTGCTACTTAGTCATATTGTTTTAAAGTGATTTTAAACACTTTCTAAAGTGATAAGCACGTAAAAGCGTTCAATTGTGCACCACAAACACACATGATCTCACTTGATATCATGCAGCATACATGCGTGCCTCGACACGTGCGGAAGGAAGTTAGAGCCATAATAAGGCTTCAAACTTAAGAACCCTGTAAACCAACAGACATCCATGTATGCTTAAATATCTAGTAAACTCTTAAGATCTGTTCATTGGCAGTACTTTTTAGCACGATGACATCATGAGTGTATAACAGTTGGTTCCATAGGACTTAGATAAACATTCAGGACCAGTGCTGCTGTATTTCGCATTGGTCATCGTTAGAATTAAAGGGGTGCACACCTCTCATTGCTAGAATCAGTGCTTAATTTGTGCTTGTTATTTCCGGTGCTGAGCACCGGCACTTATTTTTGAGGGCCGGGGCTTATTCTTCTGCCTCAAGCATTTGCTGCGAGCAAAAGACACATATGGAAAAGACGGAGGAACGGAACAACGAAAAAGCGTCACAAAGGGAGAAAGTAGAAAGCTGCCGGAGTGAGCTGAAGGGGCGGGGAGTGGCTTTATATGGATTGCAGAGGCCCGAGGTGGTTTAAGGATTACACCGCCTTAGTATTCAGTGTTCGCATATTTAAATACATCAGCCGAGTGTTTAAGAGAACTGTGAGCACCGGCACCTTGTTATTTACAAATTAAGTACTGGCTAGAATAATCTTCATATTGGCTTCAGGAGACCCGCTTTCAAACGTCTAATTTGCACATGCTATGAACAATGATGTTGGTGTCGGCGCTAGCAGTAAGCG
Organism: Pleurodeles waltl; assembly: GCF_031143425.1. Taxonomy (NCBI): domain Eukaryota; kingdom Metazoa; phylum Chordata; class Amphibia; order Caudata; family Salamandridae; genus Pleurodeles; species Pleurodeles waltl. The sequence continues at coordinate 495,250,585 of NC_090442.1, read as the reverse complement.
CCTTAAAATATTGACGCTGTGCCCACCAAAGGGTTACTTAATGCTGAAGAGAAACAATACACATCCAGTGATATGTGTTAATATTGCAAGGTGCTTTAACTTTCAATGTCATTTAATTTCGTGCAGTAAATGAAAAATATCAGACAGTTTACGGCCTCTTCTGATGCACTGATGCAGCGGTGGAAAGAAAATATAATTTTAAGTGCTTTGGTGGAAATCCAGGGGCCAGCCTTCAGTCTGCAGAACAGTGCATTAAATCCCCCTCTTTACGAGTACCAGGATTCAAATAAAACTAAATGAACACCGCGCTGACATTAGAATAACTTTAACAGAAAGCAGTTGCAGTGACGTTTGACGCAGATGTATCTGTTCTGCAAATGTCAGTCACATTTATGTTCCATGATCTGTCTACCAGCGCCATTTAGACAGAATCGTTGTTTTTATGAGCACACGTTGTGTGCTAACGTCCTGTTGTCACCTCCGCAGATTAGACGTAAACACATTTAAAATGACTACTTCTCGCAACTTAATACATGCAATGGATTGTAGCAGACCATAATTACATATGCAAGACTGCCTGGACTTAAACCTGCAAAGCCCACAATTGAAATAATGGGGAGCCTGAACGTGTTGTGATAGAAACCGGCTTTGCAGCAAATATCTCCACATCTGCGCTTGTACTGTGTCTTCAGAGACTGGCTGCAGAAATGTATCCTCATTTGAAAGGCTTGGAAGCCCATACGGCACCACACATCACTTGAGGCACTGTTTCCCCATAAAGGAGAGTAAGCATTCCAACGACAAGAGACCTACACATGCCATTCCTGGAGTATTCATAAAATTGGTTGTAAAAGGCTATTATTTTCATTTTACCACTTATAAATTCATAGAAAATCAGTTTCTCAGTAGAAGAATGATGAACATATTTTGGTTTCAATTTTAAAAAGAAATATTTCCCAACAGTTTAACAGTAGACTAGAAATAATGCTCCATGGAATATAAATAGAAAATGTGGATGGCTCTCTTGAACACAGGACTAAGATTCATTTATTTTTAGTGCTGTTCACACTTACACTGTAACCGTAGTAGAAAAGGTACTGGCGGCCATGTTTATGATCTTTCATCCTTGAAATAGAGGATAGACCTCTCTAATAATCCTATAGTATATATTTAGTAGGTGGTTGCCTTTGTCACATGTTTACACGTTGCTGGGAGAACCTACTGAAAAACGCAAAGAGTACGGTGGAACTGACCTACATGCCCCTGCCCCGCCTGCAGCACTCTAGAAGTGACAACAACGTGCTGTGCTCCTCAGATGGAGGATGCCCATTCCCTAGAGCTTAATTAACTACGTTTCATCAGTCTCACAATCATGCAAATGTTTTTGATTGTAACACATTTGTATTACAATTACAAGAATAGTGAATATGAATGAGCAAAGTCTCTCAGGAGAATTTGTGAAGTCCCACAGTAAAATATGATTTGGATATGTTTGATACTTCTGTGGTATCCTTGTTTGTCAACTGGTCCGGCACATTTCAAGAAGTAGTAATAAAGCAGTGAAGACACATCTACAGTGGTAATGTACATTATGCCTATTTTTCCTGCCATGTCCAATCAGAGTGGGTACGTTGGATCGAATTACTAGTTGGCTATTTCTTCCAGATGGAAATGACAGAAAGTTTCCCAGAGCATAAAATTCAGCCCTTCAATGATAGGACCATGGTGAGCTCTGAACCCAGACGTTTTGAGGAATTTTGCATCTGTTTAGAAGTGTTGTAGGTAGGTGAAATTATAGGTGCATTTATATACTTTGCACTTTTAAATAAACATATTGCTCTGTAGAGAAGTAGAAAAGTTACGTTTTGCAGTTTGCCTTGCTATGAGTTTATTCTATGATCTTCGTTGATTCTCCATTTTTTGATGAAAGGATGACTTTGGGTATGATGTGCTGTCAAATCAACACAGTTTCAACAATGCTTGTTTTTAATAACATTCAGCTTAACTAGTTATCGTTGCTATCATACTTCAAATAATTCAGGTTGTTTAGGATGCCACTTCTAACTCCACAAATATGTTAGGAGGCATTTGTTTACTAACAATATCAAGGACACAGGGTCAACATACTGCTTGGAACATCTTAGCAATGGTCACCTAGCCCCTAACAATCTCTACAGTATTATAACAATGACAATGCTAATTCTCAACAAATCCTGAATAAAAAGTGGTAGATTCAGAAGTGTGAGTGATTGGAAATACAGTTGATGTACCGAAAACGTATTGTCCAGGCATATATCGGTAGTCGTTCAAACTAGAAACAGCTTATTAAATGCTTGTTCCAAGATGTTAGATCTGGCTTGCTACAAAATCAGACTTCCCACTCCGGAAGGCTTAATGTTGATGTTAAAATCCCCATCGCATTATGGGGCACAATGATCAATGGCCTTTGATAAAAGCGAGATTTGTAAAAAGCTAGCGATGGGTGCTTACAGTTACTCAAACCACTTTTTAAAGTGCAGTCAAAGCAAGGTACTCTTGATGTGTGATCTGACTTTGCCAACATTGGAATAGCTCCTTAGAAGTGCTGCAATGTTGTGCAAAGTGCTTATAACTTTACTCCTAACTGAAGTAGAGCTTTGCCACAAATAAAGTTGCTTTGTGTAGAGGTACTTGGCATAGTCTAAACAAGGAGGGGCGTGTTTGATGCATAATAATTGAGTAGTAAAGTGATGTACCGTCAGAGTTGTGAAACTGTCCCTAGAATTTCAAAGCATGCATGGCCAATGGTAATGATGAAACCAGGCGTCTGGCAATGGCCCAGTCTCATATACTGTTGTCTCAAACCACAGTGAAAGGGGTTAGCATGTGTTTTACAGCAAGGTTATAAAATTTGATATGACTAGTGGTAACTGCAACTTTTAAAGTTTCAAATGCATTGCGCAGATTTATCAAGCGCTTCACATTTTCCGTGAGACTGTTTAACTTTTACAGACAAAAATGCGATAAATAACAGTCTGCTGGAGACCTTTACTATCAGCACTTAAGACACCATGCAGTTAAAATGTGACTGGCTCATTTCTTAGCCCTTCATCTTTTTCTCTTATGGACTCATGCAGATAGAACGAGCCGCATGGGAGTATTTGATTCGGAGTGTTCATTAGATTAAAACCTATATTTGTATTGGATGTCTTAGGTTTTGGCTGTACTGTCATGAGAGTGTATATTCTTGGCCATGATCATAAGATCAAGTTGTGCCTCGCTTGCACAGAAGGGTATTACAGACTCATCATGTCAGTGTTCTCAGTTGTACATCATAATTCCAAGAGAGCAATGGGTTAGCTATGGACAAAGGTAAAAGGTTAACAAGTTGTACTTGTTAGGAAAGTTAACATACCCTTGCTTTCCAGTTATATCCTCAGAATTACCAGAGTATTAATGGTTTTTCTCTCCAGTTCACATTATATTTATTTTCAGCATAAGAATATATCTCTACTAGTTATTAATTCTATTACATTATAACGTTATGTTAAACATATTAATGTGATATACGTTCTGTTGGTATAGACTCGCAGGTTTTAAGTACGCCGCCACAGATCGGAGTCTGCTGTTGTTGGAGCAGTATACGTAATAAGAAGTGTGAGGAGGGTTGATACTTTGTTGTTGATAATTAGATGTGCTGTGGGTTTGTTGGACATGGCCCATGGTCTATTTATATATATCGAAGTGGATTATTTGGCATGTGTGTTGACTAGCAGGTGTGTACATTAACTAGAGCTACTGAGTGATGAGGTTGAGGCAGAATATGAATCTGCTGGCTTATCAGGTGGATGAGCTCTGCATACACTATGTAATGTTTCTGATGGTGATGGTTATGTTGAATGATAGGGCATACCAATGTCCATCTTAAGGGGGTACCTGTACTGCGTTCAATGTGTGTGAGTGGTCTGTCTAAAATATGTAGTATTGGGAGTTTGTGTATTTTGTTATCTAAATTGCTGCAAAGAGCATCTTGACAACCAACTGTATGACATATTGTTTCTTTGTTTACACGGACTTATATTCATTTTCTTCAAAAGGAGGTTGATTTATATTTGAATACTGTCAGCCCCCCCTGACAAAAATATAGGGCATATCTTGGCTATGTTGGGTGCCAGTCTTATATTTTGTTCCAGTTGTGCTGTTGGACTAAACAGTGAATCATTGTAAAGGAAGATAACTGGTGTGCTCAAAAATCAAGGTTAGATGTCACCCATATATATTAAGTAATGACTTTGAATGATAAAAATATCACCCACCCACCTGTTACACCTGTTCAAAACCTTGTGGTACCATTTCATGTACTATAACAGTTATAAAAATATTATGCAATGAAATAAAGCAGGCTATAACAGCAAGTGTTTATATCCCCATCCAACGTATATAATCACAGTACTCCACCTCGCAGCCTGAAATGATCAAAATCAATACATATTTACAACTGATGCTACTGATGAGAATTTTTTGGCCTTAACTTCATGCTGTTTACAACCCCAACCATTTTGGGGAAACTTGCCAGATTGCATGATGAGAGAATAGTGGCCTTGTAGGTATATGCCCACACATTACGTACAAATTCACGAAGAACTGCCAAGCACTGGCTCTCAAACATTCCTCAATGGAATAGCTTTTAATACATTTAGTATATAATAGAGAACCTGCTTAATCCACAGATCTCAGAACGAAATTCTCTGAAGCTGCATTTGCTCTGGTTGGGCTGTAACTGACTGACAACTGGCATAGCTCACAATGAAAGTAATATACAATGCCTATTGCTGCAAGATGGCTCACTTCCACAGCAAAAAAACAGGCATCACACATGCCTTACGCATTGAACAACCTAGAACAATCACCTACTGGTATGTCTTCAAATACAACCATTTATTATGCTGACAAATACCAAGATGGAAAGAAACCGAAAGAGGTGAGCCTACAAGTTACAGTATATGAAGGATGCCTTCAAGCAAGTTTAGAGGCATGCTACACTCTCTTTATCTGTGTCAAAGCAGGTATTTGCATGTTCATTGAAACATGGGATGATCTGACTAATGGTAAAGGTATGTTGTCATAGCCAAGGTAACACAAATTTGTTTGAGGGCATTATATATAAACTTTGCAGTGGTACTTTTGTATAATGTGGCAGCTACTTTCAGGCATTTAAATAATGTATATTGTGTCACAAATGCAAACACAGTGGCCCTGATATAAACCTATTGTAAACAAACATTGGCTCCTGCAGTGTCGGCTGCCCTGCATTGACTGGGTGTACACAATTATTCAGCAGTCACCTCATTCATGTTGACATCATGATATAAGGTGGACCGGGTGGGCAAGATCAGGCTTGTGAAGGACGCAAAAGCAAACCATGCGTCTGAAAAACAGGGGAAGTGATGTTAGTGACGTTTCAATGAAATGTTGGGAAAGAATGGAGGCAGAATCTGTGAGTTACTACCTTTTCAGGTACAACCACAGATACTATCCTCTGTCCCTTAGAGGCATTGACACAAGTATACGAGTGGTACTAAGATCAAGGCTATCCTACAGTATGAGTCATATTGAAGGAGCAGGAAGGAACCCATTGAGAAAGGTGATCTGGCATCATTGGAAATACACATTTTTCCTGTTCATGTCACAGTAGAGACCTCTGTACAGAGTATCATGACAGTCCTGGCAAGATACAGTGAAACGTCATTTTTTGTACCAGAACTCTTCATAAATTGACAAAATTATACGTTTTTGCTGAGGGTGATAATGAGAGTGAATCTCCCTTTCCAATCCTGGAAGCTGTCTGAAAATAACCATGTACCTGCTGTGTCTTTAGTGGTAAAGATCAAACACAAATTAGCACGGACCAGTGTGGTATAGGATGCTGGCCTAACTTCCTAAATAACTCACGAGCTTGTGAAGAATTTTAGCGTCCTGTTTAAGAATACCTAAGTGGCATTAGTGGCACATTATATGTAGGTTCATTACACATAATAGCGAAATATGAAGGATTCATATACTATGAGTAATGGCTGGAGTTAAGGCCGTGTTCCAGGTCTGTGAATAAATCTAAGAGACAAAGAAATGAAAACAAAGGGAGGAGAGCAATAACCACTTAACAAGTGAGGGAGGGGTGCAATTGGCAACCATATCTCTGGATTTACGATTAGAATAACATACTATTTCTAAGAGCAAACATTTACATAAAATTAGGCCAAATATTCTCTACGTTTTAGCCCACACAGACAGTGTTTGATGGCTTCCTCTTACAGGCACATAGGTAACATTTAGCAACCTACTCTTAAAAACGGTCAGAATGCATGTAGGCCCCGTGGGAGTGAGTGCAGCGGTGCTCAGTGAAAGGAGAGGACCTTTCCTCGAATTGTCTAATGATGGCGCCAATAAACACTGAAAGTGGCAACATTGTGGAAGCCAAGATTCCGTGATAGAAATATGAACGTTGAATTTACCATTATATTGGCAAGACGAAAAGAAAACATTAGAGTTTTTTTTCCAAAATCCACAAGCAATTCACAGATCTATGGTGGTATGAGCCACCTGGATAAACAACATCTGGTTGTACATATCTCACCACATTGTTTCTTTTGGAGCCAAACTTTTTTTTTGTTAGTCATGTAGTTAGCCATTAATAATATGGGAATATTTAATTCAGTAGGGTAACATATATCACCGAGGCCGAGATATCTTGCCTTCTACGGTATTGTCACTGAATGGAAGCGAAGTCCCGGGACTCAACATTACCTCTTATCATAGGAAAATGATCCGAAGTCATGCAGCGCAATTTATGGGCTCTCGCTCTCCACGTTTACATTTCAAGGACACTGATTTTTTTGCTTGGCCACACGCGTGCTGTCGCTAGCATGTGGGTCTATTTGTAGGGCAGAACACCTCAGTTAGCATTCTTAAGGAATGTTGATCAAAATCTGATCGAGGGCCAACAATAATATCTGAGTTGAGACCGCCGGCCCATAACAGCCATTCTGCACCTACACGTCTCATAAGTATACATATAAACTACCACTTAATATCGATTTGAGTGTAGTGGCAACTAATATTATTGAAAGTATCCCATATTACTAATCTGACCTGCTTAGTACTTATCTAAATGGTCCATCTCGTTTACACCACTTGTGAGTTGTAGAAAATGATGTACCTGGTCGTGAGAGGTTTTGAGGGAACTGTTGACACTTTGGGCTGGGGAGTAACCGCACTTCACACTTATTAACAATTCTGTCTGACACATCACCAGCTACGACCTGTTAAGTGATCGCACACAGTACCATGAGATGAGCTGGGACAGATGATCTGGCTTGCTGCACGGGCACTTGTAAAGAACAACTGAGTTAGAAAGTTTACCGAGGGATCTCGTAGGGATATTGTTAATACATATTTCAGGTTTCAGCTCAGGGAAGGTATCTATCGTAGGCTGTACCACTATAACTTGAGGATCTGGACTTTGATGATTATTCTTCACAAACAACTCTATGAAGCATCATCGGTTCAGCCGTCTATTGAAAGACAGTGTACAATTGGCTGAAGAGCATGGTAGTGAGTGCAAAACGTCTGTTAAGGAAATTATATGGAGTTATTGCAACACACCACCCACCCACACACCAAAGAAACCCCTTTAAGTTTGTTGAAATGTAGATCAGCTGCATGGATGAATAGGACAAATGTAAATGTAGCAGTAAAGCAAGATATTGAACAGAGAGGAGAGAAGTTCCAGGACAAGTATGTGAGCAGACTTTATTAAAGAATAAAACTCGCAAGTTTATATGTGGTGATTGGGTAAGAACTTTTCAAATGAATAGCCAAAAAAGAGGTTTATCTAAATGGTCCATTTCAAAGCAATTCGGAAAAGTGGTTTGTAACAATGTATGGTTAGATAATGGTAAGAATTGAATACTTGGACGGTAACCTTGTGTACTGATCTTGAAAAGCAGTTCCGAACCTGTGGTCCACAAACCCTCAGGGGTCCGTGACACATTCCCAGGGGGTCCACTGGCTTTGGACAACAGGAAGGCATTTCTCCAGCTGGGACCACGTGACAGAAACACGTGTGTTTTTATTTGTGCAGCAGTTGTAAAAGCCCTCCAAGTTCCTTGTACAAACACCAGCTTTTAGGTGAAAATAAAAATGTTAAGATAACTCTGGAGATTAATGTACCTGCTGGAGCGATATGGGAGTTTTGTCTAGTGGCAGTTTTGACTCATTTAAGATATGCAAATGGTCAATATTGCCTGCTGCAAAGAGCTTGTATCATGCAAAGATCAACGTTTCATGTGCATAGCAGAGTGCATTTCTGCTTTAGTCACAGAGATTATTTTGTTACTGTGCAGTTCATAAATTACAATCGTAATCCAGCACAATAAGCTACGAACTGGAATCAAAGAGCTGCGTGGAAACTGCATGACAGAAATAAGCTAGTTTGTTTTTTCCCAGTCTCTCATTTTCCTTATGCTGCTCAAAAAAAGGTTTGCTTGCATAGAAATGCATTCTTATTATTAAAGAGAATGCTAACCACTGTGTTATGTTCCGAATCCTGAGCTTGTGCTTCTCCAGACCACGCACTCTTAAAAACATGCCTACCAGTGTGGATGACATGTGAATCCTACACCTTGTAGTAGCCTGTTAAGTGCTCCAACACCCTACACTTGTATGAGAGGTTGCTATAAAACAATTAATGACATGGTGGTCATCGACCACCATTGAACAACTCCACTTCCAGATCAGATCCAACCCAAACACCACATTCCAGAGGGACCCACATCTACAGACCTCCAGGACCCCATCCTCCGTTCTGCGACTCCATCGCAGACCTTGCCAGCACCCATGCTCTTGCGTCCAAGGACTACATCCTGCTGGGGGACCTCAACTTCCACCTGGAACACCCAAATGACAACAACTCCACCACCCTGATCGAAATCCTCACCAACATCGGACTCAAGCAACTTGTCACCGCACCCACTCAATCAGCCGGTCACACACTGGACCTCATCTTTTCCACCAGCAACCACGTCTCCGTCAGCCACACCACCAAACTCCAATGGACCGACCCCGCTGCATTCACTTCACCTTCAACAAACCCATCAGTCGCCACCACGCTCCCCAACTTCCCCGCAGAAATTGGAACAAGGTCACTGAAGCCCAGCTCACCGCCAGCCTCAAAGCAACACTCCCCCAAGCCAAACGACGTCAGCACTGCAGCACACAACCTCCACAAATGGATCACTGACTGCACCAACACCCTTGCCCCCCTCAAGACACCCCATTGCAGAGGCACAGCCAAGAAAGCAAACTGGTTAACCCCCGCACTCAAAGAATTCAAGCAGGTCTGCAGATGTCTAGAGAAGAAATGGCGCACTGACAGGACCCACCTGCAACAATACATCAATAAAAATGCCCACAACAGCAAGGGACTTTTCACCGTCATCAAAGAGTTCACCAACTCCGACTCCACCAACATCCCCCGTCGCAAGAACTCTGTGAAAACCTCACCAGCTACCTCCAACACAAGATTGCAGACATTTATGACAGCTCCACCACCCAGGGCCCCCCACTACCTCCGCTGGAACATCATCACCGACATTGGAACCCGCAACATCATGGCAACCATCCACTCAGGAGCACCCACCGACCCCTGCCCTCACCACATCTTCAACAAAGCCAATGACATCATCGTACTCAAACTCTGGCATACCATCAACCGCTTCTTGGAAACTGCCATCTTCCCAGAGAGCTGGAAACACTCCAAGATCAACCCTCTACTGAAGAAACCCACTGCCGACCCGACAGACCTCAAGAACTATTGGCCCATCTACCTTCTCCCCTTTCAGGCCAAAGTCATCGAGAAGGCAGTCAGCGAACAACGCACCGTCTTCCAGGAGGCCAACAACATCCTGGACCCCTCTCAGTCAGGGTTCAGAAGGAACCATAGCACTGAGACCACTCTCCTCGCTGCCTCAGACAACATTCTCACCCTCCTCGACTGAGGTGAGACAGTCGCCCTCATCCTTCTGGAGTTTTCTGCCGCCTTCGACATAGTCTCACATTACACGCTACGCACTCGACTCCACGATTGCACAACGCTGGCATCCGAGACTCAGCACTGCAATGGCTCTCCTCGTTACTTACTGGCAGAACACAGAAGGTCCGACCCTCCCTTTTCTCTTGAAAGCCACCAAGATCAGCTGCGGCAATATCCGAGGATCCTTGCTGAGTCCCACCCGCTTCAACCTCTACATGACCCCACTGGTCACTATTGTCAGAAGCCACGCACTCAACATGGTCTCCTACGCCGACAACACCCAACTGATAGTCTCCCTTACCAACAACCCGACCACCACCAAGAACAATTTCCACAAAGGAATGAGAGCAGTTGCCGCCTGGATGAAAGACAGCTGCCTCAAACTGAACTCGAACAAAACCGAAGTCCTCATCCTCTGCTCCACACCCTCCACCTAGAACAATTCCTGGTGTCTCACCACCCTCGGAAACGCCCCCACCGACCAAGCCCGCAACCACGGCGTCATCTTAGACTCATCGCTCTCAATGGAACAACAGGTGAGCGCCATCTCATCAGGTTGCTTCCACACCCTGCGCATGCTTCAAAAAATCTACAAATGGATCCCTACGCTGAAGCTAGGAGTACAGTCACCCAGGCCCTCGCCGGAAGCCGCCTCAACTACGGCAATGCACTGTACGCCGGAGCCACCGACAAAACCCGGAAAAGACTGCAAAGCATCAAAAACACCTCTGCCCATCTCACCAAGAATGCCCCACGACACAGCCACACCGCCGCCCTTCTAAGAGACCTACACTGGCTGCCTATCGACAAGAGAATCACCTTCAAGCTCCTGACCCACGCCTACAAGGCCCTACACGACGTCAGACCAGCCTACCTCAACCACAGACTCTCCTTCTACACTCCAGCCAGACAACTGCGCTCCGCCGACTAGGCCCTCGCCAACATACCCCGTATCCAGAAGACCACAGCCGGAGGAAGATCCTTCTCCCACATCACCGCCAAGACCTGGACCACCCTCTCATCCTCCTCAGGCAGTCCCCCACCCTGTCACAGTTCAGGAAGAACCTCAAGACCTGGCTCTTCGACTGATCCTCAGCACCCCCCCCAATCTCCACCAGTGCCTTGAGACCCTCCCAGGTGAGTAACCACGCTTTAAAAACCCTTGATTGATTGACAGAGTGGTGTCAACCTTCCCATTAATATGTTTCAATTTGTGATTTCTTTCTCCTATATAAAATAATTATATCATTAGCATTCGAGTATTTGTTGGGTGTGTACTTGTTTCTGTATTTTTTGTGAATTACTCTTTTAATGATTGAAATTTAAATTGTACAAATTGCTTCGGGGTCCCCGGCTTCCAGTAGTGATTCAGTGGGGGTCCTCAGGAGTCAAAATGTTGGGAACCACTGATCTAGAACGTAAAATTTGGTTAGGGGAAAATGAGAAGTTGTTCTCTAAGCTCAATGTTGTACAAGAAAAATTAACAACAAAAAAGGAACAAATCAAGGCTAAACCTGTTTGGCAAAAAGACTACGTATGTGCCTGATATGTTTTTATTTGTTCATATAATGTGATATGCACATATGTTTCAGTTAGTATTTTCTTAGAGGTTTATGTTAGGATTTTCTTGATTCTAGTAAATGTATTTAATTTATCAATAAAAAGGGGAGATTTGTTGTATCAATGCAACTGTGTCTTAGCAACCAATGCTTTTCCACTGGATTCTAGATTTTGGATTCCAGAGGCAGAGAGCAGACGATTGCTGAGCTGAGATGACATGTAGGGGTTGTTGTGCTACCCAAAAAAAAACAAGGCAACTTTATTCCCTTGTGTCCTGGCTTCTCAAAAGTATCTATGCAGTGTTTGTATAGTGCAAATGCAAACTAAGCCAAAGGTCAGCAGAGCACTGTGTAGGGTCAAGGACAAGCATAAAGTCAAAAAAGACAATTTAAGCACATAAGTCATTCTTCCATGAATACATCATATTAGGGCTGGGATTTTTAATGTAGGGCCAACTCTATATCAGATTTTCAGTGTTACTACCTGTAGCGTCTTTTCCAGCTTGGGTACCCGCCAATAATTACGCCACACACAGAGGTGGGTATTACACATTTGTATTCACCTGCTTGTCACCGCAAACTCAACATTCCAAACCTGCATTCACTTCACTACACTCTAACACTTATGTCACAGTTCTACAGAGTCCATCAGGAGCCAAAAGGATTCCATCATTAATAACTCACATTACACTACATATCCCTTCTGTTAAATACAATATTATAATTTCCTTACAAATATATACACAATCATAGTTCTTTGATGAGCTTTCGTGTTGCTCTAATTACTCATCCCGATCGTATCCTGGGAACCTGCAATAGAAGTGTCCATGATCTGTGTTGGCGATGCAGGAGCATCTCAGGAGTGGTGAACAATATGTTGCAAATGCGAGAAGTCGCCCATAATGGACTTGCTAGGACGTTGGGCAGTCACCATGTGCCCTTTGCTGGTTGCGATATGGAATGGCTCAGCATCAAATGGAGGATTTGACTTTTCTCAACTGACAGACACGCACTTGATCTTGTCTCGTAAAAACTATGTCTTTTGTATGTTGTTGCTTCTCTGAAAAGGCCTTCATTTTCCTTTCACAAACCAAGTCTTTGGTACGGGTTTCTTCTGTATTTGATCTACTGTTGGTCCATTGTGGTAACCTGGTCATCATGGGTCTCTCAACCATCAAAGTTGCAGGGCTTTCACCTGTGGTCGAGTGAGTGGTTGAAATGTAAGGTCGCAGGGCAGAATTGAAGACAGTTTTAAGGTAGAGCTTTTCCAATACAGCATGTTGAAGAGCTTTCTTCAATGTACTCATGAAACGTTTGACAAGACCTTTGGCCTGCAGCCAAAGAAGTGTACTCTTCTGATGCTTCACATTAAGATGACTGAATACATCTCTGCATTCTCAACTGTTGGAAGGTGGTATGTTGTCAGATTTTAAGATGTGAAGAAATACCTTATGTTGCAAAGATTACTTCTAATCTCTTGATGACTCACTTCTTGAGTGATAGACAAGAGTTATTCTATCAATGGAAAATGGTAGTGTTCATCAACAATCACCATCAGGTGATGCCCATTTTCAAGAGGATCGAAAAAGTCAACAGCAATTTTTCCCATACATGCTTTTGCAACTCTGACATGCTTAAAGGGTTGGTGATTGATTTTTGATGAGAGGCAGTTGCATAGATGAGAGGCCTTCAACTCTTTTTCAACTCTCTCATTGAGATGAGGAAACCAGACTTGGTTGCAGAAAGCTTGTTTTGTGGCAACTATTCCACAATGTCCTTCATGGGCCATTTCAATGATCTGTTGTCACAGATTCTCCTGGAATAACAATTCTCGAACCCCTCAGGATATTACCTTCTTAAGTCATGGGCAGTTCTTCTTTGACATTTTTAAACTTCTGTTATTCACTGGCAAGAGGTTGAGAGTGCTGGTTCGAAGGCTGATGTGTAATAACATATTTCAGTTTTAACATGTTACTATCTTGACTCACGGCAGTGACAATTTTCTCCAACAAAATGGCAGCTGGTGTTTGATTTCACAATGAAATTTATGTAGACTTCAGCCATTGTGAAAGGGGTACCATGACACTTTTTAGGCATTCGTGAGAAGTCATTGGCAGGGTTTTGATCTTTCCCTGAATGGCATATGATTGTGTAGTTCAGAAATGCTAGACCCCAACATTCAATGCAAAGAGGAATCCTGGCCTTTGGATTGCCAGATATGGTCAACAATGCTTGATGACCTGTGACAAATGTAAAAGGCTTTCTGTATAAGGACACGTGGAAATGTTCTAAAGTCCACACCACTGCTAAACTTTCTTTCTCAGGTTGCGAATCAGCACGTTCAGTTTGGGACCAACTTTTGCTTGCCTATGCCACAATATGTCTGAGTATTTGGGTGTCTGCTGTACTGTGCGAAGAATGCACCGAACCCAACTGGGCGAGCATCAACAACAACTTCTGTATGAAACTTTGAATTAATATATGATTTCAGTAGCGTTTCTGAAAGCTTGTTTTTTTTTCTTAAAGCTTTGCTCGCGTTCATGTGATCAATGAAATAAAACATTCTTTTTCATCAAGTCTCTCAATGGAGCATTCACAGTGGCAAAGTCTTGTATGTATTTGGCACAGTAACTGGAGTAAGACTGTGGGGGGTGCTGCAGCAACCCCAAAATAACCATGCTGGAGTTCAGACTTTGAATGAATAATAAAGAGGCTTTTAATTAAATTAAGTTTTTATCTTCTCATGTTTGTTGTGTGCTCAAAGACAGAATGTCTTCCGACAAGTTGCTGTTTATCCTTTCAACATGGAAACTTATCTTTCTCTAACTGCAAAGTTAGTGGATTTTATAAAGTGAACTATCTGACAGTTCTGCTGGGTTACATGAAATATGAAAGGGAAGGATTTAGGATGTCACATTGTTCTGTCACACAACATTTAAATACCAGTAAATGAGCAGTACAAATATTTAATTTTTATATTGAAGCAAATTTTTGAGTAATTTTGAAGTCTGATGGAAACAAAGGTTTTTGTAGTATCAGAATAAATCAAGGCACTTTACTTGGTGATGTGTAAATGCCAAATATTTGCTGAAATCCTATTTTCTTACATTATGTGTTCATTATACAGTTTTAACATTAAAAATGCATATTAGAACGAATTTTGTAGCCATTTCAATGGAAATTTTGCTGTAAATGCGCTACTACACCACGCTTTTGGAATATGCTTGCCACAGTGTGCTCCAAAATTTACCAGCCGCTACATACTTCACCCCTAGCGGTCTCGTGCTGAATAGGAGTAGCTCATTTGGTACACTTGTTTATTGTGTGATGATTGGATTGTTCACAGTCCCTATGACTTCAGCCATGTACCATTGATGGTGGCACCCCCACTGTGAAAATTGTTCCAGCAGCACTGAAAATAGATGAAGTCAATTAATATGATTTGAAAGGGAAATCAAATACCATCTTTCTGGGACTTTTCCAACTTCCTTTCGTCCAATGTTTGCCAGCTAATTGCTCTGTGAATAACACTTACTGGAAGCATTGTATACTGTTTGCCATTTAGGTTACCGAGCTCAGGAATCTCACTGTGAACAGGTTGTTCCGGGTGCAGACAAACACTCTTTATCTTTGCGAAACTGCAGAGCATGCAAGAAAATCCCGGAAAGAAAGCAGGCATTTATGCCAAGACTTTTGAATATCATATTGTTAAATTAGTCGTGATACTATTTTCCGCAATTGGTACTGTGGCTTATAAAGAGGAAATTGGGTTTTAAATGTACATAATGCCAAAAGAAATGGATGACAAATTAGTTTCCAATACTTAATTTAAAAATGCAATTTAAAAGTAAGCTTTAAAAGAACACTTGCTTGAAAAACAAATTGTTCCACCTCTCACTGTTTTCCAATTACTAAGTGCTGATTGAAAATCAACACCCTTTTATAATGGTCACTGTGCAAAGTTTTGAAAATAACACCCACGCCCATTTTAAGTGTTTCTCTTTTGACCATTCCATTTGAGAAATTATTTTTTTTCACTTTAGGAAGGATATTTGAGGGTCAATACTTGTATTCAATCTTTATATGAAACTCCAGTCAATCTTGTATGAAACTCGTGGTTATTTGACAAAACAAGATTAGAAACAGTTAGCAAAGATAGTGATTTTTTAAAAATGTTATAAAAGAGAGGTTTTATTTATTTCCAGCACAGGGGATTTTTTTAAATTACTGGCATGCACATCTCCGTATTTAATCATGTTCTGGATGATGTTATTTATCACTTTTGAGTTAGATGGCAAAAGAACCACTGATCAAGCTATGCTACTGCTACATCACAGGAGTTACAGCAGGAATCATTACCTCATGGTTTTTACATTGGGCGTCATTTGCGACACAGCTCTTTACTTCACAGGCTAATGTGCATGTATATATATATATATGTATATATATATATATGCACACATACATTTTAAACGTACAGTTAGAGTTAGTTATTTCAAGTAACTATAACTCGAGCCCTAAGGTAACTATAACTTGGGCCATCTCCATGCATTGCTAATTGCATCACATATTACAGCACTCATGGCATCTCAGATGAAGTTATTTATAATATCAATGTAATATTTGCAGTAAAACGTTTAAGCAAAAAACTGTGCATGATGGTGGCTTGAGATATAGTTACCTTAGGGCATGAGTTATAGATACTTGAAATAACTCTAAAACTCTATAACAGGAGAATTTCTATTATTTTGTACATTTAAAATGTGAGCCTAACTGTAACGTCTCTGTAACCTTTGTTTTTTCAATGAAAAAAAATATACATATATGTATATATATATATATATGTATGAATATATAAATGTGTGTGGCTACTCGCACAAGATACCGCTGCTGTTGGGTTCTGTCCCACGGAGTGGCGCTTGGAAAGTGGAGATGCGTCCAGAATGTAAAATTTGCGAAATTCTCAAAACAGAGAACACGCACTCTCAATATATACAAAAATGTATTCAAAATACACAAAAACGTTCAGCCCCTGTGACCGGATTCCTCTCAACAGCCTTGCTCATATTTATCTTTTTACATCAGATTAAAATATTTACATTTCAGTAGTAAGTAAAATGAATTTAATTTTTAGGTATTAAATGCCAAAATATTAAAGAAGTTTTTTCTGATCTAGGGATGGGTAGTATACAGGGATTTTACTGCTCAGGGATGGATAGCGTATAGGGGGCAGTAAGGCTTTTTTTGGGTCTGGGGATGGGTAGTGTTTTAGAGTTAGTAATGGAAAAATATATATTTACCATCTTACCTGTGTGTGTTAGTCATGTAAAAAACTGCAATGTAATGGTGCTCCATATGTAATGATTTCCAATGTAAGCAAACTCAAAGTAACAAACTGACGTTCTTGATCAATAATTATGATTCTAATATACTGCTGTGTTCTTAATAGCTCTTGTGGATTAAGGAATTCTCAGTAGTAATACTCTGTTTGTCATCTTCCCTGTTGTTTAACTGCCATTCAGTCACTTAGGTTATCACAGCAGAAGTATGACCCAGAAGCATAGGAGCATGGAGCAACTGAACTATTAATATAATTATTGTTATAGAGGGGGTGTGGTCATGAAGCAGAGCCACCACAATCTCATCTGCACTTTTTAGTAGTCCGTCTCTGGAGTATCTCTTGTTTACCAATTTAAGGGACTCAGCAGATGCTGAGAACATCAGCTGTCTTTGCAATTTATTCTTCAGCAGCACATCTCCACCTTCTGGTGAGGGGTAAAGCTGTATTAGGCTCTAGTTAGCGATACAGGGAACCTGGATTTAGGAGATGGGCTTAAGTACTGTACATGATCAGTAGCAGAGCATACGAGCAGAACTTAGATGGTCACCGGTCTATTCCAAGACAGGCGGAAGTGAATGGCATATCATTCTCTCACCCTGGAATGATCCATCAGCAACAGGATTCATACAGGTTCGTGATCAAAACAACATTTTGTGAGCTGAAGGCCAATTCTATGCTATATGGCAGATGCCCACTGCCAGTCACTATCCAGTGCATTCTTATAAATATATATAGCCAATGAGGCTGAACCAGCATTTCCTTCCTCAGAGAAGAGATTGAGAAGCTACTAGTCTCGTCTACATACAGTAGCTGAAGTAAACCCGCTGATTGCTCCTCTAGGGGGAAACATTAATTATAAAAGAATGATATTTCTAAAAGAAGGAGTGATGCCACTCACCTCCCCACTTCTTCTACCTGTATTGTCATATGTCTTTAGTCTGTCTGAAGGCGAGACAAATATTCACATTTATGAGTAACCCTAATATATAGTACATGAGTAACATTCATGATGATTTTTTACCTTAATACATACGTGCTATTGTAAAGGGCTACAATTGGAATGCCTCAACAAGGAGTGTAGGATTATACTGAGGATGACCGCAGCTAATATTGACAAAATGTGCTTATTAATAGCAGAAAGTGCTCATTCCGAGGATGCTGATGCAGAGGCCCCCCTTTTGCCCCAAATCTGCCTTTCTGCCAGCCTTATCATGGCAGGGACACTGCCATGAAAAGGCTGGCAGAAAGAAAAGTCATGATAAGCATGGCGGTGCCGAAATCGGCTCCGCCGTGGCTGCCCACAACTTTCACCGCTGCTAACCCATTGGGATCACTGATCCTAGTGGTGGCTGTGGACTACTGGCGGTCCAACCGCCGGTTTAGTAATCTGGCAGTTGGACCACCAGGATTGCGGCAGTCGAGCCGTCACTGCAAGTTTGGAAATCTTACGACCATCAAACTTGTAATCAGGCCCAAAATCTGTACATCTGGTTATATCCTTTTGAGCAAACAATGTTAAGACTGGTGACTATAAATGTAATAATGTGACACAATTAAACTGAATGCCGTCCATGCCTTACGATAGAAGCTATTTCCCTGTAAAGTAAAACCATTTGATGTAGACAGTTACTTCATGCCAGGTATTCAAATGTATTGTAATTGCATTTATATTTTATTTATATGTGCTTGATAACCATGTGAAGCACAGAAGCACCTTTTACTGTTTGGCCTTGTACTCCTTTTCTTGATAGATCTGCTACAATTATTTTACACAGTGGGGTCAAAAGCAACACTATGATAAATCATAATGGCATAATGGTTGATGCCATTTACACTGGAATGTTGAGCCTGATTTAGGTGATTGTGAATATGCTCTAATTTTGTAATCTTGTTGTTGTGTGCAAACCAAAGTCCAGATGTGTGGCTATTCATATTTGATTGAAGCTCAGGGCACGCAGTTTATTTTTTTTACTAGATTGGCCACTGCCTTTTTTTGTGTTCTCTCTGCCAAATAGTTGAAGACACCCATTACAGTATTCTTTGGACAAAGCTATGCAGTTGTAGGCTTTGGTGCTTCTAGCAGTGTGTTGACGTGCATATTTAAAATATAGGTTTAGTGTACTATTTCATGTAGTTTTGTTATAATGTATAACTTTCGTTTTTGCCTGTTTTGTAGAGTGATTATATTTCAGTAGCTATATGTCAACTAGGACGGTGAGTTTATTGTCCCCAGACCAGTTCCCAGTTAGACTGAAAATTAGGTATTGACCTTTAGGTTATTATTGTCAAGGGGTTGTTAGTGTGGCTACCTGATATTCACTTTTGAGAGTTGGCTGGGAAATGCAAATAGCTCAAAATTGTTTTACAGGAGAAAGTTAGGTTTTCCTTGTCTGTGCCTTGTATATACTTTTTTTTGGTAGGTAAACGCGTACCTGCAAATTGTGTTTTTCTTGGAGGTAGTGAACTTTTCTGACGTGTTATCTAATGATACTGCAATTTCGGTCACCATGTGGGACCACAGTTGATTGGAGTTCTGGGTTTACCTGCAAATTTGTACTTATTGTACTTTGTCCCATTGCCTGGGAGCTCAGTGTTCAATGTATTATGGCTTTCTTTTGCCAGCTGAAATGTTGACTTCTGTGTGCATATTGACTTTAAATATTAACGCGGGCCAGGGGGTTAGGCTTTTTTCTACGTATTTAGGTTCTTAACCATACTGTTCTATGGATGTGACGGGTAAGTATGAGTGACTGGAGTGATTTGGAATATTTGGGCCTAAAATTACAAATTAAAAATTCTTCTACACTTATGCAATGGGCTACCAGGCCAAACCAATAAAAGCGGATACTTGCGGTTACATGTCATCATTTTTTAGGTTGAGCATAGCAGCGCGCAAGCTCTGCTTTTCCGATGTGTTGGAATGTATCTAGGCTTTTACCCAAGCCCACCGCCCGCCCATCGCTATCACTCATTCATGGGCTTGCCTTTCAGAAATCCTTTGTTTTCGTAGGTAACTGCTTTATGTTTGTCCCTCCTTAGGGCGGTTTTGTTACGGCCTTGGCCATAAACCCTGTTACATGGATAATTATACTATTGCTGATAACTTTGACTGCGAGCGAACTTCCTTTTCCTTTTGTCTCTATCCTTCGGCTCACGGCAGCGCTTTGAATCAACTCGCTTATGTCAACTGTTTTGCTGTTTATTTTCATTTTGTGTGGCAAGAAAGTTGCAGTTAGAAATTTGCAATGCTAATAGCTCTAACTCGAGCAAACGCAAAGCCTATTGCATTGCAAATACTTGTCTCATACTGGAGTACCATTCCCATGACAAATTAAAGTTAAAATGTCCAGCAGGACAATTTAGGATGGCAGCTGGTTACCATGTCATTTACATCCTAAAAAACAAAAGGATCGCAGTGGCATTTTTGTGAATGGAATATTATTTTGCAAACTACCCTATGTATTAGGTTGGTTTGCAAAACGTTAAAACATAGGGGGCCGAGGTCACAGAACAGCCTGCCTGATTGATGTCCTCTGTAATTGACCATATTCACATAAATGGTGGCCTGCAAGTATAAGCCGACCACCATGTCTTTTATTGTGTTTAAATAAATGAAACTTTTTTTTTTTTTCGCTGAAGCCCATTTTTCCCTAATAAAATGGGAAAATGTTTTTTGAAAAAAAAAAAAAAAGGTTTCTCATTCTGAAACGTTTCACTGAGTGTTAGCAATTCCTACTCTCCCTCATACATTTTTAAATATGCACCAAGGGAAAGGGGTTCAAACAGGACACCTTCTCCTTAGCAACTCAGTTACCACTTCAACTTGGGAGTCGATAACTGATTCATAGTTTGCGACCAAAACTACAGACATAAGCCATTGAAACATCAGAGTATGAATCACAGTTTTGCAGGAACGGCCACAGCACATTTTTCCAAATAGCGACTTGTTATCCATTTCTAAACCCATTTAACCATTCAGAAATACCATAAGTGTTGCCTCACTGGCTGAGCCAGAAGCAGAAAAATAAAACAATAGTTTACTATTGTTTTATTTTTCTGCTTCTGGCATAGCTAGCAGTGCCACAATGGGCAGGGCTGGAACACAGGAGGTGGGAGGGAGGAGGAGGAGGAGGGTAGAGTGCACCTAAGTGCGCATGTGTTTTTGGCAAACTGTCTGAGGCTGTCCAGACACACATACTCACTTAGGTTACTCCAGCCTGGGTGTGTTTAACAGCCAGGCTGGAGAAACTGCACAGACCACAGGGCTGTCTCTGAACGGCAGTCACTGCTGCTCAGACCAATCCTAGTGCTGCTTTCATCCAAGGTTTTGCATGAAGGCAGTGCTATGATTGCTGGTGTCCCAGCAGTGAATGCTGGGACACCAGAAGAAGAAGAGGAGAGTGAGGTGGCAGGGACGGAGGTAAGGTAAGAGTTTTTTTGTTTAATTTTTACCTCGTGTCCGTCCTTCCAGCCCCTTAAGTTAGGCTGCGGCCACCATTGAGAAATAGGTTTTCAAATAGTGTTTAGTAACCGGAAAAATGCTTTATAATGGTTGCAAACACTATGAGGTAGCAAATCAAAGTGTTTGCAACCATTAAGAAGTGTAGTACATCGGATGCCAATCTCCTTAAATCCTGACAACTATTTCATGTCTGTAGCTTGGATTTTAGCCAGACTAAGGCATGAGATCAGTCATCTTAGGAAGCCTTTTGCAACACAAAAAAGAGCAAGGAACATGATGTTATTCTCATAATTGGCCTAATTCAGGAAGGAGTAATTGAAATCTGCACTTACAAACGCTTATCTCATTCATTTGGAGTAAATGTACAGTAGTAGGCATTATCCACGTCTTTAAAATTTTGCATTATTTCTCCATAATTCACTGTTTTGATTATTGGACCTACTGTAATTACTCATTATTACAGTAAAAGTGGATAGCACTGTGCAGAATATTTGGCTTTGCTCACAGTATGTAGATGCTTTAAAGTAAGCATGACCCCCAAAAAGCTGCCACCAAAAAGCTAAAAATGCTGCATCACAGGTGATGACAAATCCTCATAAATACAATTAACATATCCATGCATTATATGCATGTACACCATCCTTTCATGTGAACCCTACAGTGACAAATATCTTGTATAATGTTGGTACCGGAGCTGTGATGTTTTCATGCAACCATGATGGAAACTTAATAATAGCCATCTCAGTTGCGCAACATAATATCTGTATGTATTCTTTAATCCCAGAAAAACACTCCCACATTGGAAAGGCTAGGTCACATCTATAATGTGAATTCAACGCAGCTAAGATTAACCTGTAGTCTTGGTTATCAATGTATCTGACACCACCAGTAACCGTGACAAAACCTCAAATGCAAATGTGCGATGGAACATACTAGGCA
Source organism: Pleurodeles waltl (assembly GCF_031143425.1). Taxonomy (NCBI): domain Eukaryota; kingdom Metazoa; phylum Chordata; class Amphibia; order Caudata; family Salamandridae; genus Pleurodeles; species Pleurodeles waltl. Next base: position 495,228,215 of record NC_090442.1, on the reverse strand, counting down.
GAAAACTCTTCATACACACAATAGAGCCAAAGTCTATGATATAGCTTCTCGGACTCACAAGACTGATCACTTGGAAACAAGATCAAATATCAAATAGCTTCCAGCAGAGCACATTAGACACAGCAATCCCTGTACACTCAACACAATCCATATAATTTGCATGCCCTTACCACAGTATTTTGCTACACAGTAAAATGCAACAAAGCATGAGCAGAATTCCTAGCATACTTTGAACAGTATAGGTATGCTGTTAGTCTGTCATTGTACCTGTAGAAATCACCGATATGGACACCACATACACACACATCACCAGCCGCACGAAAGTGGTGATTTCTGTGGTGGTGGAGGACGCATAGGAAAATTGGAAGGTAGCACTTAAATTCTAAAATAATACATCCACTGCCCAATGAATAAGACATAGTCACATGACAGAGAATTCGAACAGGACACAATACCCTCAGCACATCATCAAAGCCTAATTTATGCTCTGTGCTGATGGTATCAGTGAAATATGTGGAAATCTACTAGTTTGGCAGAAGTGCTGTGATGCCATAATAATGGAAAGAATTAAAACAAGAATTTAATGTAAAAGAAGAACCTTAACAATTACAAGATCAATGAATTTGAAGTCTCCTGTATGCAGATGACTTGGTTGAAATGATCCGTACTTAGGTGTGTTTGCAGCGTCTGATCAACATAATGGGCAAGAATATTCCCCAGAAAATGGTTTGACTATCAATTTGGAGAAAACTAAAACTATGTCAATTAACAACTCAAGGAAAAGGATCCCGAGCTGATAGATGGGTAGGAAGCAGCTCAATACAGTAGATGAATATATATCATTGTATTTCCCAAACAGAGTCGATGCAAAGAAAAGGCAATGCATTGCCTATAAATTTCAAGAATCTATAGAGGAAATTATCTGGCCCAACACTGACGTCACTATTTCGAGTAATCCAGGCAAAATCGGTGCCCACTTTAGCATATGAGAGTGAATCTCTGGAAGGGAGAGATATTCCTTGACTGGATAACATTGTGACCAGAACCGATAGAATGATTTTCAATCTCCCTAAATACACCTCCCCGGCACTGATTAGGTTTGAATTGGGCCTTCAGAGGCAAACGCTGGCAAGATGTGAAGCTTATATAAATTGCTGGAATAAAATCAGTTAGGCCACTCCGAAACACTTTGAATTATCATGTATGGAAGAAGTTACAAAACAGGGACACGTCATCTGCTAGAACATATCCTAAGGAGTCGTTAACAGCAGTTGGGCTAATTCACCTTTGGGAAACCCCCACTACCTATCTGTCTTAAACTGGTCAGCAGTCTCATTAAATCATGCTTTGTGCTTGAGGATAAGGCTACCTTGGCTGGAAGACCTCACGGATAGCTGGTTCTGAACAATTACGGTGCAGTCGCCCTGCAACCCTACATTCATGTTGGATACAGCTTTAAAGTTAAAGGTCTACTTCCATCGAAGCTACATTTTCCTCCTTGGCAGCGAAACCCGGGTTGTGCAGATGCCGCCTACGCGATGAAGGCACAGAGGACTTGCCACTCCTAAAATGCTCCTGTAGAGAGCTGATGGATGAACATAGATTGCTTTTAAAAGTGGCTTTCAACCAAAGAGTAATTTGCACACGAAGGCAGGCTGCATTGGCTAGTCTTGCTGTAACAGACCCGCAACTGAGCTGCCGTTTAGTGAAGTTTCATATAAAGGTGGAAGGGAAACTGGCAGTTCTAGACAGATTGTTGGGTCTGCTGGGGTCTCCTGACTCTTTCTTATGTATTTTTTTACTTTATTGACTGTTTCATACAGTTAATTTCTTCATTTTTTTCTTGCCGTTTATCTCTTAAACCTGTTTTGTGTGCAGTTCAAAAACTTTAATTTCGAGTATAGCAAACGGTACCTGATTGATTAGACAAGGAGTTGTTCAAATTAGGTATTTTATATGTCCATTGGAGCCACGAGTCCTGAGGACTGGTAAGCTGGAACAGGCCTGGTTAGGCTCACAGCCATCAGTGTTAGTTCTCATGAATTGTCCATCCTCTCGTTTGCTCGTGTGTAGGTATTTTGCGCTCCTTTTTCAATAAAAATAAATAATCAAGGTGGATAGGCATCAGACTATTAAACAGCACCCGCTTGGGATACTGCATCTTAGATTGAGGCTCTACACATCCCCTTTCCTGATCACCTTTGGGACTTTGCACACTTTGGCTAATTAATCCACCCCTGTAGAGGAGGGTCAACCACTGAAATTTTGCTTTAGTAAAGCTACCTTTAATTATATAAGTATTTCATCCCTAAATCCATTTTTCCGATCATTTGTGCGACTCTGCACATTTTTGGTAACAAATCCATCATATTTTCATTATGCAATTTATTTCATCTTACCAGTATGTTATCTGATTGTGCTGGAGTAACTTCTCAGTTTGGGACCTCCCTTCTCCCTTTTGGGTTACCTTTGCGTTTTTGCACGACCTGGCACAGTTACAATTTTAATAGATAGAAGAACCAGTAATGTAACGGAACACAAATTGAGGTGAAGAACCTGCGCTAGGAATCCAGTTTCTTGTATATTGTCTAAAGTCTAAGTTATTGCTCTTGTCAACTGCAAAGTTATAATGTTGGTTCTGCTGCAGGTGTTTCTGTGAATCGTGGTACAATGTTACTTATATTGTATTTTTTGATCATGTTATTGAATGTTTTAATCTTTTACAGCGGTTTTAATTTATCGGGCGATAATAAAACTTGAATTTGAAGGAAGTGCCAACTAAGAGACTATTTTCTGAGAGTAAACGGATCATTAACCATACGAGACGTTTGCTGAAAAACGAACTAGCAAATGTTTTTAATGATAAATTAGTGTTGTGGATTTGCCTTGCAGCCTCAGTTATGTCCGCAGGTAACCGTTGCTCTTTGAAAGGCCCCTTTGTTTTTGAAAGGAAACTGAGGTTAGGACAACGGAGCAGCTGCGTCCGAGCTGGGTCACCGCAAAGTTTCAAGCAGGGCCAGTGAAGGGCCGCCTCTGAAAGATGCTCGCTGCGTGTTAGTTCTGCTTACTCAGTGAGATTAGCACTGTTGTGCCTGGCCCCATTTTACGCCACATAACAGGAAGCACTAGAAATCTGCCGTGAAGCACAGGCAGTGCGCATTTGATTGTTTAAGGACACTGAGCCACGAAAAGTGTTTAGTTTGGCATAAACCACTCCACTATTTAATCCAGTCTGAGGGGATGCCGGATGTTGCAGAAGAGGGACGTCGGGATATTTCCCATTGACGGTCAAGCCAAGAAAGGAGATCTTCTCATGCAGCCTAATTGTGGAAAACCCCGTGAAACTCGCAAGTTCCATTGGCGCTTCTCTGTGCCAAACGTTTCCTAAAGTTGATTCACAATGTCATTTCTAAGCATACGTCATACTTACACCTGTTAAAGTCGTAAACTACTCCAACGTGCATTACCCGCGAGTCACAAAGCTTCACCTCCATGTTCGTGGGCTCTTTAATACTGTTGTATTGGGCACACTCCAGTATTCACTATACACACATACTTGTGAACCTCAAACGGGCCATTGAGCATCGCCAGGGTCACGTCAGATGGGTGGTCGGGGCAATTCAGTGCATATGAGATGATTCTCCCACGCAGCTGAAAGTCACTGGGGTTTCTGTAACCTTGTGTGAGGTGTAACTAGTTTACACGTGAATGCCCCAGCTTCACTCAGTGAAGAAAGTGTGGCAAAGCTTTTAGTAGAAAAAGGGAGGACAATCACTCAACACTTATTTTCAATCTTAGAAAGAAAATCTGATAACTAAAAAAGACGTTGTTCCACATTACTCCTTACCGTTCACAATTATTCGGTACTGTGGTCGGTTATGAAAACAGACATACATTAGCAATAAGCTTGCAAACAACACCCACCCACATAAGTTAGGACATGCTACATGTAAGCATGACTAGGTCAGCAATGTTCGTGAATCTGAAATAGTCATACATTATATATGTTATAAATCCAAACTATGTAAATCAAACCACGTTGTATTTTGCGTTTGCATATAATATATTCACACTTTAGCATGTGTACACATACAGAAAGCCTACGAAACCTCATATTTCTTTATAATGGCGGTGAGTGATGCTCAGCCAAAGCTGCTCTGGGGAACGGGACACTGCATGGGGAGGGAAGATTCTACTTCCCTTCCTCCCCACTTGAAACTTGCACAGGGTCCCTAACAAGTGTTATTTGACACTTTATAACAGTTGCAAGTTACACTTGGAAGACTGGCCTATTGTCTGCCAACACTGTGCTATCTAGAAATTATAGAGTGAATGCCGTCCATGGATAAGTCCAAATTTACGTGGTAGCCCAGTTATCCCTTGCTGAAAGGTATTAATATATTGAGGTTTTTTTTATTCAAAATATTTTTTCATGAATCTTAATTTAAAGCCAGACCATATTCTAACAATGTTATATGTTTTGTGACTTTTTCAATAGCCTGCCTTTTAATTACACAATCGCTGGATTAAGTACAGGATAGATGAAACGTTCACAGATTTGTTGAGGGAGCCGCGTGTATCGTAAAGAAACATCATGCAATACAGTACCACACGCTGCGGACGCATTCAAACAGTGGTTGGGTGGCATTATGCAATAATTATATTTCACTCATAAAAGGGTTATTTAGTTAAATTCTGAGAATGAATCTAATAAATATTGTTTTTTTCTGTTGTTCTATTATCAATGTGGAGTGTCAATGTGCCATATTTAGCAGTAGTGAAATTATTTATAATCTCTTTTTAATATGGCAGGTATGTTTACAAACAGACTGCCATACTCTGAGATGATGTGTTTCTATATCCAGGGGATTTCAACATGGCACCAGTTTTTCACACTGAGGGAGTACCGTTCCTCAGGTTTTATTTTACTGGATTCACCACACTCTGATTATGGATTTCCTTACTAAAAGCCTTTTAAGATAGCACCCGGTTTCCAGTATTTAGAAGGGCCAGATGCTTGGTACAACAGGGAGCACTCTCCCCTTCGTTTCTGAGGTAATGTGGATAAGAACTCAAGTTCGTCTTATTTAAACTCGGTTTAAATCTGCATGGGTAGCAAGAGACTGTGCGTAGACCCTCACGCAGACGTTATGCTGAGTATGGCATTTTGATCCCATGAATTTTCTTTGGTTTATACTTAGAGGAAATGGGGATTGAAACGCATTACTTTGTAGGTTAACAATTATGTCATGTGTGATCTAAAGCAAAATGCTTATTTACAGGATACTTGTACAGTTTAATTTTAATTATACGTTATGTACAGCACACATTTTCTTTTATATCCTTGCTTTTCTTCCATACCTTGCATTAGTGAAAATGACTTCACTACCATGGATGGTAGGCTCAGACATGAACGCACTACTTAAAGCACAATGTTTATTTATGTGCAGTTTTGAATGGGTAGTGATATGTACTGGTGCACACATTACTATGTTTTGCTTACATTCTACATACAGCTTGCCCATCCTGTATATGCCCTCTTGGAGTAGTAGTTGTAGTAGAATACAATTTAAGACTGTACCTTTGAATGACTTTGGTGCATGCAGTAGATAGTTTAACTCAGGAGTCTAGATATGTAAATTGACTGGTATATTTGTGTGTTTTTTTCCAGCTTGTGGGATAAGTTGGATACACTTGGTACATACATAGACTTTGTTGGTTTGGATTGTTTACAATATAAGGTAAGGGGGGGAAACTGAATTTCTTTATTATGTGTGTCTGTATTCCAATAGGTGTCACTGGTATTAATGTAGTGTTTTTACTATTTTACTGCAGGATTATTTTTCATTGTTATTTGGATACACTTATAACGTCGAATGCTACGTAGGAAGATCTTGCATGGATGGAGTACTCATTTTTTATGGTGTTGGGTACTACTTTGGCTCAAGATGAGCATGTTTCTTTAACTTGGTCATGGTTGATGTAGTGTTCTATTAATTCTCATTACTATGCTGTTCACTATGAATTAAAGACTGTACGTCTTTCACAGGTGATGCTGGTTTCTCAGCTGAGGACACCTCTCTGGGTGTCTGATCCATAGTGCTTAATTGGCTTTCTTTACTTTGTTGTCACTCACATTTTAAATCGCAGGTGACTTTTGTCATTCGGGTGAGAGTGCATACAAATGTGTTTACTCCTCCCTATACTTATTCTTGTGTATGCATCTATTTTAGCCCTGAAGAAGTCAGCTGCCATTTATGCAGCATTGACGAAACACGTGTTGTTTTGTGCACTGCAAAGGATTTAAGAATGAGGAGAATCATGAAATACTGACTGATTTGTCAAAATCACATGAAAGCCATCTAAACACTTGGGATGAAAAAATAAATTCTGGAACAATCACGTATGAAAAATGAGAAATCTTCTGCCTTTACCTATGTGTGCTTGAAGCTATTAAAACTACTTTTTAATTACACAAATACTGGCTTAGCAGTAGGATAGATGAGGCGTTCACAGATTTGTTCTTAAAATTACAGTTCTTGGCATTTTTGACCGGCCTTAATCACAGAAAGATTACAGGCTGTGCACCATCAGGCTTATTCCTTAAGGTTGATGTGTCATTATCTTGTGCAGATTTCATAAAAAAATATACACTATACAATCAAACTGCTTAACGAATATTCGCAATTTATCCTCTGCGTTTTCTGGGGTGGATTAGACCATCAATTGTTATTTTAAAATAAGGGCTAACAACTTCTGACCCTTCCTAAAATGTGCTCTGGAATCAGATTCACTTTGTGACTCTTTGCAAATTCTACACACAGAGTGTGAAATGGCAACTTCCTGCTTATCCTCCGCAGTCATCACCATTCGGAAGCAGCAGAAAAACATCTAACTTGTCTTTAAACATATCCCCATTCCGATGCTAGGAGGTTTAGTTGGGTGTTCTGGGGATTATATTCAGGCCTCTGATACCTCTTTTACTTCATACTTTCATGTTCCTGCATGTTTTCCTATAATTGACAGCTGTGGATGGATATTACAAACCACATATAAATGTTGTTGCCTTTGTGGACAGATGATGCCATTTGACACATTCCACAGGGTGCACCAAACAAAGGGCACGTGATTCAGTCTGCTAAGCACAATTAGTTTTTCTACATTGGTGAAGAGAAAATTGTGCACCTGTGGATACACAATAACAAAGGATACTACTAAAAGAAGAGTGCTAATTGATTGTCAACTCTAAACCAGCAGATGTTTCCTCGGTACCTGCAACATCGATGAAGTTCTGGTCAGTACTGTCCAAGGGCGATAAAACATAGAATATGCTTTAGGATGACGTCCTCAAATGTTATGTTGTTGGAGGAAAGGAAAAAACACCATCTCCATATCTAGCACTCTTCTTAAAGCGCAGGCCTAGACATGCAGGATGCCCTACTGCTCATCTACTGGAAATCTTTTTTTCGATATACTGAGTCTGATATTTTAACTTTAGACCTGATCTCAAGCATCAAATCAATTTTGTGTGCTTCCCATTTTACTGACCCATGCCAGCTGTCCTTCTGAATCTGCCCTGTTGCAGCCTTCATGATCAGATGATATGTTTCCAAGAGTGCCTCGGTTGTGCTATTTTCATGTACGCGTTGTGTACTTTGATAAGGTTCTTAAAAGATGATTTGCTCAATGTTTTAAATGAGTGAGTTTTAACCTTTTTCTGGACCTGAATTTGCATGTTTACCGATCATGATAATTGGTTTTAATGGATGATTCCATTGGGAGCTTGGAATTGTGTCCATTCATTAGTGCCATCACCTGACTGCTTGGCCTCTGGGCTAGTGTAAGCCCATTTGGTATTTTCAGAGCACTCGTTGAAGGTACAGCAGCTTTCTTACAAACTTTCTTTGAGTTAGCTCTGGCAGTTTCTGCCCTATGATCAAAGCTTATTTATATTTTAGCATTTTCATGGCATCTCAAGCTTGTAGTCTCATCACAAAAGTGTAGCAGTTTGTCCTAGAGGACCTATCCCAGGTGTTAGATCTGGGATGCCAAGCTGGCCAGGTGAGAAAAGGGTTCAGTTAAAGATTGATAACTTCCTGTTTGACAGTTTGGATTGAGGTGTCCTGCTGGAGACTGTATCCTTTTGTGGATGCCTTACATCATGATTGTACACTCGTTTCTGGACCTTTTATACTTCTCCTTCACACTGTACAGCTAGTTTGGTGATGAGGGCCTGTGTGGAGTAAGGCTGTGATCCCTTTTTTAAAATTCCCAGGTTTCTGTTGTTGGCTTAAATCATGATTTGTCGCACACGCTTATTGAGTTGCAGTATGATTTATAATGGTCTGTTTGCATGCTACATGAATCTTCATTGCATGGATGACTTTCAGGAAGTCTAACATCAAACATCTGTGTGGGGAAAAACAGAAATATGCCTAATAGCTTCCTGTGCTATAGAGACCCAAACTCATCTGAGTTTGTTTGTGTTCTTGTTCTGAGGACGCATGGGCTAGCCATTTCAGCTGGATTGCTCTTACTGGATTAGAACTAGGGCGGACTTGCATGTGATGGCTATGATCTGCAGTGAAATAATGAATGAAAAAAGTAGATGGCACGCAGCCCAGTGGCAAAGACTAATATAAGGTTGCCAAAGGCCTTCTATTTTATGTACTCATGTAATTAAAAAGCCAATAGTGGTGCTCTATCTGTAGTACAGCAAGGGTATCAGCTTTGACCATGTCCTGTGCCAGCAAAATGTCTCAGAATATAACAAACATCAAGTGGACTGTTCTCAGTCCCTGTATGTTGAAGCCTTGGCCTACGGGAATATAGAACAGAGGAGAGGGCTTGCTCGATTCCCTAACGGGACCTTGAGCCACACCCTGTTCAAGCTTCATATTGGAACAATAGGCACAGAAGGTGTGAGCTGCATCATAGATGATGTCGCAGGTTATGCCAATATTGGTATGCTTCCTTTGAGGTTATGAGTACTAAATTGGGACAAATTATTGCAGCATAACTAATCTTTACTGGTCAAGCTCAAAGTTTGTTACATTTTGGAAGATTGCCATAATTCCCCTTTAGCTAAAATATTTGCAATAACCTTAAAATTATTTGTATTCATGTTACTTTATACGTGATCTTAGCAGAGAAACCTAATGCCCTTTGTAATAGAGATATTTTTAATTAAATCTTATGGGACTTGTAATGATATACCTTGTCGACTACCGACTAACTAAAGTCCAGCTTTGTTGGTACTGTTCAGATGGCATGGCCTGTGGCTATGCCATGTCTAGTACCCATGTCTACCGTAGCTGTAGATCTGAACTGCAGCCTTGCCATCCAGGCACTGTACAAAGGCACTGCCCCCAAGGCATGCCTGCAACACATGATGGACATTGTTGATAACAATGATTTGTGACTACTTGACCAGGATATGGAATGTGACCATAACCTGTGCCAGGACACACATCGGTAGTTCCATCAGAGAAAACCCAATGGCCAAACACCACTACTTTTACTTGCAACATGTTGGGGAGAAGGCCTATAAGCCCGCAGTCAACCAGTATTGAGATAAAGAAGGGAGGTACTTGCTCATAAACTGTATCGTTCATAAAGATGACATGATAAATTCATGCTGTTGTTTTTTTCAGATCTTCAGTGTTAACTGTGCCCAAAATCGAAGGTCACATTTCCCACAGAACGAAGCTTATGGCCATATACTGTAGGCACTGAGCACTGTGCTTAATGTTAATCAATGTCCCAAGTCCACAGATGATTTCCACTGTACTCACAGGCAATGCAGATACTGAGCACAAAGCGTGTGCTTTGTACAGGATTCAAGCAGCTCATTAAATATGCATATTTGTATTATTTTTTTGTGGTCTAGCCTTTGTGTGCAAACACATGGTCAAACTATTGGTTTTGCCAAGACAGCATATCAATAACAAACAATTAGTAAATTATTAGTAATATTTCAGCCTTCCCCAACACATGGGCAAATGTGTATGGCACTCACCTTTTTAATCTTTTGCCATATGTAAATGCTTTATCCTTCCAAGAATGCCAACTCTTTGAGAAGAAAAGAATTGGTCATATTCAATTGGTAAAGCATTGTTGAATTAGACCAAAAATATTTTAAAACAGCCAGAGAGTACTTGTTGTAAGCAGCAATTTTTTTATTAATTTACAAATACTTTAATATTAGTTTCCGATTACAAGGTGGCCAACACATTTGAAGCATGTTGGCCATCTTGAAATCAATAACAAAGTATTTATAACTGTTCTGAAATGGGCACCAATGTGAGAAGCAGGGTAGGGAGCAAGTTGCCTGGTAGTATTGTGTGGGGAGCTGCTGGGCTTTTGCAAACATTAGAAAAGCTAAAAAGTAAAATGTTAAAGTATCGGCAGGGACAAATTGATCTAGCTGTAGAGTGAACTTTTTTTCTGGCAGGATATGCAAATGTGTACAGGCAAAATGCTGTGACTTCAGTCAGAAGCAAATGACTGATGTGAGCTGACCCATTGCCCATGTTGTATGTTCTGGTTGGCAGAAGCAAAATTTGAATGAGAACCTAACATACCAATGGATGAGGACCACTGAGCAAAAGCCCGTCTATATGAATATATATATGCACGTATATGTAGAGTTTTTTCATTACATTGGGCGGTCAGCACTGTGTAGGTATAGTTAGTTCAGAGTTTTCGTACAATGAGAGTTTTTTGTTTTGCTAAGAACCTTGGTGCCATTTGAACAATTTGCAGAAAACTTTACTAACAAAGTTCATCCTTCTCAGCACTTTCAGGGAAAGTTTCACGATGAGCTGTCAAGTAGGGGCACAGAAAAGGCGGGCTGAAAACATTGATTTCTCATGCTCATTTCCACTGTAAACTTTGCTCTCCAATACACAAAAATACTGCTGAATCGGGTTATAGGAAAATTGGCAAAACACTCAACCTTTTAATTATTTGCAGTTCCACTGTACGAAAAATATTTATTAAAAAAGGGCCTTCTGTTTGACCAAGGGAGCTTATTCTTCCATCTGCCCCGGCACCAGGCCATGTAACTGTCCCGAGAAAAGTGATTTTCTGGCTGCAACCCAAATAAAAATGTTGCCTCCCACACCAGGGCTGAAGACTTGGTCCACGTGCTTTGAAATTGTAAGAAAAAAAAATACAGCATAAAGGGACATGTTAGGCACACCGTGGCCTCTGGCTTTACTGGGTGTGGGGTGACCCAGAAGGACCTGTTTCCCAGGGGAAAAAGAAATGAATGTTGCAGGTATGGTGCTACTCCTGAGAAGTACGGATGTGCTTCCACCGGAACTGCTGCTCAAGCTTTACCCCCATGGTAGCGAGCGCAGTACCATCAAGCTTCTCCAGTGGAGGTTGCGCTATACCGCCGTCCCTGCACAAAATGTAAAAAAAAAAAAAAAAAAAAGTAAATTAAATGTGGGTTGATGGTCTGCGGGAAATGGATGTCGCAAAGAGTTGGGTGCAGGACATGATGCTGGGCCAAAGGCTGTGCGCAGTGGAGGGTTGGCTTTCTGTATTGAAGGTGGATACCTAAACCTTGAAGCGTGTTTATCTCATGTATTCCTCTGCTTCGTTCTCTTTTTTTTTTTTTCCAAGAATGTTTAATCCTGTTTATTAGATTTGCCGACCTCTTATGTGGTCGAAATTAAACAACTAGTGCTGGAAAACGCATTGCAACAAGTATATTTTTTCTGTAAACCAGACACATTTTTTCTTTTCCAGAGGACACATTATGCTTGATATTAGAACGTTATTGAAGCCAGAATAGAATTTCTTTTCATTTAGTCAGTCACTTACATCCAACATCAAGTAAGAATACACACACCACCTGAGCACTGCGATTAACATATATAATGATTATAGCAGACGTGGCTTTCACCGATAGTTTCATGTTAAACCTAAAAAGGCCAAATTTCCTTCAAATAAACTCAAAATGTGTAAAAAAGATTAAACGGTTTAAATAAAAAGACAGGGTTTGTGCTACTCATCGCTTCCAGGCTTCTCTCTGGATGCTTTAAAGCCAAATAGGACTAATCTCTCCTGCTAAATTTCTTCACTGCATGCAATTCTGAATGTAAAATAAACTGAAATATTTATAACACACCGTGGGCAAAAAATGTCCCACATAAGATCGTTGTTAGGCAAAAGGTATTTGTTTAGTTAACACTTCCCAATTACACAGTTGAAGAAATGGATTTGGGCGTGTAAGTACCCGGTTCACACACCTACCTTCAGTCAGAGGGAAGCTGTTGAGCAGGACAGTAAATACATATTACACGGAAGGAGTAACGCTTGCTATGTCCTACACGGCCCGCATTTTCTGGACATGAAACCGCAGGCGAGGGGCGATTACAGGTCTATTTTCAAAGCCTCCTTCTACGGCTGCGAACACCGGCCAAGTCGTGCCCGCGAGCAAGTTTGCAACAATAGGCACCGTACAGATGGGAAGCACCCGAGGGCCTACATCTTGGATGTGAGGGCTAATGCAACATAGAGTCAAAGGGAAAAATAAATGTAAAAAGAAAAACTAGAAAAGTGCAAGATGCCGCAGTCAGATATTTATCCCCCACACCTGTTTCACGATACAAAAGGAGAGTTATTGAGATTCAGGGAAACATGAGTAAAATCTGATTTAACTTGATTTAGACCTCGTTTGCCTCTCCCGTGTTCTTTAACCACGATCATGATGACTGTGTGAGAAAGGACAGTGCACGCCCTGGGGTAGGCCTTGGTAGCAATTTTAAGCAAATTGTATGAGCAAATGTTCAGTTAATCCTCCTTCAATTGGGAAATATACGTTACGTTCCTGTTTTTGATGCTGGTTATTAAGATGAGTTTTTTTGTTATTATTCTGCACCAAACGTGTGGGTCAAGTCGAATCGTTGCCTTTGCTATTTCAGCTTTATTTTATCTGTGCGTATACTTTTTAATTTCTTTTTTTTTGGTTTTTGTTTGTTTTGCAAATAAACATAATTCCACGTGCATTTTCAATACCTGCAATAGTTCATCTTTATGTCGATCTGAAAGGGGGCTCATAGCAAACCTCTCTAGTTTGAATTTTATTCAGCAATATATTTTGCAAATGTGGGGGGGAGCAGGTTCCATTATAAATAATTACCCAATCGTGATAAATCAACGATATATTGTGGAAACCTATTACTCCAGCCTTTTCTATCAAATAAGCAAACTGTGTTTTCTGCAGAGGCACTGTGTTTGGAGACAAAAAGTAAATTGTCCACATCAGCCCTTTGTAAACCACGTCTTCTACCAGTTTTGTGTGCTGTCTTACTTTCTTGAACATTTATAGTTTGTCTTTGACCAATCGGTAAAATCCTTACCATACTATTCCCCCACATGGGTTTCATTTTCTTTAATCTTTAATTTTGTCTCCTTTGGGTTTGAAATTAATACAAAAGACACAGATTCCCTCGCAAATTCAACATTTCTGAATGGATCCTCAAGGTCCAGCTTGTAATAATCTGGACTTTCCCTACCCCCACATATATTGATACTCGTGGTATCAGTAACTCCATTGGTGGGGAAAATCTGCCCCTTAACCAGGGCATTCATAATGAGGGCCTCGGTAACATAATGGGCCTAGTGTACTTTCTGATACATTACATTGTGTGAGTTCAAATCTAGTGTTTTGAGACACATTTACATGCGTACATGGTATCTTCCTCTCCATTACACCTATTTCTTTGGTCCAAACCGCCTTCCTTTTGCCTAACTTGTCACTTCTCTGATGTACAGTCGCAGAAATATGTATACCTTAATACAAATGTCTTTCAGTCCTGCAGATCTAACTCCAGAATTCAAGAGACATGCCTCAAACTCAGTCTATGTGTTTAAGTTATTAGCTATTCCTTTATAAACTGAAGGCCTAGCTTTCAAAATGCACCACCTCGTCACCAAGGTAGTGAAAAGTCTGTTTATGCAGGACACCCATCCTTCAGCATGTGCCAGCGGAGAATTGCAGACTAGACAGTAATTTATTTTCAGGATTTCCTCCTGTCCGTCAGCCCACCATACACTGATGATGGTCAGCTGGGTAATAAAATAGCAAACCTGGTAACACCCCCAACCCCATTTCCCTCTTCATGGGAAAGATTTAAAAGTTTATTCTCTGCCTTGTTTTGAGCCAACCGTACCATTTATCTGTAAATATGCCAACATTCTAAAAGGTGTATAAGCACAAAGGTACCATTACAACCTTTTCCAATGTTACTGTGGCAATAATGCATAATAGTGTGAGACAGATGTTTCATTCCTACATCTCGTTTGTGATATTTAATATATTGGTGGTTTACTTGTGTATGAAGATGCTACTCCTGTTGTTCACTTGTGCCCCTGATGCTTGGTTACTGTAGGAGGTTGGCCTGGTTTGTACTTGGTACCTAAGGTACTTACACCTTATACCAGGTCCAGTTATTCCTTACTAGTAGAATGTAGGCAGTATTCTAGCAGCTTAGGCTGTCTGCAGGTATCCTAGTTCAGCCTAAGCTGCTCTGCCACAGCTACCTCTAAAGTTCCTCCAATACCACTATAGTTACACAGTACTTATACACAAAAAAATACGCAGTTTTACCAAAGATAAAGGTACTTTATTTTAGTGACACATAGCCAAAAATATCTTAGAGACAATACTCCATCTGGAGGTAAGTATTATACACAATATATACACTAGTAACCAAAATCAGGTAAGTAGGCAGTCATAGAATAGTACAAACAGTAGAAAATACAATAGAATGCAATAGGCCTAGGGGCAACACAAACCATTAACTAAGAAAGTGGAATGCAAATCACAAACTCCCCCCTAGGCAGGTGTAGTGTGTAGAGGGGCGCTGAGAGTGTAAGAAAACACCAAAGGTAAGTAATGTACCCCACCCCAGAGCCCAGGAAAGTAGAAGGAAAGTACTGCAAGTTTCCTCAGGACACACTACAATTCGTGATAAGAGATTTTGAAAGAACCAAGCAAGACTGCAATCAACAACCAGTGAATTCCTGGACCTGAAGACCTGTGAAGAGAGGAGACCAAGTCCAGAAGTTGCAGAAGATTCCAGGAAGGACAGGAGCCCCTGCCAACCTAGAAGATGGTGCAAAAGTGGATTCTCCAGTAAGAAGAAGAGTACAGAAGAGCACCAAAGAAGATGGCTGTGGGTTCTTGCGTGGTGCAGGAGATGTCACACGTCCGGTTGTTGGATGCAGGATGTTTGCATCGCTGGAATCCGCCAACAAGCCTTGGTTCACGCAAGTTCGCGTTTTGCGTCAAAATGGAGCTGCCTGGATCCAGGAGGGACCTGGGGGTCTCAACTCAGACTGAGTAGACAGAGGAGGTTCTCAGCACTGTAGAGAGCCTACAGAAGACCAGGCATCACCCGTAGGAGTCCCAGGACACGAGGACAAAGAAGATGCAAAGTGCAGTTGTTGCAGCACAACAAAGGATTGTCCCACATCTGCCAGAGAACAACTCAGCGAGTTGTGCATCACAGGATGGAGTGCTGGGGACTTGGGCTACACTGTGCACAAATGATTCTTAGAGGAAGTGCACAGAAGCCCAAGGAGCTGGAGATGACGTGGTGCACAAAGGTACTGTCGCAGCACGGGGAGGCAAACTCTTACCTCCACCAAATTTGGAAAGCTGGACCGTAGGGCAGTCTGGGTCATGTCAGTACACCACCTGTGTTCCAGGGAGCATGCTCATCATCAGGAGAGAAGTCCCAGAGTACCGGTCGTCGTTGCAGAAGGGTGCCTGCAGAAGCAGGGCAGTGACTCCGTCACTCCACAGGATATTCCTTCAGTTCTTCTGGTGCAGGATGAAGACAGGTAGTCCTCAGAGCGTGCACACCTTGGAAACTGTTGCAAATGCTGGCTGGAGCTGATGTTGCAGGTCACAGGATTCATCCTGGATACATTGTTGCAGTTACCGCAGTTCCTGGAGCAGTCTGCGTCAGAAACTGAAGCAAAGGATGCAGAGGATTTCCGGAGGAGTCTTGCAAGCTGAATCTGAGGATCTGACTATATATGAAAGGAAACAGACTAGAAAGTTAAAGTTGTCTAGAGGATTAACCCCATCAATTTTTATTTTAGGTTTCTGCGGACAAGATTAAAATTGGTAGTAGCTGTAACAGGGCTTCAATTTCCCAAATATTCTTTAGTCTTGTTTCAGCTTGTCTTTCAACAATGACCAGCGTGTGATAAAGGCTCTATGATGAAGAATGCCACAATTTGTGGGTGAGGGTTGTCTTTTTCAAAAGCAAAAGATTATTCTTCCCCTCTTACTCTTATCTCCTTCACCTTATTTGATATTTGATTCAATACATTAGATTGATTGTGTGACAACACTGAAGGTTTAGCCACTTGTTCAACATTTTAACTTTTAATCGTCTCATAATTTCTGCGGTGGAGATCAGAAAGTTAGGTACTGTACAGAGAAGAGGAGCATGCCCACGCCACATGGCGATTTTGGGAAAGACCGGGATCAGTGTTAGACTCTAGTATCCTTTCAACCACTGGGGTGACTAGGAAAGGTTAGGAGCATATATGTAGGGGGAAAGGACAGTAAATATTAGTAAAATTGGAGGCAGCCTGGAACTAGTGCCTGGAGGCTGGAAATGAGGTGGATGGAGAGTTTGCATTAAGGAATAAGAAAGTTATTAAATTAACCTGTTAAAAGTCTGATATTTAAAGCAGGGGGACGGGGAAAGGGGGTGGGGGAACTGAAGAGCCTTATTGGATGGCTATTGTATTTTTGGTTACTATTTTATAGTTTGTTGTTAGTACAGTGTTAGAGGCGGTTAGAACGTACAGCAAAATCAAAGGCTGGTGTACCGAGAGTTCTGATTGCTTCTAAAGAAAGTGGCCTTTAGTACTGCTAGTCACTCTCTTCCAACCACCAGTTAGTGGAAGCTACAGAAAATAAACCTGATTCTGAGAGCCCTCTTTGCTGCTGTTCCTGCTAGAGCCTTCTTTACCTAAACCAAAGGCCTGATGTCCTATTCTTATTTCCAAACCCAGGATATGCACTTTGCACACCTACTAGTGCATTTTGTGATGTGATCTATTTACTAATAGGGTGCATCACAAATTGTATACTTATAGAGGGTTACAAAGCCATCTGCCTAATGGATATCAATTGCCAAGGTTGCATTTGCGATCCCTTGTGATTGGCTGTTAATAAAGGGAAGGAGGCCTGCAAGGGACAGCAGCATTAATCTCTAATCTCTGCATCACCATTTCTAACAAGGAAATATGTTTATTTAAAATCCATGAAACGGATTGGTACTGCTTTTAAATGACAAAAGTTAATTTCTAATTTTGGAAGACCTCGGGGCAAGCAAGCAGTGGATTTCTGAACCTCTGTCTGCTCCTCAGGAGGACACCGTAAGAATTCCCCTTTCGAATTAGGTACCATCCCTTTTGAGGTGTCAGTATCTGATTAATGGTTTGCTCCCACAATTGCTATAAAAAAACATTGATACCTTCCTCTCTGCGTTGCAGACAGGGGTTTTAAGACTTTCAAGCCACTACTATTTGCGAATTGGAAAGGATTGCAAAAGGTCCTTTTAGGATTCTCTCTATTCTCAAATGTAAAATGAGTTTTGTAACTAATACAAAGTTACTTTCAGTCTCAAACTCTGTGAATTTCAAATCACAGACCTTGCAAAAGCAAATGCTTTTGTACATGAGACTGCATTTGTAGACCTGGCAGTGCCAGGGATACCAAAAGACAAACCAGAGTTACCTGTGCTGCCCTTGGCTACCCTTAATTGACATTGATGAGAAAAATGTGAAATATATTTATTATTTAGTGAGGTACAACTTAAAAATAAATAGTAAGAAAAGTTTACACATTAAAGTGTTGAAAAAAGGATTGAGGTGACATTTATTCACATTCCAGAAACCAAATCTCAGCTGTTGAGTATCTAGCCCCTCCCTGTGGCAATTCCTGGCGAGTGCCGTTAGCATGTAATGAATTAACCTCCTTGGCAGGTAAAAGCGATCAGTTGTATAAACAAATTCGCCTATCCTTTGTGTTTGTGCGCGCACGCACATACACACCTCTTAATCCAGAAAACACGAATGTGGAATTCAGAGGACTATAAAGAGCTAAAAATGCGTAACAATAGATATATTAACTTTGTGTCAGTTTGTATCCCTGCAGAATATTTCTATGTGCGTTTTCCACACCAATGGTTGCCTGAAAGTGACAATGTACTTGTAAGTACCGAAAAGGAAAGGAATTAGCAATATTTCACTACTAGTGGGATAAATGTATCCTCACCTTGGAGCAGACCATTAGATGCTGGGTGCATACTGGAGAAGGCAAGCTGGCAGTAGGCGCTGGGTGTGCCTGCTTGACCAGCTACTGCCGAGGCCCAGGCCTTATAATCACGGAATCTCTAATTCCCTACGGAGGCACAGATGTTATTCAAACATGAAGGTAGATTAGCAATTAGATCATTCCTCTCCTTTGGCTGTTTGTGTTATTTCATATTCGCATGTGTATCCGGTTGGGATGCGCAATTAATTTTTGCTTTTGCTGCTAAGCCTTTCCTCCCTCCTGTGCTAGGCCTTTTTTTGGTTATTTGGGGTAGTTTGAGCTTAGATCCCCATAACATTATGTCCATGTAAGCTATCCATGCCAAATTTGTGCCTTTTATCCAACATTCTTGGGGATTCTAGAGGTACCCAGGGTTTGTGGATTCCCCTGGAGGGGACCGAGACATTAGCCAAAATACAGCAACATTTTAGTTTTTGGGGGAAAAAATGGGAAAAAGGGGCAGAAGAAAGCAGCTGTTTTTTCCTGCAAATGGCATCAACAAAGGAATTATCATCTTCCCATCTTTCAGGAACAGGCGGACTAGGATCAGAAAATCACATTTTCCAACACCGTTTTGGCATTTTACTGGCGCATAACTCGTTTGTCCTATTGTTTATGCTTTCATCTTCCTTCCAGTTAGTGATAGAAATGGGTGTGAAACCAATGGTGAATCCAGACAGCTATACAGTCCTGAAATGTAGACAAAATTCTGAATTCAGCAAAGGGTCATTTGTGTAGATCCTTCAAAGTATTCCTATAGACGGTAACAGTTGAAATAAAAAATATATTTAAATTCAGTTGAAAAAACAGCCCTTTCTGTCTTCCTTTTCATCTGCAACTTTTTCCAGCTATGGCAGATTTTCAAAGACAATATACCATTATAGCTGCTGGACACTTCTGGTTGCACAGATATATATAGGGCTAGTAGGTTCACCAAGAGCTCAAGGAACCCAGAGCCAACAAATAATCTGCATCTTGCAACTGGTTTTTATTGTGTACCGGGTATACAGCAATTAATTTGGTAAAATTTGGAAAATGAAAATAGGTATTAAGGTAACCTATGTATTTCCGAAATGGGCACAAGATATGGAGTTTAGAAGCAGTAGTTATCTGCACGTTTCTGAATTTGTGGGTACCCATACTAACATGTGAATTAGGGGGCACTTCTGAAAATTACTTCTTTCTTACACACACTTACATTTGGAAGATACAAATTCAGAGAAAGACAAATGGTAATAACACTTGTTCTGCTATTCTGTGTTTCCCCAGATCTCCCAATAAAAATGGTACCTCACTTGTGTGGGTAGGCCTAGTTCCCACTGCAGGAAACAGCCCAAATTGCAACATGATCACACCACATTTTTCCACTGAAAACGGACCCTTTTTTTGCAATGGGCCTAGCTGTCGATTTTGGGCACTAACTCAGCCAGAGCCTATGGAAACCTAGCAAACTTGTAAATGTTTGAAAACTAAACACCTAGGGGAATCCAGGATAGGGTGACTTGTGTGGCTCTTACTAGGTTTTTCTACCCAGAATCCCTTGTAAACCTCAGACTAAAACAAAACATTGGCCTCACATTTCTGTGATGTAAAGTTCTGGCATCTGCACAGAACCACAACCTTCCTTCCACCCAGCATTCTCCTACATCTTCTGATGAAAATGGTACCTCACTTGTGTGCGTAGGCCTAGTGCACACAACAGGAAATGGCCCAAAATGCAACTTGGATACATCAACGTTTTCCACACAAAACTGACCCATTTTTTTTAAAGTGGATAGCTGTGCTTTTTGGGGCCCTACATCAGCTGGCACCATGGGAAACCTAGCAAAACTATACATTTTTGGAAACTGGACACCTACGGAAATTCAGGGAGGGGTGATGTGTAGCTCTCACCAGGTTCTTTAAACCAAAATCCCTTGTGGACCTCAAACTTTGACTAAAAACATATTCTCCTCACATTTCTGTGATGCAAAGTTCAGGAACGTGCACAGAGCCAAAAACGTCTGTCTACTTAGCATTTTCCTACATCTTCTGATGAAAATGGTACCTCACTTGTGTGGGTAGGCCTAGTGCCCGCAACAGGAGACGTCCAAAATTCAACATGGATACAAAAACTTTTTCCATGTATAACTGACACATTTCTTTTTACAAAGTGGGTAGTTGTGTTTTTGGGCCCTACCTCAGCTGACACCTAGGGGAACCTAGCAAACCTGTACTTAAAAAAAAAAAAAAAACTAGACATGAGGGGAATCCAGGATTGGGTGACTTGTGTTGTTCTCACCATGTTCTGTTACCCGGAATCCCTTGCAAATTTCAAAATTTGTCTAAAAACACTTTTTCCTCACATTTCTGTGTTGAATGTTCTGGATTCTGAGGGAAGCCACAAATTTCCTACCACCCAGCATTTCCCTTGGTCTACTGGTATAATGATACCTTACTTGTGTAGGTGGGCCCAAGTGCCTGCGACAGAGAAGGGACAAAAACGGGTAAAAAAAAAATGAGGGGAAACCAAAGTGGGTCCAAAACTGCAGTTTTTTTCCCCATACGTTTTAGGCTGACTCCGCACCAGAGGGACAGACTTCATCAGTACAGATGGGGCAGGGCTGGGTGGTATGGGCTCTTGTGGATTACGGAAGTTTCCATCACCAGAAAATGCTTAATTCAGGCAGCGTTGGAGGTTTGCAAGGCATTGTGGGTTCCAGGTGGCAGCATACCCAAGTCCAAAAAGTGCAGCAACACACCATTGCAAGTGGAATGAGTCAAATGTCCTCTTGTTTGCCATTGGGATGAGATGCTTTCGTCCACAGGGGGCAGAAAAACTGTTACTCCCCTGGAGTTGGGGTGGGGGGCATAACCATGCCCATGATGGTGGTCAGCCCCCCACCCCTCTATTTCGTTTAAAAAAAAATGCTTCTCTGGTTTCTATTGGGCATTCTGCCTGCCCTGAGGGGGCATCAGTTGTTAATAATTCCCATATGCCTCCAGGGTACAGAAAGACTGTGCCCATTTATTTTGGGTTGTGGCGTTGCCTTGCCCATTGTGGGCAGCCCCTACCCTTACACTACAAAAAAAAAACCTGGTGCCTAGTGGACTTTCTGCCCCCCCTGGGGTTGGGGGGGGGAGGTAAGATGGGGGCTTAAAGACCGTGCTGACTTATTTTGGGAGGAGTGAAGGCATTGCAATGCCCATTCTTGGCAGCCACCAGCACTAGATTAATTTAAAAAAAAAATCCCTGGTGCCTCCAGGGGGAAGATTGAGGACTATTGCCCCCATCTGCCCCTAAGGGAGCAGAAAGACTATGCTGATTTTTGGGGGTGGAGGGCGGGGGTATTGCAATGCCCATTCTGGGCAGCCCCCACCCCTCGATGAATGAAACAAATACCTAGTGCCTAGTAGGCTTTCTGCCCCTCCCGGGACAGATTGAGGGCTATTGTCACCATCTGCCCCCTGCCTCAAACCCCCTCCTCAAAATAAAAAATAAAACACTAAAGCTTGCTGAGGCTCCTGCTGATGTCCTGGGGTGTTTTCACATCCATTAATCGACATCAGCAGTTAAAAGCCTCAGAAAACCACTGTTAAAATTGGTTTTCACTCATTTTAATGTGTGATATTGGCTCCTCACTGGGAGACTGTGTGAGGGGAGCCAATATTGTGTGTCACACAGTGGCACCGTGTGAGTTGGCAGGTCTGGAAAAGGGAGATTCTCCCCTTTCCAATGAGTTAGCCCCCTGTGCACCGAGGCAGTAAAAGTGAAAAGATCCAAGTGCTCTGATTTCACTGAAACAAAACAAACAGCTTCTCCCATCTCCCGAGGCTGTTTCTTTAAAAAAGAAATACCCTCTGGTGCCGGCACCAGAAGGATTTCAAGTGCCATGTGCGCGGATGGTTGGGATCAATCCAACGCACATGAGCACTTATTGCATTTGACGGCTCCCGGCCATCTGACGCGCCAAAACAGAGAAGAACCTTAACCATGTTCTTCAGGTTCAAAGACAAACAGTGTTTTTTTTTTGTTTTTTTTAACTGATACTACCTACACCCACCTAGATGTACAGAGAGGGCACAGAAATGTGTTATTTCACTGCATTCTCCTCCTTTTACCTCCCCCTGAAAACAATCCCTCATGATTCTCACATTCATAAATATACACCAGCAAAATCCGTGCAGTCCAAGGTGCCTACTGTCTTTTTGCAATGAGTCTGAAATGTAATTTATTTCCTGGATAATTTTCTGTTAATCACATTGACACTTTATACTGTTTTATTGCTTTTTCGAAGTACTTTAAATGGAAGGTGCTGAAATTATGCAATTAACAGCAGCCATCTTAATGGTTTTTAGAAGGAAGAAAGGAAGCCTGGGTTTGATTTGCAGAGATTTGAAAATGTTACCTGTCAATCACATCAGAGCCGGGTTTAGTGGCAACAGTTGCGTAGTCAGTGTGGCAGGGGCCCTGGTACAAGGAAGGAAAAGGACCCCCTAGCTGTTATTTCATTTATAAAATACAACAATAATAATGTTTCAGTGGGCCCTGGTGCTGCTGCACCTACAGAAGCTACGTCCCTGAGTATCAGGCCTGGAAAGGGAAGATCAATCTCCCTTTAGCCAACAAAGATGCCACACGCTTAATACAGTCAATGACCTCAGGAGGGGTGGTCATAGTGAGCATGGCCTGCTGCAGAAGTGCAACTGACTGTTAAACCCGATTTGCTGCTGTTGTGATCGAATAACCTGCATCTTCTTTCCTAAACCTTTTGACCGTATAAAATCTAAGAATTATGTCACGTTCGTTTTAGCGTCACTTGTCAATTATTTACAGCGTTTGTGAGGACCGTACACAGAATAGAGTCGATTCCTCACTCCATGTCATCTTGGACAGTGCTTCCAATCCTGAACTTTTCACCTCCAAATCATTGCCATAGGGTGTGGCAGTCTAATTGCATCTATGGTTGCAAACCAGTGCTACATCACCCAGGATGCTATAGGATGACACACCAGCCCCGGATTGGAAACTATGTCTGTAGTGACATAGAATGAGGAGGTAAACCTGACCTAGACATCCATTCCACTGAGGTAAACATGTTTGAACACAACCATAGCTCACTGTTACATGTTTTAACTCACGAATATAGCTGTCGTTTCAGAATGTGTTTGCAGGTGATACCAATAACAAATCAATCATTACAATGATAAAGTAATAGAGACGCAACTTTTATTTGACCAACACTTTTGAGTAAAAAAGCTAAAAATTTAGTAAGACAACAGAAAGAAAGAATTCAAAAGTTAGAAGAAAATGAAAAATATTATTAACAATTGAGTAGTGGAAAACAGATGAATCTGTTATTTGATAACGTTCAACGTCATCTCTTACCAAGCCCATTGACTTAATCTACATGTTTCTCATCTACAACAAATCCTTAACAAGTATTAACTTGTTACATCGAGTGAGTATGAGTTCAATGTAATCTTCTTTTTAAAAGGAACATGGCAAAGGATACATACCTGTTCATGCCATATGACAACGTACATCTGAAAGCACTCCTTTGTCACAGCTTTTAGTGCTGTCTTTTTTCTGCACTTGTACATTTGTACAGCAAAGTCTGTTACTAATTCTTGTTGTAGTACTACAGCTACATCACACAGTTATACCAAGACTTTTAGCACAAGTACTCGTAGGTCTACAATATATACTCTGTTCTCAATTTCGATAAGATGTTTAACTTTAAAAACTCATAATATTTAACTGAAAGAGGAAATCAAAAGGCGATGTATGGTTTATGCTTTTAAGGCAAATATGCACTTGTGGTGTAAAAATGGAACAATCACCAGAGGTGACATATTAATACACATTTTGCATGCTTAGGCAAATTGTGTTGCAGCTTTGGGTATAAAGTAACTGTCAGCTGAATGTGGCACAGACACATTTTGCAGTCTTGTCCGAATAAATCACACTTGCCCTAACTGTACAATAACTGCTTAGTTGTGCTTACATAACTGAGCTGTGTTCATTCTTTTAAGCAGTTAATTTTCACAATACAAGTTATTCATTTAAATACATCTTGGTTCCAACCAAGAATCCCGATATGGCTAGATCAGTCCCACAAAAGCAGTGTTGCATAGAGAAGGGAGCGTTTGTCAATTTACAAATAACATACAAAGCCTGCCGCCTTTTCAAAAGGCCACAATGCTCAGCAGATGTCAAAATATATGTGTAAAAAAAAAAATAACACTATTATTTTTTTAACTAGACTAGATGGTGTTTGCTTATTGGAACTATTGTCCTTTTTATTTACACTGACAAAGCTGAATTATTTGTTATGGGTCATTGCCTTGTCAGGCACTCTTATATGGTTTCTCACTATCAAGATTCAATCCTGTCAACACTTTTATTCAATATTTACATAATCCCTCTGGTTTACCTTTTTCAGACATGTGGCTTTCATGCATTTCTTTACGCGGACGGCACACAAAGTATATTACAAATTTAAGGTGATGTTGAGTTTGAAGCCACACAGTTATGTAACTGTCTAAAGTAGTTTTTTGGGAGATATTGTTTTGGTCCTGAACCGACTCTGAAAAACTGCATAAAGAGCTTGAGGTAAAGACTGACTCAGAGTTAATCTGGTAAAACCAGATCGGTGTAATAGTCAAGACCTGTTATTTTCAACATCACTCTAAAGTGCACTTTATAGCTCTTTACTATTTCTCATAAGGTGCAGATCATTAATGTCTCTGGATCTGCGTGCCTTGACGGTTGCAACTTAGTGTTTCTAGATTTGCCTGAAGTTCTGATTCAAAAGTTACAAAGAGTTCAAAACTATGTGGCCAGTTCGGTGCTTTTGCTACAACCAAGAGACCATGGGCCAGATGTAGCAAACGTTTAGCGAGTCACAAACGTCAAAATTTGCCGTTTGCGACTCGCTAAACGCGTATCCCAATGCAGAAATGCATTTTGCGAGTCGTTACCGACTCGCAAAATGCATTTCAGACTCGCAAATAGGAAGGGGTGTTCCCTTCCTATTTGCGAGTCGCATTGGGATGCAATACCATTTGCGACCGCATATGCGGTCGCAAATGGCATCGCAGTTACCATCCACTTCAAGTGGATGGTAACCCAATCGCAAATTGGAAGGGGTCCCCATGGGACACCTTCCAGTTTGTGACTGGACCCCAAAATATTTTTTCAGGGCAGGGACTCCCTGCCCTGAAAAGAAACCGAAACTAAAGGTTTCGGTTTTTTTGAAGTGCAGCTCGTTTTCCTGTTAGGAAAACGGGCTACACTTCAAAAAAAAAAAAACTGCTTTATTGAAAAGCAGGTCGCAAACATGGAGGTCTGCTGACGACAGCAGGCCTCCATGTTTGCGAGTGCCTATACTCGCAATGGGGCCGCAATTTGCGATCCACCTCATGAATATTCATGAGGTGGGTCATTGCGACCCCATTGCGAGTCGCAGTCGGTGTCTGAGACACCGTACTGCATAGCAATTTGCGACTTGCAAATTGCGAGTCGCAGGGACTCGCAATTTGCAAGTCGCAAATTGCCGACTTGCTATATCTGGCCCCATATCTCCTCTGCTTTGGCATCTACACTGGCTTTTCCAAAAAACAGTGGATTATGTACAAATCTTTGACTCTGTTACATAAACACTATATTCTACTGAGTCTCTCCTTTTAAGTTATTATTTTTATCTCTATAAGACTGTCTTGTGTTTTGAGATCAGAAGATAAATTCTAGTTGTCAGTCTCTAGGTTCTGGCAAAAAATAGGTGGTTGTGCATTCTCTGTTGCCACGGTCAAGATAAGGAATGAATTATATTCCCCTAAATCTGAGATACACATCAAATTTGCTCATATTCAGGGACTCTCTCAAAATAACTTGGGGCCAGACTTAGAAAGCTTTTGCGCATGGGTTTGTGTCACAAAAGTGCTACCAGCCATGTGTTTTGACACAATACCCTCTCTACTAACAGTAGAAGGAAGGGTGTGCCAAAAAAAATGCCACTTTGAAGGAGATCTTAAAAGAAGTGATACTTCTATTTCTCCTTTCTTTCCGACTTTGTGTGTATGATGCACTGTAAAGCACACATATAAAGTGGGAAAAGTTTTACAGTTTGTCTAGGCATAGTATCTTGTACTGGTTCATGCAGACACCTTGCACTACGCTGCAATGGTGTGTGCGTGCCATTCAACAGCCTGATTCTGTATAGGTGCTAGGGAGAGAGGGGGATAGTGCCATATCTCTATAGATATGGTGCTTTCCTCCTTTTCCCTGTCATGCTGCATAGAGCAGCAACTTTGGGTGCTGCGTTGTGTGACAGGGTCGTAAATCTGCCCCCAAGTTGCTTACTCCAGTGTCTTAATTTATTTTAACTGTGTTCCGTTAAAAACAAATAACATCAGTACTTTGGCCTGTGTCTTGTGGTAGTTCTAGCTTCCACTCATCCTGTGTTTCTGTCTGGAGTGGAGCAAGGCAATGTTCAGTGGTCTCACTCTCCCAAAGTCAGTTTGACTTTAGCTATCTTTATTTTCTTTCCCATTTGTTTTATTTTTAATAACTTCGTCTCTTGGTGCACACTCCTCCAAACCCAGAGATCACAATTTTTTGCTTGTGGCCACACTGATGTAGTTGCATTCAATATGGTTGTTAAGATTATTCTGGGATGGGCGAACAATTCCTCTCTGCCAGCAGAGTTTGCAGAGTTTTTCCCACTCCATAGTCCACTTGGACTTCAGAGTTCTGGCAAAACTATGCCAATCGTCACATGGTAGAGTTGCTTCTTGCATGCGGCTCGCCAACTTTAAGTTGACGCACACGAGCGAGCCAGAATTTGCGTCACCTAGTGCAATTTTCAGGTGCTACAATGCCTTCTGGTGAGATTTCTCAATGTGATCGTTCACGTTGAAGGAAGTCTACTTGAGCAGCAGAAAGAAGCAGCGCCCTCTGATGCTGTTAGTGATGAGTTAACAATGCCGAACAAGCGCATGGCGCTAAAAAAAGCACAAGCAGCGTGTAGTGCCCGAATGCCACCACCTCACTGAACTCTGCAGAATATTGCAGTTTTTAATGGAACTCCAGGAATTCTGCGGAGTGAAACTCTGCAAATTCTGCCCATCCTTACTTTGTTCTTCTTTGATGACTGTTGTGATTATCTTTCAGGTGGAAATGTCTACTCTACCTAGTGAGAGCAATTGTTTTTCTATTATTTCAGCATGTTTTCAAGTGTATGAGGTAACATGGAGAAAGCACAGTGGATTGATGGGTTTCTGTGTAACTTTACCTCGTATTAACCCTATTCAGTTTTGTTGGATTTGAAAGTAAATAATATGGCACTATTTCAAACTAAGAATTTGTGTTGTCTGCACAAACGAAGTGTGGTGCTGCTCCAGCATGGACAAATGCTAGTTAGATAATCAGTGAAAGATTTTTGGTATTTTGTCTTTGAATCTTTTGATTTTGAAGTGTTAATTGTTGTGTTGGGTGTGAGAAGCTTACAGGACACAAAGGGCCAGATTTGAAGAAAAGTGGCGCAGCACAGAGTTGCTTCAAAATTGGCTGCGCTGCATCACTTGAGAAATGCAGGAATGTGCCGTATTTAATGGAATATGGTGCACCCCTGCGTTTCCACCTGCACTGTCGCTAAATTTAGCTGCCAACGCAGGCATCCTTGCACCATCATGCAAGGATGTCTGTGTTGAGGGTGTGATTGTTTATGTGCAGAAAGGTGCCCCTTCCTGCACACAAACAATCACTAATGGAGCTTTGGCACTTCTGTGTGTGCTGCAGAACGCATCACACACACAAGTGCTAAAGCGTCATTGTCAAATGATTGTTTATGTGCGGGAAGGTGTCCCCTACTGCAAATAAATAATAATTTTGGGCATTTTGCTTTTTCTATGCATGTGGCAGAATGCAGCATACATAGAAAAAGCAAAAAATGAGGAGGAAATTAAAGTATTCCTACTCATTGCGCCCTGCTAATGCCACCCCTGGGGGTGGAGTTAGATTTTGGCGCTGCCTCAGGTTTACGAGACTTCATAAATCTGATGCAGCGTCAAAACGTAATGGGTGTTGCTGTGGGCAACACTCATTGCACGCCCCTTCCACACAGTGCTGTGTGGGAATGGGCCATATTTCCAAGGTGGCATTAAGCCACAAAAAGTGGCTTAACACCACCTGGTAAATATGCCGCTGTCCCTATAAATACGGCTCAAAAGTCCCCAGAATCTATCACAATCTAGTCAAGGCTGCTGTAGTTTAAGAATACTACCATTCTCTGACGCCTGCCACCCCTGTAGAATATCCAATGTCCCCTTCCTTAGTCAGGAGGAAAATGCTCCCATCACTTCTCTATTAAAGTGTCCTGGACAAAATAATCTGGGTGAATTCTAAGCTTCAGGGCCTCACTTAGGTAAAGAGTGGTGGCAAAGGCCACTCTTCAATTAGAAGGCAGCACTGGAAGCAACTATGATTGTGAGACTTAGTGACCTTGGTATCATAGGCTAATGAGAGAAGGCTATATCTGGAAGGGAGTAAGAGGATCACAGAACCGGACAGAAAAGACACAAACGTTTGGTAAGGATTGCAACTGCAGATGTTTCTCGTAGATTCATCATAAATTATTTGAATTGGAAAACACTATTTTTTTTTAACCCCTGGTGTGTTCCTTTTTTTTTTTTTAATAAAATCGCCTGAGTGATCTCACTCATAAATATGTCCACAACATGTGGAGGGGTGTAGCTTTAGAGGGGTGTTTGGGGTGTTACACCCCCCCTAATAAATGTATTTTCTTACAAATAGTTAGGTACAGGTGCTTTCAGTCGGGTGTGGTGAGATGTCAGTCTGAATTCAACAAGAATTTTTACAGACAGACAAAAAATGCACACATGCTTTGTTTGAAAGTCCTAAAAAAATTGGTTATTTTATAGAATATTGTGTCTTCTTTCTACTCCTACCAAACCGCATTCCTTTCTCCCCGTCCGTTGTCCCTCAGGCCCCTCTGGCATGCCCTGCTTCTCATACAATGTATTTAAACATTATATGCCAGCCTGATGTCGGAAAATCTGAAACTCACAACCCGCCAATCTTACTGACCAAGCCACGTCCCTGAACATATGCAGCTATGTTCTCTGTGCTGTGAAGTTACAAAATACTGCGGTGAAACTGATCAAATGTGCTATATGTATTCCCCATATTAACTAAATATAAGGTAAAGTGTACCAGAGCTGCGACGGGACTTAGCCAAACACTTGGTGATACGTGTTATTGGTCTATATTGCTTCTGACATATGCATGAAACGTTTTTGTACTGAATTTATTTTGAGAGGCAAGTTCAATAAAAGTTTCAGGTACAGAGTAAGGCTGGACTTAATGTATCTTTGGGATGTATCCTAATTATTTAATATAGCATAATGCATCCTAATTATGAAACAAAGCACAAGTGTGATTGTGTTGACATATATTTACATAATAATTACAGCTCAGGAAGTGCAAGCACACAAAATAGACTTTGGTTTTTCTACCAACGCAAGCTGGAATAAATGTTGAGGACACTGAGGCCATCAATAATGGTCAAATAGAGGCATTATGCGAGAACGAATAAATGACTGCATTAAACTGAGGTTTGTGTTGGCTTAGCAGCAGCATTCTCAGATCACGTTGCCTCACAGAATTGGTAGTCAATACCCCTCTCCTGCTTAGTGGCAATGCTGACCATGGAACAATGAAGTAATATGGCAGGAGGATCCGGACCCCACAGTGCATTTGTACATTGGTGCTGCCAGGCTTTGATGCCAAATTACATTGCATGGGCTTGATATGATGCATACAGGTATGAAAGAGAAATTCTAGCTGGACAACATAGCTTACCATAAACTGCCTCCATTGTGTTGCAATCATAGCAGAATTGTGATCCCTCCCCTATGAGGCTTGAGGAAGCTCTTATTGGTCAGTACCATTTACTTGGCCTCATCTGGCTCGGTATCCAATGGGGTGGCCTTATGTCCACCCTCTTTCTCTTGCTTGCCGCTATTCTCTGACTTCCTTTTCTTCTTTAGGCCTTTCTGCGGCCAGGAGGCACGCCTCCATCAGTGACGGATGGTTTCAGAGCAATGTGGGAGGCAGATCGAGGAGCCACAGCCTTCAGTGTTATTAGGGGAAAGGTTATTTGTTAGGGCAGATGGCTGAAGTTTCAATAGATTTCCTAGAGACATAACCTAGTGTGTTGAGGCGTGATTAGGTAGTAGGCACACTGGCTTCAGCTGGATCATCAAATTGAAGAGAACGATGTGTGTTTAGAAGACCATCATCTTATGCACCTTCTTAGGTTGTGTTTTACAAGTTTCAGATGAGTTCATTCTTATTGCTTTTAAAAGAAGCCTTTTGGTACCGTTGGTAGTTTTTTTTTCTCCTCTGGCCTAAGAGACTAGACACCCTGATATATTTATTTAATGTATCAGTTATTCAATAATAACCAATTGAAAGCAATCAATAACAACATGCCAAAAACGTTATTTATAACTAGAAAGAATATATTCCAGTGTGATAGGTAAATCTTTAAAGTCTTCAGTCTCCATTGGAAAAACCAACCACATGCGGCTTTCATCATTACATGTCAAGTATCACATGTTGCACTCCGAGGCCTTGGTCCAACCCTATGTCTGTTGCTCCTCGCGATGGCTTTATACTGTTGATAACATTTTAAATGGGTGATTTGGCCTGTCCTCCTTTATACATACCCTCCATATCAAGAGCCTAGACGCCTAAGCCTAAGTAGCTCTACGTTGCAGATGGTTCTTGGACCGAACGGCTCTCCAGCTTGCCAAGTGCTTGCGAGCTTATCATCTCAAGTATTCTGTGTCTGAGCGCATTGACACATACATTTTTCAGACGCTAGTTCCAATAAGCGAGGGGTCTCGAGGGTTCCTGTGGCCATCTCCCTAATGGTGACCAAAGTTCACTTAAAACTTTCCTAAAAATAACTGGCACGGTGTTGCTCTATTCATTCCAGGCAAGGGTGCCAAGGACGAAATGTGATGCACACTTTGGGGTTTAATTAGAAGTGGCACACAGCCTGTGCGAACTTATAATACGAACTTCTTTTTAACAGTGTTTTCAAACTTACCTGTTTACTAGAGGCGATTTAGTTTCCAGTGTCCGCTGTAGGAAATGATCAGTCATACGTCCGCTGCCGCGCTCTCGCTTCTGAAAAGCACGTGCTCAAACTGACCCTCTAGCTTGCAATTAAACTAGTGGTCTGCGTTACTATGCTCTTCAGTCATTTCAGCCTGCAATCACCACCACAGTGGGGAGCACGTGTTCCACATTAGAGCCGCACTAACTGTGGTATTCCCTAGTAATCGCACAATTGATTCAGATGCCCGTGCTGCTTTGATAACAACGGGGCCCGCGTTCCGGAGCCCAGCCTTGAAGCCGCGCAGCCCAAGTGCTGTGTTTAGATAAGAGAGGGGGGATTTTTTCCTGAAGGAAGTGAGTAAGTCAGCACTTCTTTCCAGTCTGAATGAATAAGCGTGCGTGATCACAGCACAGGAGTCTCGGCGGAAGCTTGCTGCTGACTAACCGGTATATCCGAGCTATGCGTGACTAGGCGCCACATTTCTGCCACATAATTCATCATTCTCTCGCAGATTGTGAATCTGTTTCTCTGGCATCAGCTGAAGGTGAGCGCGGGTTAACAGGTATTACGTTTATGCAAATATGGTAATTTCATGACCGAAACCGGCACTCTCAAGCTTCCCAGTTCGTTCAAAGCGCTACTAGCTCAACCATTCCAGTTTTTCGAGTTGCATTGTGGAACTTGTATTCAGTAATTTATATTTATAGAGAGATGTACACAGGACTAAAAGTACGGGATGTAACGGTTATTCTTATGTTCGAATACGATGAATATAGCAGTGTCTCAATACTGCCACCTATGCACAAGAATAATAACGCCGATCATTTATGTAGCACAGAACACAGTAAGTTTTGTCTTGGCATCGACAATATGACCGGAGACAGTCAAAATCTGTTGCACAGATTTTTTTTTCGAAAAACACAGATTTCTTACTACTTTACAGATGTTGAAAATCTCCAACAGATATTGTACATGCTGGAAATTTCCTGCAGATTTTGGACGCTTTGTAGACAGCATCTCAGCTGAGTTGCTGGCTGTGCTGGGCAGTAGGCACCCACAGAGTGAGCCTTTGAGTGCAACAGACCGATCAGCTTCCTGCCTGTTACCCTGTGGAGGTTCTGTCCTATCTCCTGCTACCGAATGCAAAGGCAATAAGGCCGATATCGCCAAGGCCTCTTACCACCAAACACCACTCACCACCCCCCAAGGTTAATTTAAAATTCAGACACACTTCCCTTTGGGATTAGGGGTCGTAAACCCCCAGCCATATTTTTTTTACTGACAAGACATTGTTATTCATAATCAAAATTATAGGCAGTAACCACAACCATATTCACAAAGTATTTACAGAGTTTTTCAATGGATGCCTAGCCTTAACAGAGTACACTAATACATCCACATTCCTGACTAAAAAACCGTTAGTTCCTGCGTACCCAAAGTTGGTGGTTGTGAATGAGATCATGACTGTTTTCTAGTACCCCCAAACCCTGCCCCTCCTTACGCTACAAATCCCAAAGGGAGGATCTCTATCAGGGTGTTCACATACCTGTGGAGGGGGCCCGCCTGCCCGCCAGGATACCTACCTCGGGCCCCCCCGCCACCCTCAGACTCCACCCCACCCCACCAAGGGCCAGTGCTTGCTTCAGATCTTCTGCGCATGCACAGATGGTTGGCCCTCAGGGCCAGATGCCAGAGACCGCTCCCAACCCCCTGCTCCCCTGTATGTTGTCCTCACTTCCCAGCCAGCACCGCTTGGAGGGTCCAATTAGCTTGCCACCCAGTTCCTATAATAAAAAGGTACCCATTTGTATTCACAGTCATGATCTCACCCCTCCACAGGCCCATATTGTTGACCAACGATGTGGCCCCCCAACCCAGCAGAGGTCAAGTATGCTGACATAGCCAGACAAATACATTCTCCAAAAACATTTCATAACCGACTCGCGAAAGATGGACTCCGTCCTGCAAGAAGAACCCCTCTCCTTTAATACAGCCATGTGAGACTACAGCCAACGTGGGAGTCCGAAACAAGAGTACAGAGAAAACAAGGCATCAAGGACATGAACTAATAGCATATGCAATCTAACATATCGCTTGTAGCAATCTGAGGACCACCTCCCAATTCTCTTAACTGCTGCTCCAGGAAACCTCATTGCCACTGCTGCTGTGGCTGCCCCTATCCTAAAGGAGTGAGTGCCAAAGTCAGAGGTGTCAAAACCCGCTGCCAGAAGAGAGCGCTTGAGCACCTGTGAGAATTGGTACCTAATAAGTGGCGTGCCGTCTGCATGTACCAAAACTGCACCCATTTCCCCTGGTGTGCCTTGTGCTAGGAAGACCTCTAAGTTGCGTATAGGACAACACACGCTACCCGGGGCTCTATGCAGTAGGATGTGGTCCCCCCTCCTATCTTGATCCATCTTGGAGCGGGAGACGGTGATCATCAGACACCCAGATCCCCCTGGCCAATGAATATCTGCCAACTTCAGTCCCCCAGAGGTGTCCCTTTTATTTTGCGCGACCAGCTCGCCCAATCGGAAAGCCCCATAAAAAGACAGAGTAAATGCTGACTGAAAAAAGGTGACCTCCCAAGGAGAAGTACAAATGCGATCCAAAACGACTCGCAAGGCCCCCAACTTTGCTGCATCTGTGGGCTGCCTACAGTCTACCTCAGAGCCATGAATGTGATGCCAGCCATTAAGGGCCCTTCTAACCATAAATGATTTTGTGCCATTGGGCACCCCCCACAGTTGCGCAAAGAAAGAAATAGCAGCAGAGTAACGCCTGGCACATGCAAGTGACTTCCCTTCTGCCCTCAAAAACTCTAAAAATGCCAAGATTGGAGACTGAGGGGCCTGAGCCCGACCCTGTAGTCCCACGAAAGGGCTGGTGACCAGGCCCCTGAGTGCGATTCGTTTAACTCAACCAAGTGTTTATGTGTATCTGATCCCATCCCAACGAAGGCTTATATGCCTTGGTTCTCCTGAATTCCTTATCGTATTCTTTACATGCCATGCCTCCATACTCATCGTACGCTTCCACAATCCTGTTCTGATAGCAGGCTAACTGGGCACCTAAGCCACTGAAACATTCTACTAGAATGGCCTGATAAATGGAGAAGGCTCTCACCCAGTTGGACAAAGACTCCTTAACCTTCTTCCTTTGGGGCCCATGCACACACTCTCTTGAATGCGCACACTCTTTGCAATGTTTCACTTCCTCCTTATCAGCTTTATTGACCAGTAAATCAAAGATATAAATGTAAGCCCCCTTCCAAATCTTCTCCCTCACCTCTACTAGTACATGTAGCCCCAATTGTTCATGCTCAGAGCAAATGTCCCCCAAGTCCATAAGGGGAGAAGCGTGACCAGTACCTGAACTTGAGATTCCCTGGGCCAGAGAAGACGTTGCCGTAGAGGTCACCACTGCTGGGGAATTAACCGATTGTTGTGCAGATGCGCCTGACGCAGGAGTAACCGGTTGTACTGTGGACGCGGTAGCAGGAGTCACCTGGTCCCCCCTGCAGGGTTTGAGGTCAAGGAGCTGGCACCCTGCACCCCCCACTGCTGCTTGACCCTGGCCCTTTTTCCCCGGGACCCCTGGCCACACTTTGCAGTACCTAACCGGGAAACCAAACATTGAGCCTGCTTCCTAACGTCTCCCTCACTAGCCCCCGACAATGGGCCACCTACCACAATGGTAGACAGCAGCCCCACTTCAGACAGCCATGGCAACACCGATGCCAAATGCTCCACAAGTTCCAGCTGACTGGTCTCCCCCTCACTAGACGCCCCAGTGTCCCTACCAGCAACTGTGTCCACTGGTCCGACCACAACGCTCACGGTTTGACCTGTCACTTGACCCATACCACCACTCCAGGGTTGTCCCGCACCCATAACCAGGGATGCATTAACCCTAGACTGCGTCACAGGTAGATCGACAGGGTCCCCATCCTGAGCAGGGGTGGCCTCTGCTTGCTTTTCCCCAGCCCCTTTACCTTTCTTCTGCCTGCGCACCCTCTTTGGAGCTGGGGGGAATGCCTCCCTCGGTGGTACTCCCCCTCGCCGGGGCCCATCCTCCTGAACACACCTCCCCCAAAATATGGCTGCGATGCCTGGTCCATAGCATCCATCCTAAGCATCAAGGCCTCAAGGAGCTCCTCCGTTCGTGACCATTTCTCTGCCATGCCCCAAAACACAAGCAGCAACTCCTCGCAGACCAATTAATAGGTCAAACAACACTAAACAGGCCACTATGGAGCAATCCCCAAACAGGCAAACAAATTATTGCCCCTATGAAACCCCCCTCAGGGAAAAAATGCTAAATCTAAAGCCCCCCTACACTAAACTGCAATTTTTTAGCCCTCTGCCTTACCTAGCATAAAAACAGGGCCACTAGCGCTCCCCACACAAAAATTGGCCTGCAGGCCACTCACCCACCAGCTCAGGAACCCCACAGGAGCTGCCACCGAGATCAACTCAGGTCAGGTGAACTCAGCTCAGACCCGAACGGTTTCCCGTGAGGTGTGCTGGCTCACTCGCATTGGTTCCGTCACACGCGTTCTCCCCGTTCATCCTGCACCTGCAAAAAAAGAAGAAAACAAACAACAACAAAAAAGGCTGTGGTCGCTGGGGCCCCTGGTCCAGTCGGCGAGTGTGAGCAATAGATGCGCTTCCCGACTGCGGCTGCCTTAGCAAGGCCGGCCCCCTGATGTCATTCTTTGTGCGCGACACTGGAAGCACAAACAGTGCATCCGGGGTCGCGGCATCATTACAGCCATTCGGCTGCGATTTTTTAACAAGGGTGGGGACTGGGGAGCCTGCCGCTCCCTGACCTCCGCCCACACTCTCCCTGGCCCGGCGCCGCCGCCATAAGCAGGGCCTCCCTGATTGGGGTGGCCCTGTGCATTTGAGTGCTATGGGGCACAAACCAACAAAGCACTGACAAGGCAAGGTGTGTAAGAGCGTTTAGACACTGGGCTATGGACACTGAGAAACTCCCAACATCAATTGCTTTTATATGGTGTTTCATACCACAATTCCATTTATAAACAAGGTATATAACAGGTATTACTGTTACACAATTTATGGTATTCAGGTTACCAGCCTTGAAAGGCTCTAAGACTGTCTGCCCGGTCTTATTTCAAATTGATAACCTCCAGAACACCAAATTTGTTTGTGGTAATTGTTCATCTCTCTGAGCCATCCTACAAGCACATATGTATGTTAGAATATCAAAATATCACCCTGACATAATATTGTATCCAGAATGTTTACTACCACAATTTCACAGTATTGTAAGGTATATATTATTTTTGACTCCATGTCTGTGTGTGTGTATGTATATATATATATGTATATATATTTATATATTTACACACACACATAACCATATGGCACTGTGTAGTTATATTTAGGTCAGAGTTTTAATAATAACTTTAGCACCATTTGAAGAATCTGCATGAAACTTTCCAAAAAAAAGTTCATCTACCTCCGCTCCTTCATTCACTTTTGAGTGCAGGACAAGAAAAAGAGAGAATACCAAAATGTTGATATTCCCATGTTACTTTCCAAACAGACATTATGCTCTCTGATACAAAATAAGCAGCTGAATGGAATTAGAGAAAATTTGGAAAAATTAGGACTTTTCCTTCTGTTGTTTTTGAGAAATGTATCCTTAAGGAGGGTCTTGGCGTGGACTTGAAGGGGTTAACAAGCTAGTTATATATGGACATGTGATCCTATGGGAATTCCCTGGTATTAAATATTTTTTAAAATCGGGTCCTTTGATGGGCATTTGGAGCTTTTTGTACTATCTGCCTTTGTGGTACCATGATCCCCTGATTGGTTGGCCGCAACACTGAAGAAAATGTTTGGACTAAAATAAGAGAACTCCAGTAGTTGGTCCTTCTTGTGTTCTACAAAAGTTTGCAAAAATAGTGTTGGGGGCAGGAGATGGTAACCCTGCAATGCACCTCAGTAGTCCTGCGGAAGCCACCGACAAGTCTTTACTCTCATCATACTACGGTATTGTGCAAATCTCACGCGCATGCTGGCACAGTATTGATGTACCATGGGGATGAAACTTGATGAAACTTGCATTACAGGAGCAGAGGGGATATCATGGTACCTGAGGTGAAAAAAGATTTTTTTTAAATGAAATTGGTCGCTTGCTGGGGGGGTTGGACTTAGTGGGAGGATGACTATTTGATTTGGGGGTGGGGCTGTAGCAGGGGACAGGCATCCATGGGGTTTGGTTGCGAGGTCTGGTGAGGCCGAGCCCTGTGGCCACCCCCAGCTGTAAAGAGCTGAAAGATGTGCATAACGGTGATTTTGAAATCCACAGGGGAATTGGTTGCAGAGCCTTGCCTGATGTCAAGCCCCCAGGCCAACTGCCCTGCTGTGTATAGCTTCTGGCCATGTGCAGTGGGTTTTGGGTGCTCAATGTGGCGTTTAGTGAAGGGACTGGCCAGAGGTCAGACCCTGCTTCCAACTTCCCCAGCAATGCATGGTTGAACCAACTCTGCTGCAGTAGATACTCTGTAGCAGGGTGGGGTGCAGGGTCTGGTTTCACTGTGCATAGCTGAGGTTGGTGCTCAATGTGGGGGGGGTCCTTTTTTAAGTAAAAGTTGTATGATTGTACTGAGAAGGGTGCTACCCCAGAAAATATGAAATCACATTAAGAAGCAAGAGAGAACAAACACCTAAGATAAACTTCCCTATGAACATAAGAAGTAGCTGAAGATGCTTAGGTTATGCATGAGGATAACCTGCTAAACCTACAGGAATCCAGAAGATTTTAAGGAAGACACCACACTCACAACTTAACGTGGCATGCTTCATCATTGTTGGTTCTTCACACCTCGGTTCACAAATACCACCTCAGCTGACTCACCATTGCTGGAAGTTCTTATATAAGTGCTACCTAGGTAAATTGTAGGGATCGAGATATTTGTTAAAACCCAAGGATTTCCCTTTATTATTGGGTAACTTTTGCATGGTTAAAAATAGATATGACTGGCCTGTGATGAGGTGTAATGACAAAGCTATCCCTATTTCTATGCCAGCATGTTTCAGCAATCTGAGAAAGCCCGGGTGGGTCTTTGGCATTTTTCAGGACTCCTATATTCCCTCCCTATGTATGCATTCATTCCATGCAGCAATCATGAGGCCTAATGTTCTCATACCTTTCACTGCTTAATGATGTTTGTTCAACACCTGTAAGAATAGTAGGGAGAAAATAATATAGATTTGTAGAATCCGTAGAATCATACTGAATGTTTTCTTTCACTTTTTTAAAGACACTGCTATGTAAGCAATGCTTCTCCATTTTGAGTACATATTCGATTAAAGCAGGTGCCGAATCTTGTGGTCATTTCATCACTGTTGGAAATGGCCTCTCTGCAGGGGCACCCCTCCTTTTCATTTTCTGACCTCATTTTGCTGGCTTTAGAACTCTGGGCACTTTACCAATGCCAACCACTGCTAAAGTGCATGTGCTCTCTCCCTAAAAACATCGTAACATTGGCTCATACCCAATTGGCATATTTTATTTACTTGTAAGTCCCTAGTAAAGTGCACTGCATGTGCCCAGGGCCTGAACATTTAATTCTACTAGTGGGCCTGCAGCACTGGTTGTGCCACTCACATAAGTAGCCCCTTAACCATGTCTAAGGCCTGCCATTGCAAGCAAGGCCTGTGTGTGCAGTTTCACTGCCACTTCGACTTGGCAGTTAAAAGTACTAACCAAGCCTTAAACTCCCCTCTTCCTACATATGTCACCCCTACAGTAGGCTCTAGGTAAACCATAGGGCAGGATGCTATGTAGGTAAAAGGCAGGACATATACATGTGTGTTTTATATGTCCTGGTAGTGAAAAACTCCTAAATTCGTTTTTCACTACTGTGAGGCCTGCTCCTTTCATAGGATAGCATTAGCGCTACCCTCATATACTGTTTGAGTGGTAGATTCTGATCAGAAAGTTGCAACTTGGTCATATGTAGTATGGCCAGAATGGTAATAGAAAACCCTGCTTATTGATGAGGTTGGATTTTATATTACTATTTTAGAAATTAGACTTTTAGATAGTGAGTATTTCTCTGTACTTAAAATCCACCTGTGCCTTACAGCCTGTCTCCAATCAACATCTGGGCTGGTTGACTGCTTCCTTGTGCATTTCACCCAGACAACCACAAACACAGGACACTCAGTCACACCTGCACTCATCTGCATACTGAATGGGTCTTCCTGGGTTGGAAGGGTGGATGTTCTGACACACATTTCAATGGCTAGTGGCCTGTCCTCACACAATGGACTGCCAAACCCCGTACTGGGTCCCTGTCAGACACACCTGTACTGAAAGGGCACCTTGTGCACTTCAAAACCACTCTTTGAGGTCCCCCCACTTCAAATGCATTTTGGGGTATTTAAACTGGATCCCTGAACCCACCAACTCAGACACTTCTGGATCTGAACCTGCAACCTGCCAAGCGGAACTGCCTGAATGCCCAAAGGTCTCATCAGGACTGCGTTACTATGAAGGACTGCTGCCCTACTGCTGCTCTGCTGCCCACTGACTTTACTGAGAAGTGCTCTCCAAGGGCTTGGATTGAGCTTGCCTCCTGTTTTCTGAAGTCTCGGGGCCAAAAAGACTTAATCTCTTCAAGGAACTTCTTGTGCGTCGAAAATTGACACACAGCCTGCCGGAAACAATGCATAGCCCGCCTTGCGTTGAGAAGATCGCTGGACAGCTGAACCGGAACGAAGCAGCCCGACTTCCAAATGAAGAATCGACACAGCACCTGCCTCGCGGTCAGAAATCTGATGCGCAACCCCACCAAATCGACGCACAGCGAAACTGGAACAACGCAGCCAGACTTCCCGAGTGAAGAATCGACGCAGTGCCTGCCGTGTGACACAAAATTTGACACATTGCCAAACCGAATCGACGCAATGCCTGTGACTTCGTCCCGCATGCCCAGGACTTCCATGCATCGCCCCTGGGTGTCAAAAACTTTCCTGCATCACAGTGAGGAACCAAGACTGCGTCTGGGAAATTCGAGCAAAGCCCTTGCAGCGTGGAAAGAAACAAAGCATCATCCGTTCTGTGCCGGAAATTCTAACACATGCCTGATTTTTTCCACGGCTCTCCTCCTTTGCGGTCTCCGTGAGTGTTATTTTTTAAGCAAAACAGGTACTTTGTGAAACCAAGAGACAACTGTTGACTTCTAAGATTTAAGACTCTTTTTAATCTTGCAAAAGTGATATCTCAACTTGTGCTGATTGAATCTTTATCGTTTTGGCCTTAATTTAACTAGATAAATATCTTATATTTTTCTAAACCTGTGTGGTGTATTTTTGTGGTGTTTTCACTGTGATACAGTATGGTTTATTGCACCAATACTTTACACATTGCCTTCTAAGTTAAGCCTGACTGCTCAGTGCCAAGCTATCAGAGGGTGGGCACAGAATAATTTGGATTGTGTGTAATTTACCCTGATTAGGATTGTGGACCCTATTTGGACAAAGGTGAATACCTCTGCCAACTAGAGACCCCATTTCTAACAATCACTCTATTTTTTCACAGGAACTTTTGGTTTCTGTTCCTGCGTTAAGTATTCATCTGTATAATTCATGGGTATGTCGAATCATCTCTCTTGAAAATGGTAAAGGAAAGTCTAATTGCTCACAGCACTTGCTCTTCATACTGCCCCTTGTTCAAAGATGCTTTCCAGGTTTGGCAAAAGCAGATCTCATATCATAGTCTTTACTACTTGCTATTTCATTTTACGTGCAGGCCACAATATGCCTCATTACAACTAATTCTTCTCTGGTTGACTTAAAAAAAAAAAAATCATATTACCTAGAGACAGGCACCAAGTGGCTAAGACAAGAAAATATCTTTCTAAAAGTGGCATTTTGTTATTGTAATTTAAAATCTGACTTCATTGTGAGAAAATGTTGTATTCCAATTCCAAAGACACTAAACATGAACTGGTTACCTTTTCCCACTAGGAAATTACAGCGTATTAGATGTTATAAGGTAACTCCAATGTTATCCTAAGGGAGAGGTAGGCCTTGCAGTAGTGAAAAATGAATTTAGGAGTTTTTCACCCCCATGATATGTAAAACTTAAAATTGCATGTCCTACTTATTAAATGCACTGCACCCTGCCCTCTGGACTGTCCAGGCCCTACCCCAGGGGTGATTTATATGAGTAAAAATGAAAGGTTTGGGCTTGGCAAAAGACTTATTTTGCCAGGTCAAAATGTCAATTCAGAACTACACACAAAGTCTGCAATGGCAGGCCAGAGGAAATACTTAAAGGGCTACTTATGTGGGTAGCACAATAAGTGATGCAGGCCCACTTGTAGCATTTAATTTACAGGCCCTGGGTACATGTAGTACCACTTTATCAGTGAACTATAAGTAAGTGCATATGCAAATTGGGGATAAGCCAATGTTACAATGTTTTAAGGAGTGCGCAAATGCACTTTAGCTCTGGCTAGCAGTGGTAACGTGCATAGAGTCCTAAGGCTAGTAGGAACTAGATCAACAAAATGGAGGAAGTAGGGAAAAGGTTTGGGGGAAGACCACCCCAAGTCTGGCAGGTCTAAGAGTGGGGTAAGCAAGTCTGTTCCAGTGAGAAAGGTAGAGCTGGAGGGAAATTGGCAGCAGAAGAAATTATGTTTGGAACAAGTGGGTTAATTGTCTTGGATACTCACTAAGAATCTGTGTGATGAGAAAACTGAAATAGTGACCAATTGCTAGGAAACAACAGATGATAGGATTACAGCTACTAACAACTAGAAACTAGGATGAGAAAACTGAAATAGTGACCAATTGCTAGGAAACAACAGATGATAGGATTACAGCTACTAACAACTAGAAACTAGGATAAGGAGAAAGATTGAAGTAAACAGTTTTCAGGGATATGCTGGGTATTCGTGGGTGCCTCCCTAATGTTGAATAATTACAGACTGAGTGACAAGGTTGTAAAGTGAGTTAGTAGGTGATATAGTGGGGAAATTAGTGATGGGATGAAGTGGCAGATGAATGATGAGAGGTGAATGGCTTGGATTTTAGGATGTATAAAAAGGGAGAATTAAACATATAACTAGCAAATTTAGATTACATTTTGGGGAAAACCAAGAATGTGGCAGTGTTGGGCCTTGATAGGTCGAAAGTCTGCCTTAAGCAGCTCAAGAGTCAAAAACTGCATATCGACCTAATTTAAGGATACTAGAGTGATTAGGTGTTTGACTTAAAGGTTGTGGCAGCATGAAAATGTAGGTGGATTGATACTGAGAGGGTGAAAGCCTACACTTACTCCAAATAGCGACATCAATGGCACCAAAATGTGTCTTATTATCATGGCAGAAGCTGAGAAAGTTATAAAGTGAGGAGCAATTTGAGCAAGGGTGAGACAAGCAGATGAAAACGACAAAATTAGATAGGGCCTTGACAGCCTAAAGTCGGCCAGTAAACATACTGGTGGCCATAGGTATCTGACTGGCTGATGGGGTATTACTGCCCGAATTGGGTTTACATGAGATGGAGGAATACTGCTCTCCTGGTGTTTCCTACCCAAACATTTCAAAAATGAGAATATGGTGCTGTAATTCAGATTCACCTAACAATTCACATTTTTAAGGGTAGCCACAATTACAGTTGTAGATATTCCGATGCAATATTTCCAATTCCCTTGTAATCAAGGCCTACGTTTGTTATTAATCAATGTTCCCTCTTTATCACTACACTTAACCTAGGTTAAACCAACTCACCACATAATTGTGTTTCTGGAATACTGAAAACCGATTTCACATTCACTAATACCGGTCTTAATAATTTAAAATGCGGCTTTAAATGACACACAATATTATGGTTTGTAAGTCTTTCTCTTAAACTTATCTTGCCGTTTTTCATTCCTTTTGATAAATCGTGTCCTATGCTTCACTACATTCCCTGCGTTTTTTCCTTCTTTGTGTGATATTTACACTCTTTTTCTAGTAATGGTCTACCTAAAATGTTTCTGGATCAGAAATCCTGTTGGTAGAAACATGGGGGCAGGATTGATTAGCCGAATCCCTCCTCACTTACTAAAAGAAGTTGTCGGAACAGGCAGCAGAGCAGGTGTACAGAGGCCCAAATCACCAAAGGAAGGGTGAATTCCTGTGTGGGAAGTGCAGCTGCTGTGTAAGCCCTGCCCTGCCATTCCAGGCACCCACCCTTCGGGTGAACATGCACGATATTCCTGCACAGAAACCTTCCCATGGTGTTATATATCTGCTTTACTGGATGCCTGTGAATGCCTTCTTTATTTTCTGCGAAAGACCCTAAAAATTTGACAAAATAAATCTCCGTCGAAACAACTGCAATTTTAACCACAATTCTAGAAAAATATAAATGGGTGTGAATGTGAAAGCTTTAGCTGTCAGTGAAATACAAATGTGTTACCTTGTCAAGTGCTTCTCGTATTTAAGCAGTTTGGGAATGTTCACTCTCATGGATTAATAAGTACAGCAATGATTATACAAATATCAAAGTATGGGTCTACAGTTGTGTTTTCTACAATAATGTTGAAAAATCCACGAACAAGTTGGTGACAAGAGTAATTAGATTTAGGAACTCTGCCATCAGCTGCTTTTGGTTATGTTTTGTTTTTTAGAAAAGAGTCCTGGTTTACTGTATGGTTCTAGTAGCCCCAGAAACTTGAATGGCATTTTAGGTTCACAATATCAGCAGCAGAAGATGCAAGAATGTTTCTTATAGTGGGTCATAG
This sequence comes from Pleurodeles waltl, assembly GCF_031143425.1. Taxonomy (NCBI): domain Eukaryota; kingdom Metazoa; phylum Chordata; class Amphibia; order Caudata; family Salamandridae; genus Pleurodeles; species Pleurodeles waltl. Next base: position 495,183,950 of record NC_090442.1, on the reverse strand, counting down.
CAACAACTGGAACTGCTTTCATCTGGCCATGTGTAGAGGCTCAAACCAGGTGTAAGCCTCCATATGTGGTCTTGTGATGGCACCTGTCTATTGGAATGGCAGGAGGAACTGGACATTTTGGCAGGAAGCCACCGTTGATGAGGCAGACTACCTGGATGAGGAAGTTGTTTTCTGAAGTACTGTCAAGGCTGCACAATGTAATTTACCTAGATGCAGCTAACTCTAGGATAAATACATTACCAAGCCCCTGATAGTGCTGCTCAGCATGTGCACTTCTCTCACTGTGAACTGGGAACCGCTTGCATAGTTCACAGCTATCCCTGGAAGAATGGAGAACTGCATGTGCTGGTATGGCTTTTCATCTGCAGACTGAAAAAGTGAATCCTAGGAAAGTTGTGAAATTGCCACAAGATTCAGTCGCTTATTGTGGATTCAGAACAAGAAAAATGTATCCAGTCGCCTCGTGTCATAGGCGGCATCTCCAGCCAGCCCTAGTTTTTCCATCAAAAGCAATCTGCATCCTGGGACTTGAACTAGGTTTTCCCATTATTTACAGGATAAAGTATTACAAGGATATTGCAAGTCACTGAGAAGATCCATGACCATATAGAGAAATGAGGCTGAAGACTCATGCGACCTTTGACCCTGTCACCAGGCAGGTCGCTCCCCCCATCTGCCACGCAGCCCCCTGTGGGTTGAACCTCTGTTGCCGCTTTTGCCGCCTGACTACACGCTCCCTTTTTTCTGTACCCCTGCGCTTGGCTTCTGTGCCACTTCGTTTTTTCATTCTGTGCCCCTGGGTTTTGCTTTCTGTACCCCTGTGCTCTGTTGTCCCTTTCCCGCCGTCTTTTCCCACCGTTTTTTCCCCAGGTTTTCCCCCGGGTTTTTCCCTTGCTGCTGAGCCCCTGCTGCCCCGCCCCCTTCACTCCCATTGGCCGCCCCGCTCCCACCTCCCAGCTGCTCCTCCCTCCCTCTGCCCTCATATGGAGGCCGCGAAGAGGTGGTAGAGAGCGACCTTTGACCCTGTCACCAGGCAGGTCGCTCCCCCATCTGCCACGCAGCCCCCTGTGGGTTGAACCTCTGTTGCCGCTTTTGCCGCCTGACTACTCGCTCCCTTTTTTCTGTACCCCTGCGCTTGACTTCTTTGCCACTTCGTTTTTTCATTCTGTGCCCCTGTGTTTTGCTTTCTGTACCCCTGTGCTCTGTTGTCCCTTTCCCTCTGTCTTTTCCCGCCGTTTTTTCCCGGGTTTTCCCCCGGGTTTTTCCCTTGCTGCTGAGCCCCTGCTGCCCTGCCCCCTTCACTCCCATTGGCCGCCCGCTACCACCTCCCAGCTGCTCCTCCATCCCTCTGCCCTCATATGGAGGCCGCGAAGCAAGCCCGCCTGGACCGCACCCAGCACCAGAACCCCTGGAACCCGCACCCCCCGCAACGCCAGACTGCACTACGACGCAAGCACCCTCCACGCACTCAACACCAGACGAGACCACCCCTGCTACCGGGCCACCCCGAAACGCACCCAGGGGCCTTTCACCTGCCGGAACTGCAGATTCACCAGCATCCAACCCTGCACACCACCAGCCAGAGAACCCAACCACCTCCGCTGCATCCTCCTCAACACCCGCTCCACTCGCAAGCACGCCATCGAACTTTGGGACCTCCTAGACTCCACCGCCCCCGACGTCGCCTTCCTGACGGAGACCTGGCTGAACGCCACCTCAGCACCAGATATCGCCATAGCCATCCCACAGGGCTACAAGATCTCCCGCAGAGACCGCACCAACGGAGTGGGAGGAGGAATCGCCATCATCCACAAAGACTCCATCAAAATCTCAACAAACACCGATGACACCCTCACCACCGCCGAGCACATGCACTTCCAGATCCACACCGACCCCAACACCACCCTCAGAGGAACTCTCATCTACAGACCTCCCGGACCCCGCCCACAGTTCAGTGACACCATCACCGACCTCATCAGCACCCACGCCCTCGCTTCCACGGACTACATCCTCCTTGGGGACCTGAACTTCCACCTCGAGAACAACAACAACGCCAACTCGACCGCCCTGATCGACAACCTCGGACTCAAACAGCTCGTAACGACACCCACTCATGCCACTGGACACACGCTCGACCCCATCTTCTCCGCAAGCCCCCACGTCTCCTTCAACCACACCACCAAACCACACTGGACCGACCACAGATGCGTCCACTTCACCTTCAGAAAACCCACCACACACCACCGCACCCAACAGCTACCACGCCGCTGCTGGGGCAAGGTCACCGAGGACCAACTGACTACCGCCCTCGCCATGAGACCACCCACCGACCCCACCGACCCAGACACCGCCGCAACCAACCTCACACAGTGGATCAACGACTGCGCCAACACCCTCGCCCCTCTCAAGACCTTTACAACCAACCACACCAACAAGAAAGCCGCCTGGTTCACTGAGGACCTCCGGATCTCCAAGCACACCTGTTGGAAGCTGGAGAAGAAATGGCTCCACGACCGAACACCAGACAACCACACAGCCCTCAAGAGCGCCACCCGCAGACATCACCAACTCATCAGGACCGCCAAGAAGACCGCCTTCAAGGACCGCCTAGAAAACAACGCACACAACACCAAAGAGCTCTTCAGCATCGTGAAAGAACTCTCCAACCCCAGCTCCATCACCAACGACATCCCGCCATCTCAAGACCTGTGCGACTCCCTGGCCACCTTCTTCCACCGCAAGATCACCGACATCCACGACAGCTTCAACCCTGACCCCCCGCACCCACCACCGAGTCCACCACCCCTGCGACTACCACTCGCACCAGTCACCTGACCGTCTGGTCCAGCGTCAGCGACGAAGACACCATCAAAACCATGAACTCCATCCACTCTGGATCCCCATCGGACCCCTGCCCTCACCACGTCTTCAACAAAGCCAGCGCAGCCATCGCGCCCCACCTCCAGAAGACAATCAACTGTTCCTTCGAGACAGCAACCTTCCCAGAAAGCTGGAAGCACGCCGAGATCAACGCCCTTCTGAAGAAGCCCAAGGCGGACCCCAAGGACCTCAAGAACGTCCGGCCCATCTCCCTGCTCCCTTTCCCGGCAAAAGTGACTGAGAAGATTGTCAACAAACAGCTGACCCGCTACCTTGAAGTCAACAACATCCTGGACCCTTCCCAATCCGGTTTTCGCAGTAACCACAGCACCGAGACCGCCCTCATCGCCGCCACTGACGACATCCGGACCCTGATGGACAAAGGAGAAACAGCCGCCCTCATCCTCCTGGACCTATCAGCAGCCTTTGACACGGTCTGCCACCGCACCCTATCAGCACACCTCCATGACGCCGGTATCCAAGAGAAGGCCCTGGCCTGGACCACATCCTTCCTCTCCGACAGAACCCAGAGCGTCCGCCTCCCACCCTTCCGCTCCAAAACCACTGAGATCATCTGCGGCGTCCCACAGGGATCCTCCCTCAGCCCAACACTGTTCAATATCTACATGGCCCCCCTCGCCCACGTCGCACAACAACACAACCTCAACATCATCTCCTATGCCGACGACACCCAGCTGATCATATCCCTCACCGAAGATCCCCACACCGCCAAAGCTAACCTCCACCGAGGAATGAAGGCCGTAGCCGACTGGATGAAGGACAGCAGACTGAAGCTGAACTCAGACAAGACGGAGGTCCTCATTCTCGGACCCACCCCATCAGCCTGGGACGACTCTTGGTGGCCCACGTCACTAGGCACAGCCCCGGAACCCACGGACCACGCACGCAACCTGGGGGTCACCCTCGACTCCACTCTCTCCATGACCAGGCAAGTCAACGCCGTCTCCGCGTCCTGCTTCAACACCCTCCGTATGCTCCGCAGGATCCTCAAATGGATTCCCCTCGACACGAGAAAAACCATTACCCAGGCCCTCATCACCAACAGACTCGACTACGGGAACGCCCTCTACTCAGGAATTACAAACAAGCTCCTGAGACGACTCCAACGCATCCAGAACGCCTCGGCCCTACTCATCCTCGATGTCCCCCGCCGCAGCCACATCACACTCCACCTGAGAGGCCTGCACTGGCTCCCCGTCAACAAAAGGATCACCTTCAAGCTCCTGATCCACGCACACAAAGCACTGCACAACACCGGACCCCCCTACCTCAACAACCGACTCAGCTTCCACACCCCCACCCGAAGCCTCTGCTCAGCCAACCTCGCCCTCGCCACAGTCCCCCGCATCTGAAAAACCACCACCGACGGCAGATCCTTCTCCTACCTCGTCGCCAAGACCTGGAACACTCTCCCCACCATCCTGCGACAGACCTAGGACCTGCTGGCCTTCAGAAGACTCCTCAAGACCTGGCTCTTCGACCAGTAGCACCCCCCCTCCACAGCGCCTTGAGACCCTCGCGGGTATGTAGCGCGCTTTACAAATGCAGTGATTGATTGATTGAAGACTAACTTCCTTTATAAGGTTATGGAACCCCAAGGTGACTTGCAATATCATTATCATGTAGGCAAGTAGGCAGGGGATACGCTAGCCCATATAATACATGGTCACCCCATTACCTTTTCCACAAACCACTTAAAGCTTTGGTACCTATCTCTTTCATATAAACGAGAGAGCATATTTTCAAACATGAAGAATAAAAATGCAAAATTCGACACATGAAAAAAACTGTGAGCTTTGTTTTGTTTTCGTTCTATAAACAGCTGCTTTTATTATGCTCTCTGACATCCCCTCAGCTGCTGGTTCTTGAAGGGGGCATTGTGACATCAGAACTCAACTGTGATATCGTTTTGGGAATTCAAGTGGTCTGGATTAGTGGTAAAGTGAAATTAAATCAGTAGTCCATGTCCTTAGGGCGAAAGGGGTGTATAATTTAAGGATACACATGTAAATTGCTGTGGGACCCATAGTTCATCACTGCTATTTAATAGTAGTTACTGTAATCGACTGTGACTACAGGAAGAATTATAGGATAAAATGCCCAGGATTGTAAAACACCAAACTCAATTATGTTCGGGATTAAGTCTAAATATTGAGAAAAGAGAGTGTCCTCAACCTATGTGTGGAAAAGTGGACAGATTAAAGAGAATGACAAAAAGCTGTTGTGACTGTTTAGTGAGCTACTGCAAAGAACCTAGTAATCAATACTACACTTCTATTTGTCACGAATACTGTAGTTAAAGGTCACTGCTAATTGCACATTTGTTTGACCCTTTGTCACACTGGCTACGCTTTATGGCCAAGTAGTGGGTGAATGAATAATGTATGTTTTCACACTGCCGCTACACCACCACATGACACTTACTGAAGGGAGAATGTCAGCAAGGATGATTAGTTAAAAAAAAATGTGAGTTTTTAAAACAAAATGATGGAATTTCTGTACAGATTTAAACTGTGACCCGCAGGTTATGCATGGATCTCTAGCGGGGGGAAGGGGCATTAACTCATCGAGCTATTTTACTGCAAAGATGAAAATGTTGCGCTTTTTTTTCCTATCACTTGAGCTTTTTTTTAACCCATTCTCTCACCCTTTCTATCGTGTCCGCCAGGCCTTGCCCATCCCCCCAACTGCACCCTTCACTTCGCTCCTGAGCAGCCATTCCGCTTCCCCTGAAGCTGTGTTTTGGAAATGTTTCTTTTTCGGACCAGCAGGCCAAATTCAAGGTTTCCAACAAGGGACCCTTAAACGCGGTTTGAGTACATAGACGCTCGTCTTCGAATTCGAGGTAGCTTGACCCAGGGTTTTAAGTGTGATATGTAGCTGGAGGAGGCCAACGAAGGGGGCGTGGCCAAAGATCGTGACTTTGAATCCTTTCCAAGGGGCACGGCCTATGTAATTAAGAGGACATAGACAATGTAATTAAGAGTGTGGCTTAAAACATGTAAATTAAAATCATGTGCATCACACAATGTGCCACCTGACTATTGTTCGAGTGCCTCTGTGAGTTTTCTGTTTTTGCAGCCAGGCACCTCACACACTAAGACCCAATGACAGACACTGTGAGAACCTCGCTGTCTTAAACTTCGACTCCAGAACTCCCAACCGTTTCCGTTCTAAACAGCCACCCACACCCTGGCTCCCACACCTACAGACAGCCCAGTACACATAATAGAAGTTTAATGTGCTGCGTGAAAAAAACAGCATCCTTGGTAAAGCAAACACTCTTGGGGAAGTATAGTAAGTGAAACGTGGGAAATGCAAGCAGGAGCTATCTGGCTTGAAAGGATTTTTACAGTCGCTGTGAATATATTGTTGATACACCGATCACTGCTTTCTCTGTAAAAGATATCAACATAGGGACTAGTTTCAAAGTCAGTTATTAGTTACTGCTGAGTATGAACCCCCGGTGGGAAACCCTAGTTTGATTGAATCGTGAGATTTTTAATACGCACTTTACGCTGAATGGCCAGCCATGAATGGGCAGCATGTGACCGGGAAGTGCGGCCACATTATCCCCAGTATACGCACGTGAGCATGAGCTGGCTCCAATGTATTTCCTTTCATAAATGGAATCGTATTTGAAAGGTCAGAGGCGTAGCAGTGCATGCTTTGTTAAACGGGTTCTAAAAACAAATAAAAATAAAAAATACACTGGGAGTTATCGAGCCCTCTGTGGTCAGGGAAGTAAACCTGCCCAGCGGGTTAGTCATCAAGAGGATGAAAAGGGAAAAGTGTTTTGAAAATTCGCCGCATGACTGTTTCCTTTTCTGCTCTGACTTTTTAATCTGGAATGTGATGCGAACAGGGGGACTATGCGAGCCAAAATTTGATTTAAGGATGTATTTTGTCTTCCTCTCCCACCCCCGCCCCCATCTGCAGATCTACACTGACTGGGCCAACCACTACCTAGCGAAATCGGGGCACAGGCGGCTGATCAAGGACCTGCAGCAGGACATCGCAGATGGCGTCCTGCTGGCGGAAATCATCCAGATCATCGGTAAAATACCGAGCTCGGGGACGCGCGTGCGCGCACACTGCAGAGCAGAAAAAGGGGTAACAGCTCAGGTGCACCAATTACCGGACATTGTTGCGAACATCAGGCAAGTGACAGCCAGTGGCGTAACAAAGGCCCCGCGGTGGGGCGAGCTCCAAGGCCCCCTCAGCACAGTACACTCTTCACGGGCGGAAGACCTCTGAGAGGTCCAGGGGAGAGCACCCCCTACTGGTACTTTGCAGAGGGGTGGGGGCCTTCAGTTTCGTTACGCCACTGGTGACAGCAAGCTCCCCTGTGCTGGGCTAATACCAACTCGCCATAGGATGTGGAGCAGCATGGGAGAAACCCCTGTATTATGTTGTAGCTGCATAGCGCTATGAAGCCTTTACTTTGATAGATGTCGCCTTGCATGGAGAGTTTTTCCACTAGCACATGCTCCGTGCCTGAATGCAGTGGTGGGGAGTAGAGGGGTCTACGGAATGCTAATTCAGTTTCCTTTGCAACGAGGTGAGCGCTGAATAATGTCCCTCGCCCAGGTCCATATGTTTCCCAGAGTATGCCGCTTTCCGTTTGATTTTGAGAAAAGTATGATCGTGCTCACTGGTGGGGCGTCTGGGAGCGGCTGTTTTAACTGTTGCTCGCGCGCGCGCGGCCAGAAATGCACCGCGCACATGGGGAGCTGTCAGAAGTTAAGGCTCCAGTAGACCATATGCCTCCCATGTGTGCATCGCGCTGGCCGGAGCGCGGCGTGCTCCAGGGGACGTCCTGAAACATTATCCAGGGCTGCGCGGAGACAATCATGGTGCACTTCATGTCAGCAGCAGTCGCTTGGCACCGGCTGACTAATCAGCAGGCGACCTCCCTCACTCTTAGCCCCGCTCGGGTTCTGCATGAGGGATTGACTGCCGCGAACAAGTGAGCTACTGTGGAACTGTCAGGGGCTGCGTTCAAATAGGTGTTCAGTCTAAGCTACTTCCCCGAGCCCATTTTTCACTCAAGAATTTTTTTCTTTTCGGATATTTCTTCTTCACGGTTTTAAGTCCTGCCTGTTATGTGATTGTTTTTCTGCAGCCAATGAAAAGGTTGAAGATATCAATGGGTGTCCCAGGAGCCAGTCACAAATGGTAAGCAGACGACTGTTATTTCTTTGAGTTGTTATTGTGTTTCCATGTGACGAGGAGCTTTGCTATCGGAATGTAGTTAATTAGTGAGCTCGTGAACTCATGCTTACAGGTATAGGTGACGTGGGGTCTTTTGAGATAATAGTCACTTGTCTGTACAACACCTGTTAATGGAAACAAGATCACGTTACGTCATAAGGAAACCCAGATTCGTCTGCCTTTTTATGAGACACGACAAGACCTAGGGAATCATGTTTGTAAGTGTGGTATTGAGCATTGTGAATTGTGCTGAGTTAGTTGTTTAGCCTGTCTCAAAAATGTACTAAGGCTTTCTGATACCAAAGGTGTGCTTTCTGGTCTCCAAAATTGTTAAGAAAACGCAATTATGCTAATTTCTGATTGCAAATAATATTTATTTTAGATAGTGATGATTTCGTCTTCCAGTTTCTCAGATACAACATGCCCATAGTCACCTGTTGTTTTAGGCAAATATTAGGAACACATTGCTTATTTACAGGTGGTGGCTATATCTGGCATTGCACACCTATGCGGTCTCTTGTGTTACTCATTTCATAAAGGTAACCCAGATGAGCAGAAGTACCTGCTAGACAGTTCAGGCTATTTCAACCCTCCTGCTGAAAAGCAAAGTGTCCAGCTGTCAAATATCTGGCTTCTTATGAAGGAGACCACAGTGATGCCTAGAGGCTCCATCTTTAGGGTGACCACACCCCCATAAACCGCCGGGACATCACGTTTCCATCTATCTAATCTACTTTCAGATGTCATTGTCATCCCGTGTGTTCATTCTGTTGATTCTACCTAAGTGAAGCAAGGCTACCTCTGGCAGTAGTGGATTGATTTGTTAACAGAGGATCCAGGGGTCAGAACGTGGTACCCTAGTAACAGAAAACCATCTGTTCCCCCATGCATCTCATTTGTGACACGTTCAGAATGATTAGAATATTACATTTTAATAACTGGCCTAAAAGTGCCAACACATTTTTTTGACTGAGTGTGCTACAAAGGGCGCAGGGTCTCTTGGCATTTGTAGAAATAATTGGGTTGTGGGCCTTAAAACTGAAAGCTATATTTGTTTTGACTGTTTTACAACTCCCACAAACCTCAGCTGATAATTAAACATTACAGTATCCAAAAGCTGATTCGACACATACAGGCCTAGTGAGAACTTCTAACTAATTCTTGGATACAGCATAGCTGAATATAAACAAAATCTAGTATCACCAATCCCACATATGATCTTCAAATCAAATCACATTTGTAGACCGAAAATCACTTTATTGATCCCAAAAGTTCCAAAATAGCTGTACTTGTATTTAAAGTGATTAAAACAATCACAATTCCACTGAAGCTAACGCATGTTTTGCAATCACATAGACCACTTTGTGAAGGCTACACCACAGTATTACAGACAAACACATTATAGATGGCATAACAACCAAAAGGGATTTAAGGCTCAGTGTTCTAAAATATGAAGTATAAGGCATTGAAATCCTGAGTGGAACAAGCAAGCTAGTTAATAGCTTTGCACTATACTCAAGAGTGTGGCCTATCAGCCACAGGAACTACAGTTTTAATTCCACTGAGGTATGCACCACAGAAAATGTTTTGCTTTGGGGAGACAGTTGTTAACCAGATGACTGCATGTTTGAATATATTGTTATCATTCACATTCCAGACCATCATTGTTATCTGGAGTTATGTGCCTCCACAACACTATACCTATGTATTGTCTTTCTGTGTACTGATGTCTCACATGCAACAGGCATCTATTTCTAATGAGCTCCACAGCTTTACCTTTACAGACGATGTCTCTGAGCTTGCTGCTCCTACACTGAGTGCTCTAACTATGCTTAAGCTACCTGGATGAGTATGCAGTCTCATAGGCTAAGGTAGCCAAGGACTCACTACATAATCTGGGAAGAGATATGCTTCTTGTACAATGAGAACACTTGATTGCCCTTTCTCGGATTAGTAATGACATCCTGTGTCCATGAACTTAAAATATTGTTTACTGACTGCTTTCTACTAGGAATACAGGTTGGTTGCATATCTGAATTTTGTAGGACTAGTGTACTCTTTCACTCTGAATCTGTATATGTGGCATATGGTCTGGCATCCTTTCAACTAGCATGAGCGATGCATGTGCCCTGGCAGGACTAGTATAATCTTTTTTATCGAAGCAGTGGGTCCACCGGCTTCTGATGTTGCAAAGAATCCTTGCATTGGGTAAGTGGCCTGCAGAGCTGGATCAAAATGGATCATATGCTGGGCAATCCTAGTATTATGGTGAACGGGCCAACTATGCTCCCAATGTAAGCATGTATTGGGTTGAGGATAGGTTCATTCTTGGGACGCTGTCAGTCGGCATAACACAATCCACATGATGAAACTAGGAGTCTGGCTGGGGTGGTTGTCTGCACCTTTGTATCACCACAGCCCTGGCATCGGTCTTGATTGTATGGGTAGGCAAATAATGTGCTGTAAGGAAGGAGTCACTCAAAAATGCAGGGTCCACAAGGCTTTAACATGAGGCTCAGATTTGGTATATGTGCAATGGGCTTTAAATTGTGTTCCTGTTTGATGGTTAAGTGGATTATGGCAGTCCTGTCAACATATTTAATGTGTTGCCTCGGTTGATTCAATTTACTATGTCATTATTTTAGTAGTTTACATTTGAAGATAACAGAGTTGTTGGGAAATAAACAAAATATTTATTAGTCTAGGCACAGACCATGTAAGTTTGTAGTGGGTGACTTTTGAGACAGATGCATAGTACAGATCGAGATGTGTTTCTGATCTTAAGAGGAAAGTGGTACCACAGCTGTACTGCAGAATGGGAAGGTACAGTGAGTCAAATACTTGGTTTGTGGAACAACATGAATAAACTGAAATGTTGGAAGTCCTTAGCTCTTAGCAGTTCAGGTTCTTCTTTGTGTACTGATTCTCTACAATCTCGGTGTACCTACAATAGCTTAAGGCAGACCTAGTGTGATTACTGGTTACAAACTGTAAACCCACATTAACATTAACTATGCACCTAGTAGTGATTAGTTCACCTGTAGCATAGTATGAATAATCTGCTTCACCGACTCTCCTGCGCTAAGTGCCAATGGCCGCCAGGAACCAGTTTGACGTACTTAGTGTCATGTTTGTTCCTTTTTTTACAGCATGCTCACGTGCTTTCCATCTCCAGAGTTTCTTAAACCATTCCAGGCCACTGATCCTTTTAATTCTCAACCTCGTAAAAAGCCAGAAAGCACCCGAGGAGCACTATGCCCGCGGATGGTATACTTATCATGCCAAACCCACTTGACACTGTTTGTGCCACATAAGTGTTGCCTCAGTCTTTCAGTACTGCTGCCAGGCTGTGGATTCTAGTACAACTGTACTCGAGTCCAGACCACAACACTATGCTTGGATGGTCACCCTCAGTGTTTTCAAGGTACTGTTCTGGAAGTTGCCTTAACTATTTCCAGTGTGGCCCAGTGCCAATCGCATGCAAACTACATTAATGCGACACTACTTGTGCAATAATAGTCATCTGTTGAGGCTTAATAATCCTTCCACGTATATTCTGACATAAGTGCCGTGCGATATATGTATACACTTTTTGTTTGAACTTGAAACATGTCATCTGGTGAAAAGGTTTACAATAGCAGTTTGAATTTCTTCTTTAATAATCAAATGCCCTGGAGGTGGGCAGGTGGCTTTTTGTGGGTTAAGGCTTATGGGTGGCTTCCTTGTTAAAATACGCTGATGTAAAACATTTGACAAACTGGCCATGTACCTCGTTTTAAACACTGTGGGCATGATTTAATTCAAAGCTGTTGCACAGAACCTAAATTGTTATTTTAAATATCTTCATTTATTTATGCAAAATCAGGCCGCATGCAACGCGTGAGGTCTCTCTTCTCCTGTGTTTTATAGGGTAGTGTTTGCAAACCTCTGATTTACATATTTTTCAGCGCTATTGTGTGACTGGATAACTCTCTGGCTCCTCCCTCATTTCCATCCGCGTTTGCTCGCTAGTACACTTTATGGCATGCGGTTTCACAGAAGGAAAACATAATGATAAGAAAACAATAAAAAAGCAAAAGCTGCATTACCTTTTGACCCATATGACTGTTGAAAAATGAATTTGAAAATACATTGCTAGTTCCTGACATATGTATAGAATCATTAAAACACAGCACTGGATGAAGTCTTGCAAAATGGCAGTAGACCAGTTAAGTGGTAGAAAATCGTTTTCGCCTCGAGTGTGGGAATGCAGAGAATGCTTGGACACCAAACAGGCTATCGATGCATATATATATATCTATATCTATATATATATATATATATATATATAGATATATATATATATATATAGATATTACATTTATTTATTTTTTAATGGGGTAATCCCAGTCATCGTCGACGTATTGCATACACAATAAAGTATTAGGATAAGAAAGCTACATAAACTCTTAACAGGTTAGTAGGTGATGAAGCTATGCATTAGAAGATTATTGTATTGATTCACTTAGGGTGAGCGGGTAGTCCTGCACTTTATAGACTGAGAGAAAAATGATTCAGCACGAAAATATCAGTGGCCTATATATAATTGTAGAGTTTTGTTAAGGAGCTTGAGCTTATGGGAGGCTATTGCTCGTCGGTTTGGGGGACCAATGGTGACTTTTTATTAAGATTGCTTTCAAACTACTTTTTTAAATTTTTGAATTTTTGAATTTTTCTCTCCCAAGGGGTTTTTAGTTTCTTTGCTAGGTAATCCAGGCAGTTATGGTGTTATAGGCTCTGTACACTATGCAGGCAGTTCTTAGCATTCAGTGACTGTCCATAAGAAATCTTGATATTCGTGATCTGTCTCTTTAGTGGTGGAGATATGTCTCACTACTGAATTTAGGACTTCTGTATGAGGACACGGGCTTCATTTTGTTAGACGTGTGAGTGAAGAAGTTCATAGTGAATTCTGGTATGAACTAGGGATTGTACTAAGTCCTGGATTCTTTATTCAATACAAGGTTTTTAAATTGTCAACATTTTTGCTATGTTTTTAGGTGTACGTGTAGAGAGAATTTGTCTGCAAGTACAAAACCCAAGATTTTCACTTAGTAGTGATTTCATATAAGGAAATGAACAAATCAAATCACCTTAAAACAATTAGGCTTAAGGTGTCTCTATGGTCTTGAGTTCAAGAATAATATTGTGAATAAGGTTGCATATAGGATACGGGCCATGAGATAAAAAAGCTGGGTGACAGGAAAAATAATCAGAGTACCTTAAAAGAAAGGGGAAATAACAGAGTAGGAGTGAAGGAATTAAGGGGGTGATTCTAACTTCGGCGGGTGGCGGAGGCCGCCTGCCGAAGTTCCCCCACCAAAATACCGCTCCGCGGTCGAAAGACCGCTGAGGGTATTTTGGGATTTGCCCTGGGCTGGCGGGCGGCCGCCAAAAGGCCGCCCGCCAGCCCAGGGCAAATCAACCTTCCCACTAAGATGCCGGCTCAGAATTGAGCCGGCGGAGTGGGAAGGTGCGACGGGTGCAGTTGCACCGTCGCGTATTTCAGTGTCTGCTAGGCAGACACTGAAATACTTTGTGGGGCCCTCTTACGGGGGACCCTGCCGTGCCCATGCCATTGGCATGGGCACGGCAGGGGCCCCAGGGGCCCCGCGGCACCCCCTACCGCCATCCTGTTCCTGGCGGGCGAACCGCCAGGAACAGGATGGCGGTAGGGGGTGTCAGAATCCCCCATGGCGGCGCAGCAAGCTGCGCCGCCATGGGGGATTCTAAGGGCAGCGGTAAACCGGCGGGAGACCGCCGGTTTACCCTTTCTGACCGCGGCCAAACCGCCGCGGTCAGAATGCCCTGCGGGGCACCGACAGTCTGTCGGCGGTGCTCCCGCCGACCCTGTCCCCGGTTAGAATGAGGGCCTAAATCATTTAAAAACAGGCACATAAAAAGTAATTGATGGATACAATCTGCTACCTACTTCGCAATGCGAACATGTTTGGTGAATTTTTACCAGGGGACTAACTATATATTTATCAAGTACAAAGACTTCCATCGCTAGGCCATATGTTAGCCACGTAATTGAGGGAAAAGCCTAGCTTGATGAAGAGCTTCTGGCTTCTTCACTTCAATGCAAATCTGAAGATTGCTTGGTGCGTATCTCTGCTCACTAATTTGGTTATATTTATTAGCAGTAGGCTCTGCCTAATCACTAAAATGATATTGGTGATCTTGTGTTGGAGTCCAAGTGCATGGAAGCTAAAAGAGGCCTTACTTGTTAGCTTTGTTGTGCATCTCCTCTGGCTTCAAAGAAAGGAAAAAGGACCTAGCTTAAACCTAAAAAGCCCAAGGGCTCCTCAAAGCCAATAGCCATTGTCTATAGTCTATGTACTTGACATGCAGGAGATTCTGGTAGTTTGCACCAAAGCACATTGTGTCTAGAACAAGAAATGTACTAGACACTGCAAAAGGCACCAAAGCAAGGAAAATACTGAGAATTGTTGCAGCAGACCTTGTAGCACTAATATGGTATTGATTACTTTTGTGCAGCACTCCAACCACTCATCCTGCTTTCAAATACATTTCCTTCAAAGTTAGACCTATTGATGGCCCACATCCACTCAAATTAATGTTTGTTCAAATGTACCTCAGTGTTAAATTGTCTGAAATTCAATTTCAACTTAAATCTTGATCCTGGTCCTTAACAAAAGCCTGTTTCAGCAATTTGAATTGTTTTATGTACCTATATATGTACATATATCTTTATGAGTCCGATTTATAGAAATTTATTATTAGACCCCATTCGCCTTACTTTCTGATACAGTAAATATGTTATCTGATTGCTGGTCTTTTAAAGATCAAACTGTTTGTGGATTCAAATTGTACACTTTAACCTAAATTTATATCCATCCTTTTCTGTACGTTTTCAGTTATTGACTATATTGCTTTGTACAAGTTAAGCCCTACTTTCCCAGGACCTCTTAAACTGCCAAGGCTTTCAAGTCAGCCTTGATGCTAAAGCAGAACAAACACTTACTTTAGAAGGCTTAACTTTCAAATCTTTTTTCCACGTGGCTAATCTAAACCATTACCATTTTATCAAACTACAGAGAATAAACCCAGGAGCGTTTCTGCACATAAATAGATCATGGTTAAAAACAACACTTGCCAAAAAGTCTCATAAAAGCCCATGCACAGAATGAAACAGCTAATTGAAATTAGGAGTGCTTTTGGTCCACCTCTGGTGATAAATATTCATAATTAAACCTCTAGTTAACACCCCCCTCATGTGGTGGTGACATCTTCATATATATTGGTATGTGTTTTTTGTGTTTCACTAAGGCAAAGTTCCAGGAATCTGGAGTTTAGTTTACCTCTAATGCCTCTTCCTCTTTTATCCTGCTAGTCACATCCCCACATAACCATGGATGTAAACAGTTTTTTTTCTCAAAAAGTTTTTCAAATATTAACATTTTTACCCATTGCCTCGTTTAAAAAGTTTCCTGAAATTGTTTGTGTACTTAAAAGCCTGAGTAATCACAATGGTGTTGCGTAGATGACCAATGATTGTTTTTGAGGAAGTATATGTTGCTCAAACCGATTTTCTTACAATAAAATTCTAACATTAAGCAAGGATATTCAAGACATAAATCGTTGCACAAGTCAGGATTTTCAAGCATCAACTTGAGAAATACTATCTTCTCGAGGCAGAATCTCCGGATATACTGTTTCTCTCAGAAACTTGGCTGACAGATGACTCTGTGCCTGATGTCCTAGCAGCTGTTCCAGAAAATTATTGCCTACTTAACATCAATAGGCCTCATGGTAAAAAAAAAGGCAGTAGCGTTGCGGCAGCTATAAAAAAAAAAAAATTAGCCTTCCTTAAACTTCCCCCTTTACCCCTTCTGATGGCAGAAAACTTATTAAGCAAGTTAGACTAGGCCACCTCTTCCTTTGTATATGCATTTTAATGCATAGACCTCCAGGGCACATGCCCCAGTTTCCATTGTAACTGGCCTTATCTACCTTTGTTATTGATGATGCAAAGATATTACTTTTGGGCGATTTCAATCTTTGGGCCAATGAGGAAATTGTAGACCGTATATCTGCAGATCTTACTGACCATTTGTCTAGTCGTAACTTTGATCAGTAAGTGCTTATCGCTACTCATATAAAGGGCTACACACTTGATCAGGTCTGGTCTCTAAATTTGAGTATGTCCAAGCCTTTGGTTATTCCTTTTACCTGGTCAGGTCATTTGTTAATCACATTATATCTATATGATATAATGGTAAGGAAATTCTCCCCCTGTCCAGGCACTTTTTATAGAAATTGGAAGCGAGTTAATCTGAATACATTTTGTAAGTCCTTGGCCCAGTCCACACCTTGGATAGCAAGAGTTTAAATGCCTGCAATAGGGCTATCACCACTTAGCTAAAGGTAGCCAGCACCATGTATTCCTCAATGTGCAAAACACAATTTACACACCATCACGAAGTATCTAGAGGGTATACTGATGAGTTAAAGAAAGTGTAACTCACACTACGTCAATTTGAGCAAATCTGGCAGAAGACATATTCACAGGACAGCAAGACTGCTTTGTATGGCAGCTCAAATCTTATAAGAAACTGATTTGGGAGGCCAAACATTCTTATTATTCTAACAAAATCTTAAGGTCAAAAAACAAGACTAAAGTAATATTTGACATGGTTACCGAACTTTGCCAACCCAGACCTCTTAAATGCTCCCGTGGTCCCAACTCAAAAATTGTGTAATAATTTGAATTCAGTTTTCATCGAAAAAATCTAGACAATAAAAAATAGCATTTCTTCCACTTCATCTATTAGTGTTCTGGAAGATATAAACCTTACAAAACTGGCAGCATTTCTGGCTACCACTAAAGATGATTTATCGAAGCTGATGACCAAGGTCAAATGTGGCTCTCCTAATGATTTTTGGTCCCCACGCATCCTAAAAACTGTTTTCTCAGAGTTCCCTGGTACAGCTGTCTCGCTGCTTAATCTATCCTTAAGCCAGGGCATGGTTTCCCATACCTTTAAGGAAGCAGTGTTAGTCCCGTTGTTGAAAGAAGCTGGGGAGGATCCCTCGGTCTTAAAAAATGAGTGCCTCATTTCTTTACCACCCTATCTGGCCAAGATATTGAAAGCCCATATTGTGCGTCACATCAGCGCTTTAAAAAAAAAGAAAAAAAGATTGCACTTTCCTGGACTCCCATCAGGCAGGCTTTCGTCTTGCTCATTCCACAGAAGTTGTGATACTATCTGTGGTGGATGACATGAGAGAAGAAGCAGACAAAGGACAGGCCCAGACATTAGTCCTGCTTGACATAACGGTGGCTTTTGACACAGTGGATCATGATATTCTAATTGACTTTGTCAGGGCTGCTGGATTGCAGGAGGCTGAGATGGATCAGCTGGTATCTTTTATAGCTGATCGATATCAATCTGTTCGTCTTTCCCCTTTCTGCTCCCCAAGGTTAGACTTGAGTGTGGAGTACCATAGGGGCTCCTCCTTGTCTCCCCTGTCATTCAATCTCTATCTTCATCCATTGGTTCATATCCTACAGAGGCATGAAGTGAAGGTGCATAATTATGCTGATGGCATGCATCTACTTTTCAATGTGAATGATTCTCTGGAATCGTTTGAATTCTTTCAGAGCATTATGCTCCTCATCCGTGATTGGATGAACTGTCATCAGCTGAAGCTGAACTCAGATAAAACTGAGATTGTATTGACAAAAAATAAATTGTATAAGTTGAACTCCTCCTTCTGGCATGGGGAGATGGGTGCCTCTCCTACTCCAAAAAGAGCAGATAAAAGCCTCAGGATTATGGTCGATGAAGATCTCTCACTAATGCCGCAGATTGGCGCAGAGTCCTCAGCCTCCTTTTTTCTTAGAATTGTTTTTCCAATTGAGGCTTTTATCAAAATTATAATTGCCCTCGTTATGTCATGTTTTAACTATGTGAATTCCCTCTGAATGGGCCTGCCTAAGGGTCAGAGTCAGAGACTACAGCTTGTTCAAAATCAAGTGGCTAGATTGGTTTGGTGCCAGCCAAGATGATGTCCTACTAAACATTTGCTGGTGAAATTGCATTGGCTCCCAGTTGTCCATAGAACCATTTTCAAAATTGGGTGTATTGTTTGTAAATCACATTGTGGTAAAAGTCCTTCCTTCGTGAGCTCCAGACTTTAGAACTATACCCCAAGTGCAATTTGAGGTCTGGGTGTCAAAATTTATTAGAAGTTCCTAAGTTCAAGCGAAAACACCTGGGGGGTTCCAGGTTCTGTGTACTTGCCCCTGTCTTTTGGAACTCTCTGCCTATCAACATCAGAGCCGCAACCTCATATGCGAGTTTCAGATCTTTGCAGAAAACGTGGCTTTTCAGACCGGCATATGATCAGCTCTTGCGTCCTCCCCGTTGTTGTGTCCTTAGCACTGTGAAACCTCATTGGTGTGCATGCACTTTACAAATTTGTTGTAACATAACAAATGTTTTGTAGAGAACAATTTCACTCAGTATGAGAAATTTCAAAGTTTCCTTATGAGTTTTACGAAGATGGCACCTAAAAACTTTGCACACTTCTACCAATAATCCTACTTTTATGAATGTCATGCCTCACATCCTTGGTTCACAAGATATACATGTCAGGGTTTCTCCTATATGAGCGTGTATTCCACAGTTATCTTCACAGAACTCTGAGAAGGTGATTATTTCTTAAATATCATTGCACAGATATAAAGGTGAACTTGGAGTCAGATATAAAAAGAGGACAACATTGTTTTTGATACGCTGTACTTTATCAAACAGCAGGACGGCTGTTGTCTGATTCTTAGCATAATCCCTTGTGATCCTTTGCAGTTATGTCCACTGTCAGTACCGCAGTAGGACATCTGAGTAATGGTAAGTTTTGAGTTTGTAAAAATTCTCAGTGGAGTATCAATGCTGTCACTGGTCTTACCACGTTACAAATAATATGAGGCGAGGAAACCCAGAACACTTGTGTGACTTCGGATTTTGGATTATTAGGTAATTATTCCTTTAGCGATACACAAGCACAGATGACTTTCAGGAGTTCGGCACATTTTGATCCCTTGTTCTTCGCTGTTTTTTTCTACATTCCCATGAGTGAGCTGTGATTTTCAATACATATTTTGTAAGAGCTAATCTCGCACACCACCTCTCGCAGCACACACACACACACAAACATGCTAACACAAAGTAGCAGCCCCGATTTGCTGCACATCACGGTTTAAAAAAAGCATGAATGACAGGGACAACAGTCAGTGACAGGCACACGTGGCACAGAGACAGGTGAGCTGTAAGAACAAGGATTCTGGAACGGCTGCTGGGGTCTGACACGCACTGGGTCAACTTTACCCCAGACTAATCAGACACGGTTTGTTTCGGCAACTCTATCTGAAGAATAACTTAAAAAAAGCCGAATAACATAATTAGATGTATAAATCCTCGCTCGAAAAAAAAACCTCAAAGCTTTAAAACCAGTGTTTTTAGCAGCAGATTGCAGTATTTTAGCTAGGTATCTATAATGGATTTCTTTTTCTCCAGTTAGTCCAAGAAGTCAGTGTAACTAAATGAATGAAAACGAATCATTCTGATAAGAAAGGTGATTGGCTACCTCTAATTGTTAAGTCCATTTTTAGGATCTAAACTTTCTGCGCTGGTAGTTCTGGGTGACAATTTAATTATAACCATAAATGTATTTTTCTGTGAACAGTCAATGTAGAAAGCCCTCAAAGGTCCTTCACATTTTTTTTTATAGTGATTAATTTAGTGATATTCGAAGCACTGGGTGCTGTCCTGCAATCAGTCAACTGAATATTCTTGACAGGCCGGCAGTCCAAATATTTCCAAGATGCCGCGGTTGTTCATTGCATCGATTACCAGTGTTTGTAAATATTTCACACTGAATAATATGTTGTTGGCCTTGGTTCCAAGGTGAGAAACTGACAATTGTGTCAGATTCCTTGAGACTACAACTCAACGTTATCTTCTACATCTATGTATTGTTAGCAGTGCAGACCTAATGAGGGTTACAAGAAAGTGGTCTCCCTGCAACGATTGAGATAAAGATATCTTCTGAAATAAGAGACTACCATTTGAGCTGACACAATACTAAGGCCATCATCACATCTTGTGTGTGTGTGTGTGTATATATATATATATATATATATATATACATCCATCCATACATCCATATGTTAAGGTGGTGACTTATGCCAGTAGAGGGACACCCAAGGTTTATATTTACGTGCAAAAGCATGCATTGCTATTGTCTAACAGGATGGCTTGGTAAATTGAACGGCTGATTCAAACATATATGATGATATTCAGGTAATTTAAATGGAAACAGGGCAAGGCTGAATCATTATTCAGTATGTCTGAGATTAGTAAACTGAGTGCTATTAAATTGGATAACAGTAACACGTCATATTTACAGCACTTAAAAATTGCAAAAGTGCGATATGAAGTTCTATGTAAAAGTTATAATTCTTACTGTTCTAGACAGGCAATGTTTATGACAAAACCTCTTTTGCTCTGCATCATTCAGAGGAAGTTTCCTGAATAACTTAGTCTGCAGTCATGACTGTCGCCATCCATGGAGGCTTGTGATAAACCAATGTCCTTAAAATATATATATATAAAAAAAGAGCTCAGTTATTCAGCAATCCGTTCACAATGATGAAAATGAATGGTCAGTACTGGAAGATGAATTCTTCACAAAAATGGTCACTGAAAAAACACATCTTCTTAATTCTTTACAATACTCTTCGAAAGCAGCAAATGATTCCGGGTTTCTAAAGAGTATATTATTTTTGCATTAATAGATTCGTTAATCTATTACTTGAACCAGTTTGTGGTCAGAGAAAATGAAGACAAGATCGTAGCTCCATTGTTAAAAACACTCTTGACCCAGTAGCACTAAAACACTTTAAAATAATGAGGGGCTGCACTGCTTTCTTTGAAATGTAAAATCCCGGCTAACGTGTCAGAAGAGTAAAGCCCCTTTAGAGCAATAGTAAATATTCAGCCTCATTCATTCAGGAGTTCATCCGCTGCTAAAACACAAAAAGAGTTGGGCCATACAGATGAAGATGTATTTTCTCTGATCATCCTTGTTGACATCTCTGCACTTTGTGACATTGGAGACCAAGCTCTCCTTGCACATTCCCTGTTTTCGATGGGACATGTTTATGGCATTGCCTTTGAGTGATTCATTTCCCTTCTCAATAATCAGGAGTGGTGGGTAAAGATGGAGATTTGCTTCAAGATGGTTTAGTTTGACTATGCCGTTCCCGTAGGTTGTAACCCGGTGTTTAATAGCCGCTAAGAGTTCCTCAAGGACCGTCAACTTTCTGTTGAGTTTCTTCCCAATCTTTCCACTGTTCTGCAGAGAACACACACTTTTATCCATGAGTCTGTTGTGCAGAAGGAGTCCTGGGTGCGGTGTCAGAGACCCAGTTGAACATAGAAGTGAGACATAATAATTACAGGAAGCTAATTAACTGAAGAAATATTCTCCTTTCCGGGATTATGTTACCTGATAAACAGCCTCATGATACAGGCCGAACCTCTCATCAAGTTCTGGTCTTAACTTGGGAATTTATATTAAAATGAATCTCCTGGTGCCATAGGAAAGAGGCCTTTGCATAAATGTCCAGATAGGGGCAGAGGAGCCATTCAAAAATGAGGCTGCCCAACTCATTTATGAAAAAAACAATAGAGAATTGGCATCCACCCAGCTAAAAAAAAACACACACACAACCTTCTGATTGTGAAGCAGATCAATTCACTTTGTACAGCATTCTGGTCCCGGGGGGATAATAATGTATGTTAAAGGGAACTCCCATCAGTATATCTCTTCCTTCTTTCTGTACCCGAGACCAGGTGCAATAGCATGGGCCTTTAGAACAAGTTGCCACTGAACATGAGGAAACTTCTTGCTCTGTCATATATAAAAATAAATAAATAACACATTAGTTTGTGTAAACATGTTCACTGTATTGTCCTCTTTGTTGATTACTGTTTCGATTATTTTGAGACAATTTGATTTTTTTAGCACCTAAATAAGTATATAGATAGTTACATCGGGGTTGTGGAATTTAATAAAATATCTACTTGTCCATGGAACAGGTTGCTTTATAAATCTACTTGCCTTGTAACAAAATCCACTTGTCCCTTTGGTGCCAGTAGGGTGGTGACAAATTATGTCAGCAGTTTCATTATATAAGGGCTCAGATAGTAGCCTATTTGATTCTGCCAAGGCTCATACTATAGTCGGTTTGAATACTAGCAAATCCATTATTTTGCCACCTTTACACAGATGTACATACTGAGGCTGTAGGTAGTAGCAGTAATAAATACATCCAGGTTTGGAATGCCCTTTTGAGACTGTGCAAACCTGTGAACTTGCATGTTTTAGGGGTTTTCACCAGCTCTTCTCTAATCTTTTTCCATACTGAGAAAGCTTAGAAATGTATTTCTGACAGTTGGGGACAAAAAGTAATTGGAAAGAAAGATAACTTCTAGATGCTCAAAAGATTATCACATGAGCAAATGTAAACATATAGATTTGCTTGAGCTAAATTCCAGTTCACAAATATTTTCTAGGAGTTCCATTTCCTGACCTACTTCTTTAAATTCTTGTTAATTCACGAGTCCTAAATCTACATGAATGCAAGGACATATACCATGGGTCAACTTTTGTGACTTCCTTAAAGAATTGATCTGGCTTTACCCAAGACCTTTATTTTTATTAAAATGATCTCTCTCTCTCGCTCTCCTCCACCCACTTCACTATGAGTGACAGCGTTGTGCTCTTTCACAAGGAATGTATCAGCCCACAAAGTAATTTTATTCAGTGCAAGGAACTA